>NC_044316.2:55353506-55667256 GCF_007474595.2 Lynx canadensis
TGCCACAGACACAGGGCAGAGAGGACAGAGATGTCATCATTCCCGACTCGTGCCCCAGGATGCCAATTCACAACGACTCGTCCTCATAATGCTTGCCACAGAAGCATCCCCATTTTTTGTGGAACAGGGACTCATCTATTTTGACAAATATTTTTTTCTCAGAAAATCTCCTATTGAGTGCAGGCCCTCGCCAGTTAGGACCGGAGACCTAGGCAGAAGCCTCTGGCATGTGCACACGCCCAGCAAGCTCGGTGTCGGGCACAGCATGGCTGGCGGGGGGGGGAGGGGGGCGCGGGGACAGTGCTGGCGCAGAGTGAACATGAACTTCCATACGAGGTCTACATAACATAAATGAGCTTCAAAAGAAACAAACCAGACAGACAGATTTACATTTGGCAAAAAGACGTGAAAAACAAATGGACAGACGGAAGCAAGATACGGAGTGGGAAGGCAGGAAGTGAAGTGTGCCTGGGCCCCACAGCTCCAGTCCAGGCCTGACACGGCATCTTTTGTCCTCACTGAACGTGAAGAGTCCTGGGCAGGATCTTCAGGACAAACTAAATAGAAAACAACCGGAGAGGCCTTTGAAAGGCTGGAGAAAGCGCCTTCTGGGGATTACGGCTTCCCCGCCACAAGCCTGTGTGGGGCAGGGCGTGCGAGTCCCCGTGTCTCTCCCAGGCTGACGGAGAGCGGCCACCACAGGAGGCTGTGCTGTTCCGGCGCCTCTAGCTGCTTCGCTGAGCGAGTAAAGCACTGGACCCATGATGTGACGTGGCTGTTCTGAAGTTCAAATAAGTCTCCATTTCAGGGGATGTTGAAGAGATTTACAGACACCACAACGTGGATGACCATCTCTGCTGTGAAACCAGGAGGGCGGTTTTGACCTAGTCTACCCGGCCGTGACTCGGCTTCAGAGGAGGGGTTTGTGGAGCCCTTGAACGAGCACATGGAATAGAAGGGGGTGGGTGCTTAGCGGGATTAACGCGGTTCCCGTATAGGAAGTTATCCCGGGTTTGGCTTAGTATCATGAGAGGGAAAAAGGGGGCCTATCGATAGTCCTGACTCAAAGTCAGGGCTCCGGGGAGCATAGTCACCCTCGACCCCTGACTTCTCCTCTGGGATCCAAGTCTAGTAAGTACAATGCAAATGTAACCCAAAGCTCACTGGATCACAGAGCCATTTGCTAGTCTAAAAAATGTCGGCTTTCAAATTCCTCCCTGTTCCTCTGAAGAGCTATGGATCCCCTTTCCAAAGGCTCAGGCTATCTTTCTAAGACCTTCTTAGAGAGGCGGGGTCTGCCTCAAACTTCCTGTTGATGAAAACAAGACCAGGCTACCTGCCACGGGGCCTGCAGGATGGGGGTGGAAGGCTGCTTGGTCAGGCCAATTCGGAAGAAGGGGGGTTTTTTACTCCTGTCGTCCTGTCCTCATATTCTTGCTCAGGGCAGGGTGTGCTCTCTGCACAAGTTCAAGGACTCTCCCGAGGCCTCCTCACTTCCTTTCAGCATCTGGCTTCCAGCAGCCTAGCACAGCCCATGCCTTCTTGCAGGAAGGCCGGGGCAGGAGACAGGTGTCCCAGGGTGAGAGCAGGGGTGCGAGCAGGGGTGCATCTCCCACCAAGTTCATGTTCAGCAGACTGCCACTCACCGGGTAAGCAGACCTCAGGGCACAGCTTATTGTCCAGTGCTTTCACGCTTGCGATGCCAAAGTCATTGTTATTGTCACACTCCATACCTAGAAATGCGCGTGTCCTCTGGCCTGTAAGGGAGTTAACGCAGTTAGAGAGGGGCTGGCGGTATTTTTTCTCTGCTTTGCTGTCCTTAAAAAAAAAAAAAAAAAATCTTAAGGATGGAGACAAAAAAAATCAAATCATATGTTTAAAAAAAAGACAGTAATTAAGTGGGTAAAGAGTGGACAATAAAGGAATCAAATTGTGTGAGGCTGCCTGTGTGCCTGCCCTGTCCTGCCCTGTCTCCCTAACTGGCTGCTTCCCAGCAGGTGCTCAGCCTGCTGGAGGCTGCGGGGCACCGGCTCATGCAGAACCGCACTGGTGTGGACTGCGGCGGGGAAAGCTAGGGAGAGCATCTGCTGAAGCTACCCCTGCTCCTGCCTGGGTCTGGTGTGTGTGTGTGTGTGTGTGTGTGTGTGTGTGGTGTGCACGCACGTGCGTGTTTATGACCACAAGGCTCTGTAAGATGATAAATACATACAACAGACACTAAAAGTCTCAGTTTCCATAATTTTGCATATAAAATCAGAATCACCACATTCACAAAATTATGTTTTGTTTTCCTATGAAACTTGTTATTTTGAGGCTGCCTTGAGGGTCTGACCAGAAACCTACAGACATGTGAGGGGAAGGGGAGAGTTTCAGAAGTTATTTTTTCTAGCTCCCCCTGTGCCGCCGTTTTTCTCTTGGTGAAAGGGAGAGGAAAAAACGTAAAACCACCGTGCGGGCCGTGGGATGTCAGGCAGAAACCGCTCGCCACCCTGCAGTTTTCAGAAGCGAGTATTCTATGGGCGGGAAGCAATCACAAAAGGGCAACTCAGGGACCTTGAGCGCTGAAGGCATCCACCGAGCGGACGACACGCCGGGCCCTGTCTTGGGCTGGCGTGCAAGCGTGGCAGGGGCACAGCCTTGGCGGCCGTCCCCTCCTCCTTCAGGGCTTCCTGGTCAGGGGAGAGTGGTCAGGCCAGCATGCACACCCCTGAACTCCCCAAGCAATGGCCAGCGCTAAAGCAGAAGCAGGTAGGATGACATCTGCGTCCGGGCTGCGGCCCGGGTCTGCTCCGGAGGTGCCCTTCTGAGGGAGGAAAGAGACGCTGGCCCCTGGAGCGCGTGGTAGTCCATTCCCAGGGGGATCCTCCCAGTACCCCCCACCCCCCGACTCTTCTCACTTCCCTGATCTGAAGATCATTCCTTCTCTCCCAGCCTCGCTAGAAACAAAACTCTTCCATCTGAAGATATAATGGGGGCGTGAGTTACAGTAAAGAAAATTGTGATGATAGCCTACAAACGCTCGTCTACATGCAGCAGCTGGCGTCTGTCGCCTTCTCACCCCTGCTCTGCGCCTACGGGCTCCGAAGGTCCCTCCACTAGCGAAACGTCAGCCACCTTCTTCACCAAAGCAAAACCAGACCAACTGCCTGACGGTCCTTTCTCCCACGTGGAGGAAACTGTTCTGCTGCTGTTCCTAATCATTGGGGCTGCCGGAGCAGCTCTGGGGGGGCGGGGGGAGGGCTCAGCTGCCAAGCGGAAGCGGGAAGGAAGGAAGGTGATGAGGGTCGCCCAAGAAGCTTCAGAACTTAGTCCACGCGAATTTAGAGCTCCCCGTGCGCTTTGTGAAGCAGCTCCGTCCTGATGTCCTCGGCCCTGAGGCCTCCAAAAAGCCAGGAAGATCGCTGCGGCCCTCAGACTCCCTGCTTGCCTTGATACTCCATCAAGAAGGCCGCCTTTCCCCACCAGGCGCACTGGTGCCACCGAGTCATCCCGGTGTCCCTTTCTGTACCCTTTGAAGAATCCCAAGAGGGGAAATCTAATAAGAGGGAGCGAAAGACCAGGTCTTTTACCATCTTCTTGTGGGGGGGGTCCGTCCTCTTCCTCCATAACATCATTTCCCTAGGACAGAAGGAAGGCGCTATGAGTCTGTAAAAGCAGTAAAATGAATCTGTTGATCAGCTGAAGACAGAAGTAATTGGCCTAATGGTATCTCACTCCAGGGCCTACGTCAACGGCATACATCTCCCGTCGTGTCTGAGGGGCCTGGGAGGCTGAGCAGAGACAGATTTTCCTTGGTGAGGCATGGTCTGCCCGCAGGGACCGCGTCTGAGGCCCGTCACAGATGTGCCCGGGGAATGTCAAGAATAGCCTTGGTAACAGTTTAGCTCATACTGTCTCTGTCTCTTGAAGGTGGAAATAAAAGTTGTCAAATGAAAAGGTAAATAGTAAGATCATGGAACTTTCAGAAATTCCTTTGGGATCCCAAACCCCAATGGGCTCTACTGCCGTGAGAGCATCTGGCTCAAGAAAGAGTGCTAGTGCCCTCACTGTGACCTGGGCCTGTCACGCACTTCCCGAATACCTCCATCAGGGCATTCTCATACTGAATTGTAATCCTGTCCGCACCACCTGCCATGGGGCTTCTAGACGAACAGGACATTTAGTGACTCTACACACAACATGGGGCTCGAACTTACGACCCTGAGATCAAGAGTTGCAAGCTCTTGTGACTGAGCCAGCCGGGCGCCTCTGCATGAGTCTGTCTATACAGTCAGGGTCGGGGGGGAGGCCAACACCAGGTCACTGGGGTCTTTGTGTCATCCCGTGCCAGGAGGTGCCTGAGACAGTCATTCTGTGTAAATACTGAGCGAACGAAGGACACACACGCTCAGGTGGAGGGTCCGACCCAGAACAGTTCCCTCTAGGACCCATTCCACACCTGCTACGCTGGGACTGGCGCACGGTGCCGTAGGACAGTCCACTGACCGGAGTGCGTGGCCACTCTCCCCTGCACACCACACCCCACCCCCAACTGAGCCAAGCCTGCCACCTTAGGAGGCCTCTTCCAGAACAGCGCCCATCCTACCGCGCCCCCCCACCTCCGCCAGAGCCAACAGCCCCACCATCGGCGTTACCTCTGCGTCCTGCTCCTCGGCGGCGAGGCCGACGAAGTTGCTGTCCGGAGATGCTGCCGGCATCACCTGCCACAGAGCAACAGAGATCAAGGCACAGACAGACCCAGCTCGCAGGGCTGCAAAACCGACCCGAGCCCTCGGCACGGAAGTGGCACCAAAGAGAAGGGTCAGAGGTGAGGGGTGTTCGATTCAACGACCCCACCTCGTCTGCCAGGCCCTCCTTCCGAGCCCGGGGGGCACTCGGCAGCTGTCCCCCTGGCAGACCGTGGGGCGAGCTGCCCTGGCCGCGTGTGCCGAGTCACGGCAGCAAGGACCGTCCCCAACCCCGGGCTCCTCCCTCACCTCTCCTTCTTCTGAGGGGGCCCTGCTGGTGGCCCGGGGCGAAGGGAGCGCCTCTCCCTCTTCTTCAGTGCCAGGGGCGATGTAAGAGCCGGACATGGAGGAGACCGTGTCGGTGCTGATCTGGGAGTGGCGGCTCTGGGAGGACACCATGGACATGACGGACTGGGCCAGACTGCTGCTGGCAGGGTCTGGGGAGGCCGGAGCGGAAGGAAGGAGACGGGAGGTCAGGCTTCGGCGAGCGGACTGAGGAGCGGACCCACCTCCCTGTGCTCACGCAGTGAGGACCACGGCGGCCACACCGCACCCTTACCTAAAAAGCTTCGGGTTCAAGGTTTTCCGAGGTTCTGCCCCTTTGCATTTTAGAGCTCAGGACTCTACCCCGGGAGCCAGGGTTTGCTCGTCTCTGACTTAATGTTACAGGAACCGCTGACGGCAGGCCGGGAAACAGACGAGGACTCCTGCCCCCCTGCCTGGCTGTCAGCAGGACCCCCTTGCCTCTGACTTTGGCCTCGTTAGTCACGCAACTTAGGTATCAACCTGCTGGCCCAAGTCCATCCTGGAGGAACTGTCAGGGGTGCTGAGCGCTGGGCCGAGGGGCCGAGCGTGCAGTCCCCCTCCCTCATGTACCTTCTGGGGAGGAGATTGTGGAAGAGAGAGGCGTCCCTGTGCAAGACGACTGGTCAATAGCTCCCGACGATGACATGGTAAGATTCTCACTTTCTGGAGTTATGCCACATTCCTGGAGGGAAACAGTTAAGTGCAAAGGGAAGGGTGTAAGGGCAGGGGGCTGGCTACGGAGGGTGAGGGGGGCATCGGGGGCGCTGAGGGCCCCTCCGTCAGGGGGCTACGTGCAGAGGAGGGGCGGTTTCTCTTGTCCTCACTTCTCTGCCGCCCTGGCCTGGAATGGCTGTCTCCCAGGGGAGGTGCAAACTTCAGTCAGCACATCCTGCCTGAGGCACAGCATCTGCTAGGGCCATACAAAGACTGCAGCTCAGGTGACACAGGTCACCCAGCAGCTGTGACACGGGAACACCCCAGGTTTCCCCAGGATTATAAACCGCTTTCCTTCTGAAGGAGAACACAAAACCAGCAGAGGCCTCACTGCCTGCCAGGCACCTCCGCTTGGATATCGGGTTAGTTCCAGCTCAATCGACCTAACACAAACACTACCTTTGCCTCCCCACCCACTCCCGACACCCCAGCTATCGGTCACCTGGGCCAGTACCCTCACCCCATCCCAGGCAGATGGGGATTCTGCCCCTATAACCTTTTCTCCAGGAGTTTTGTTTGGTTTTAAGTAGTCTCCACACCCAGCGTGGGGCTTGAGCTCACGACCCTGAGATCAGGAGTCACGTGCTCTACTGACTGAGCCAGTGGGTGCCCAAGGAGCTCTGTGTTTATCGTAGCTCAAGGATTCCCTCCCGCCTGGGCCAGTGGAGTCACCCTGACGGCCTGCTGGAATCTGGGCGGCCACTGTGTGCCTCCGTCAGGCAGGCCTTCCTACAGCAAAGCTCTCCCAGACAGCGGGCCTGCTCAGAGCCCCGGCCTCCGCCCTACACCTCTGCGTGCCCTGCCCTGGCCATCTCAGATGCTTCTGTCGCCTTTCTCTAGGAGTCTAAAACATGCTGAGAGTCAGCTCAAATGCTACTCCTCCACTCTGCTCCCCTGGTTTATAACTGCTCCTGTCTCTGCCACAGCACTTTACTGTCCCTTCTTCTCTATCGTTAAAATTCACTCAACGGGGCACCTGCGTGGCTCAGTTGGTTGAGCGTCCGACTTCAGCTCACGTCACAATCTCTCCGTTCAGGAGCCTGAGCCCTATGTCGGGTTCGCTGCTGGCAGCGCAGAGCCTGTTCTGGATCCTCTGCCCCTCTATCTGCCCCCCCCCCCAATAAATAAAACATTAAAAAAGATTCATCTATTCATCCATTCAGCAAACAGTGCTAGGCACAGCACTGATACTTGTGTGTGCGTCCTGTCCCCAACCAGACACTGAGCTCCCAAGGTCAGGAACCACTTCATCAGGTTTGCCTGTTCACTCTCCCTAGCTCACTGCTGTACAGAGAGCGGGGGTAATGAACCTGTTCAATGAAGCCTGTGGGGGGCACGGGTGGCAAGCCCTGCCCTCTTCCACCGGCCTCCCAACGCACCTCTGCTGGGCCTTCCTGCTGCCTGTTCCCACGCCCGCAACCCGCTCTCCTCAGACATCTGCATCGTTCACTCTCTCACCTCCTTCCGTCTTGGTTCACAGACTACTTTTTACAGACAGCAACCCCCACCTCTGGCCTTGAACTCCCTTGTCTGACGAGCCAATCCACAGCACGGTCTGACACATCCCTTTTCTCCTGTCTTTGCGTCCATCCTAGCCCTGATAGCAAGAATATCAGCGCCACCAGGACAAGGACTTTTGCAGTTTCCTTACTGCTACTGTTCTCAGCATACGGAACAGTGCCTGGTAGAGAACACAGGCTCAATATATTGTTGAAAAGATGGACGTAATGAAATCTTTGCTGCTGTCTCAAAGGGTGTTCCAAGGTGCCCGAGGAACGAATGAAGGCAGACGGACCTGGAGAGGCCTATGGGACGGAAGAACCTGTGGTCCAACGTCCAAGAAACGGAGGGGAATGAAATTACCTCTTCGAGATGCTGAGCTGAGGGTCTCTGAGAGAGCGGTGTCTCGGACTCGCTGCAAGAACGCTCGTCTTCCTCTTCACGCAACACAGAAGAGTTCTGGGAAACAGACCTGTAACAGTCCGGAGGGGAAAGCATCTGGCGCCAGAATCCACACGAAAAGGGGGACTGGCTTGTACTCTCACGAGCCGGACTCCATGGGAAGAAGAGGCCCGAGAGGGGATGGAAAGGAAGCCCAGGTCTTAAGGAGGAGGACGGAGGTGGGAAAGAGCCCTAGGGGTAGCCTGAGCGCTTTTTGGGGTGTCAGAAAATCTGGGCTTTACCTTTAACTCCTTTAGTAACTTGTGTCTGTACCTGGGGAAAAGTCACTGACATTTTTAGGGTCTCAACATTTTCATCTATAAAATATGCTCCTTAACTCTGCCACAGAAAGCTTATCATGACTTGTGCCTAGTTGGATTTAAATGCTTATGAGGTACAGGTACAGATCACAAGGTTCCTTCAGTGTTTAGACTGAGCGACGCTCCCCACAGGCGTCAATGACCCTAGGGATGTCCTCCCCCCCCCCCAAAACCCATGAGATTTGCCTGTCTGGATTCTAAGTACCCACAGGTACCGTAAGTATCTTCCTCACCTACGGAATGGGGTAACCTTCTGCCAGAGTGTTCACCCCAGGTCTTAAGTGGGACAAAAAAGCTCCGGGAACAGCCCAGAAGGTCTACGCTGCCCTGGGGACCCAGGACGTGAGCCCGCACTGAGGAGGTGAGAGAAGGAGTGAGAGCCTATCATCAGGGCCTTGAGGGGCAACATTGTCGAGCACCAACCACTCACTTGGAGAGACTCTTTTTGAGCTCGATTCCTTGGCTGCTACAGTCGGACAGGCGGTCGAGTGGGGAGAGCGTCCTGACAGGAGGCAGGTGGCCATCACTGCCGTACGAGGGGAGCATTCCCGAGAGGTGGCCGTCTCCAAGCACGTGAAGGGCAGGGGCTGCTGGGGATGGGGTGAGGGGCCCATTGAGGGCCTCCAGAAGAGACACAACTTCATAACCTGGTGGAATGTTCTCTGAGGACTAGGGGAATCAGAGACAGGTTGAAAAATTAATTAAGTACTCTTTGTTTTATGACATGATCATGTTTCTCACTCTACACTGAAAAAAAAAATGTTTTCTTTTACAGCTGGTCTGGCAAGAAAAGCTTCTGCAAAGGAGGCCAAAGAAAGACACAATGTCAGGGAACCTGCATATTCCTACATTCCGCTTACAGGCGAACATCTTCTCAGCAATGTTTATTTTTCTGATTGTAATGGGAATACATGTTCGTTACAGGGAATACGTGTTCATTACCGCAAGATCATATCCTAAGCAGAAATCAAGAGTCAGACGTTAACTGACGGAGCCCCCAGGCGCCCCTATCTGTAAATCACAATTTTATATCCTGCTTTATTTTAGCAAATGTAAGTATTTTCCTTCATACACGTCCCCTTGTCACAGATTCCATGTTTCCTACCTGTTCTCTGCCCAGGATTTAGCTGCATCCACCATTTCCTACTGTAAGCAACATTTTGAGGAACATCCTTGTGTACAGATCTTTTATTGTTTTTGGAGATTTAATTGGCTTCATTAAGCAATTCGTGAAGCGGGCAACATCCCATCTAGCAAGAAGAGAGATGCTACCACAAATCTTTTTTTTTTTTCCACATTGTTTTCTTGGTATTAAATTCTTAGATCTTCGATGACCAGATACAGATGTTTTTAAGGCGCTTGATGTACACAGCTATACGGTTTTGTTTCTTCAAAGAGCCTTCTAGTCACACTCCTATAAGCAGCACAGAAAACCTATTTCAACTGCTTCTCTGACAGCATGGAGTATCTTTAAGAAGCTTTCGAATCTGGGGGCGCCTGGGTGGCTTAGTCGGTTAAGTGTCTGACTCTTGGTTTCAGCTCAGGTCATGATCTCATGATTGGTGGGTTTGAGCCCTGTGTGCAGACAGCGTGGAGTCTGCTTGGGATTCTCTCTCTCCCTCTCTCTGCCCCTTCCCTGCTCATGTTCCCTCTCTTTGTCTCAAACTAAATATATAAAACTTAAACAAACAAACAAAAAAAGCTTTCGAATCTGGAAGGTGAAAAATGGTACCTCATTTTATTTTTTTTTAATTTTTTTTTTTTTTTTTTTTGAGAGAGAGAGAGAGAGAATGACAGAGGGGCAGAGAAAGAGAGGGACAGAGGATCTGAAGTGGGCTCTGTGCTGACAGCAGCCAAGTCCAATGTGGGACTTGAACTCACAAACCAATGAGATCATGACGTGAGCCTAAGTTGGATGCTCAATGGACTGAGCCACCCAGGCGCCCTGGAACCTCATTCTAATTGATTGGTATATGGTGGATCTCTAATGTGGTTGACTTAAAAAAAAAAAAAAAAAAAAAAAAAGATTGTTAACCAGTTAAGCATCCTCTTCTGAGAATTAAAAAAAAATATTGTGGGGTGCCTGGGTGGCTCAGTCGGTTAAGCATCCGACTTTGGCTCAGGTCATGATCTCACAGTATGTGAGTTCTAGCCCCGCGTTGGGCTCTGTGCTGACAGCTCAGAGCCTGGAGCCTGCTTCGGATTCTGTGTCTCCTCGTCTCTCTGCCCCTCCCATGCTCATGCTCTGTCTCTCTCTGTCTCTTAATAATAAGTAAATGTTAAAAAAAATTAAAAAAAAATCCTTTGTCCATTTATCTACTGTTTTATCATATGAGCCATGGCAAAGACATTGTCTTTCCTCTGATATAAATGCTGAAGATATTTTTTTCTCTAAATGATTTGTTGTTTACCTATTTTAATTTTTTACACATGTGAACTTTTACATTTTTATACAGTAAAATCTACCCTTCTTTTTTTTTTTTGTACTGTTCCTCTGCTTTTAAGCTTAGAGAGTCCTCTCCCATGCCAAGTCAATTAAAGAATCACCTATAATTTATTCTCAGTCTTTAATATTTGGTTTGGTTTCATTCGCTTTAATATAGTTACTCTATCTGGAATGTTAGTTGTTAATCTGGTAAGGAGTAAAGTGCTAGGCTGATTTCTCCTCCCTAAATAGCTAACTAATTATCCTAATACCATGTACTGAACAATGGCTCTCTTCTACTGGTGTATGAATCTGAAGACGGTCTCTGCTACGAAAGCACAGCTTCGAGGCTGCGTTCTAACGCCATCACTTATGCTGTGAAATCGAGGTGAAATATTTCATCCACTCGGGTCGCAGTTGCTAAAGCCATGAAATGGGATAAAGAAAACAGTTACCTTCTTCGAGGACTCGGATAAAGACAGTAAACTGTATTCAAATCCAAAACAATCATCCCCTTGTTCCTGCTTGGGGGGAGTTCCAGAGCTGGACCCCACTGGGAGGAGGCTGCACGCAGACAGCTCTAGGCGTCGTAAATATTAACTGGACGCCCAGTTCCCAGGGAGGAAAAGGGGGATTTAATGATCAGTATCCAATTTTCCGTGGTAATACCGGTCGGTTTTAACACAATGTGACCTCAGCCAGCTTACCAAATACTGCAGCGTGCCAGGGTTTAATTACTTGTTGCAAAGTCAGGTAAAGAAGGGTAAGAGGTGAAAAAAAAAACCCAGCAAGGAGAGCAGAACGCCTGCCTCACAAACGGTCACGGTGCCCAGCCCAACTTACTGAATGCTCTTCCGAGTCAGACGTCTGAGACGAGATGATGGGGTTAAAGCCGGTTGGGGACAAGGGGCCCAGTTTTTTCCTCATGGCCCGGATCTGAAGCAGTGCCCGGAAGGCTGGAACAAGGAAACAGGCCATCGGGCCATCCTGATGCAGGAGTCAGGCCACACGAAAGCCCGGGCAGAAACCACAGTCCCCCCACCCCCACCCCCACCCCCACCCCAGTGTCGGTCAGTTCGCAGACCCCGTTGTCGGGTCCCGGCCTGCGGTTCTGGGGCTTACGCAGTCGGCAGATGGGGCAGTTGTTGGCCTGGTAGCGCAGGGTGTCCGCACACGTGTTACACAGGCAGAGGTGGCGACAGGGCAGAATCAAGGTGTCGCGGACATCCGAGAGACATACCACGCACTCAGCGCTGTTATCGCTCACTTCATCCTCAGCCACCTGTCCCAGGAGACAGAAATTCAGCCGGTGACACAAAGCCCTTCGTGTCCTCCATTTTCTTCACAAGCAGCTTTGCCTGAAGAGCTGAGACAAGTGGTAAGAACAAAACCTTACATTTGCTTTGGACTTAAAAAAAAAAAAAAAAAGTTTATTTATTTTTGAGGAAAAGAAAGGCAGAGAGACAGAGAATCCCAAGCAGGCCCTGTCAGCACAGAGCCTGACGCTCTGTGCTGGGGCTCGATCCCATGAACTGTGAGATCATGAACTGAGCCCAAATTAAGAGCCGGACGCTCAATGGACTGAGCCACCCAGGCGCCCCTGCTTTGACTTGACTTTCCCGTTCAGCAAGTGCGTTCACATACTGGTCAGTATCACTTCTTCTGGGAACTATTTATCTCAAGCTCGTCCTATGGGGCTCAGATCTGTCCTCTCCGACAGATCTGGTGGGGCCCTAGGAGACCACACCAGGAAGGGCAGGGGCCAGGTAACTGGGTGACCAGAACTCTGCAGAACAACTGATCCCAGCCTGCCTGTGTTTTTCATTTTGGAAGTGAGGTAAGCATAAGCATCTGAAATAAGGAACAAGAGAACACCCTCCTAGGACCAAACTGATTCCAGAGTTGGTCATGCTAAACCCCGAGATCCCAGCTTCATCAGAGCATTTCTTACTCCGTCCCCAGGGAAAAAAGTACATTCAGAATTTCGGATGGAACTTGCCTTAGAATCCTGGGTGTTGTACTTGTTTTCAATTCCATAGATCTCCTGAAGGAGGTAGCTGACCCCATCTACCTGAAGAGCAAACAGAGAAGTTCAAGGGCAGGCTGACTCAACAGAGATAAGTAGGAACTTGCCCCTCAACCTTCTCTGGTAACCAAGGACTACTGATGCACAATGAAAAAAAGCAAAGGCCTAGACAAGTAAGGATGCTTTTTTTTTTTTAATTAAAAAAAAATTTTTTTTTAATGTTTATTTACTTTTGAGACAATGCGAGAGACAGAGTGCAAGCAGTGGAGGGGCAGACAGAGGGAGAAACAGAATCCGAAGCGGGCTCCAGGCTCTGAGCTGTCAGCACAGAGCCCGACGTGGGGCTGGAACTCACGAACTGTGAGATCATGACCTGAGCCGAAGTCGGATGCTCAACTCACTGAGCCACTCAGGCACCCCAAGGATGCTTTTATTTACTTATGTTTTCTCTTTGACAGAGAAAAGGAAATCCAATGTTTGATTCACCCACCATTATACCCAACAGGGAACATGAAAGTTCACAAATACAACACTAATCTGTGTACTGCAGCTCACTATTCCAGACAGTTAAGAAGGGATAGACTAAGCAAATGGAAGAATGTGCATCAAAACAGAAGCATCAGCTAGGTAACCAAAGTTAAGTGTAGACATTACAAAACCAAAGGAATGGAAAAGAGAAAGCAAGAAAGCAAGAAAGAAAGGCAAGGGAAAGAGGGGAAAGGAAAACATCTGAAGCAAAGAGAGACAGAAAGATCTTGAAGGGGAGGCCAATGGAGCCCCTCCACCTGCACGAGCCACCATCACCTACAGAGCCAAGGACCCCTCTTGGCCCTGTTCCTTAAAACCCCAAGTTCAATGCCCACTCCCACTAGCCTAGCCACGTCCGAGCCAAAGCAGGCCCTTTTCTCGTTTCTTTACACGAGCCCACTCCTCCCTTGGCTTCACCTCTGTCCCACTGATCCCCTCCCCTCAGACCTAGCCTGTCACTGATTTTATACCTCACTCTCCAGTGTGACAGAGTCAGTTGCTAATGCCAAGCTAGCAATAGGAAAATAGACCATTTACCTTGAGCTACCCTAGCCTTTCCATCCTATCTAGGCGTTCTGGGAAATGAGGCCTCCCCATGAGACAACTCACCAAAGCCTGGCCGTGGCAGGCAGTACTCTGGGCCCAGGATCTGTTTCCTCCTGTGCCTCTTAAAACTTGTTTCGACCTACTGATTCTAATGGAAAGGATATTATCAACAGATTTAGACTAAGGTGTTATTGACTACTATTGGCCTCATTAATGAATAACTCAGAATTTCAGACACCTGTCACCCATCTGCAGGGGAGGCTGGCCAGTGCCACTGGCACCACTCTCCAGGACTCTCCGCTCACCGTTGCAAGAGTGGAAAAAAAAGTGCTGGCACACAGCAGGGGTTAGGCCTTTGAGCAGACATATGCGTGACTTGCTGGTCATCCCGGAAGACGGCAGATGGCCAGGAAACTTGGAATTTTAGAAAAACACTTGGTGGGATAAATTAAGCCAAGGGCCCTAACTGGCTCTGAATTGGACCCCGACATTTTATCCTTTAGCTCGGAATGTTTCTCGCCCTGGCATTTTCAATGAAAAGAGTTCTCCCTAAACCTAACGTCAAGAGACAAATCCTGTTCTTTCCTTTCTCAAGACCTTTGCTCAGATAATGGCTGCCTCCACGCCAACAATTCTGGAACAAGAAAGACACCAAAGTCAGTATTCTTTTCAGGCCACCCAAGGAGTTTCTAACACACAAAAGCACTCCTTTTTTTTTTTTTTTATTTTATTTTAACTTTTCTTGGATTAAAAAAAAGGGGGGGAGTGGAAGAGAAAGAAGCATGCTTAGCAAAAGAGAAAAAGAGAGAGATGAAAAGAAAGAAGTCTGGGGGGGGGGCCAACGATCCCCGGCCCTCAGATACCTACCACTTGTTTCTGTTTGAGGGGCTTGACACAGAATGACCCATCGGTGTGCTGGAATGAAACACGACCGTTAGGACCAGGAAGCAGGGGCAGGAACCGGGCGTTCTCGGGCACTCCTCTCAATGACACCTGCGTGTGATGGCACACTCCTCACGCCGCGGGGCCTCATGAGCATCTAGTCTGACCCTCCCGTCTCGGGAAGAGGAGACTGCGGCCTCGAGAGCTGCAGGTCGAGCAGCACGCGGGCGGCAGAGCTGGACCGAGGCCCGAGGGCGGCCCCCAGTGTGGTGCTCCTCCCGCTCCGTGGGGAGCTGGGCCCATCCTGCCGCGCTCAGAGAGCTGGCCAACAGGCCGCACGCGTCACCGCACGAAAGACAGCTAAACAGAACCGAGTGAGGCCCTGTGAAGCTACTCACCTTTTCAAAAGTGCCCAGCAGTACATGGCAATGGCCAAAATACTCTGAAAAAAATAAAGGGACGCGGGTGAAGGAGAAAGGCAAACAGCACACCTTGCCACCCATCTATCTTCCCCAATTCCCCCCAACCCGGAAGACCAGACGCTCTGGGCCGTCAGGAGAAGGGGCCCGTCCCCTTCACCCAGGGCTGTTCTCATCAGCCTAAGGAGTGCAAGGGGCATGGAAACTGGCTGCCTGATCCCCACGGCGGGGGCATGTTGTTCCCGAGGCCACAGCGACTGCCCGGCCTGTGCACCACAAAAGGGCAGCACGTAGAGCAAAAGAAGACAGAGAACGCCCATTACCATCTCCTTCATCCACCACGGCGTGGACCACTAAAGGGTAAACCTCTCGGTCCAGATCAAAGCCAAGCTGAAGGGAAAGAAAAGGGGGGGGGGGGGAAGAAAGACTTAATACGTGTAAATGGCCCAGTAATCCATCAGAAAGGGAGACATGGAGGGGGGGGGTCGCCTGGGTGGCTCAGTCGGTTAAGCGGCTGACCTCGGCTCAGGTCATGATCTCACGATCAGTGAGTTCGAGCCCCCTGTCGGGCTATGTGCTGACAGCTCGGAGCCTGGAGCCTGTTTCAGATTCTGTGTCTCCCTCTCTCTGACCCTCCCCTGTTCATGCTCTGTCTCTCCCTGTCTCAAAAATAAATAAAACGTTAAAAAATTAAAAAAAAAAAAAAAAAAGGGAGACATCATCAAGAAGCATTAACTTCATCTCTGCTCTCGTTCGTCAACTTCACGACCACCTAAGTCTGTTTAACTGGAGGCCACCGTTGCTTTCTAAAGTCTCATGGCTGTGAAGCCCTCTAACTGGCAGGTTCTTCTCTTTGAACGTGACTTTCTCAAAACACCTGGGGTGAACGTGCTACTTTGGAACAGAAAAGCTATCGACATGAGGTGTGTTTTAAGGGCAAGGAGAAGTTACAGCGCTGAAGAACATGGCCTCCCAGCATCTGGGCGGTCCGGGCACTGCCGGCCGGAGTCCCGACTAGGTCCTAGGCCCATCTGGGTCCATGTGAGGGACCTGCCCCCACGCTTTCTCCCAGCAGCCTGTCACCGCCCCCGGAGGCAGCTCACCTCCTCTTCTGCCCACTCTGAGGGGTCCACGGTGTGGGAGGGCAGGCAGAACTGCTGGCCGACCCCTCGCTTGTAGTGCACCGTCTCCGACTGGAGGCTGTTGTCCTTGGGGATGTAGCTGTCCATCAGAGAGGGAGACAAAGCAAAAGTCAGTATCTAGCCCGGAAGGATCTGACCGCTTCCTCCGTCCCACGCCTGGTCTCAGTATCAACGGGCTCTAGGTACAGAAAAGGAAAGGAAATATTTCCTTCTAATGTGTCCTTTGCTCTTGCTTGGGAACGCCGTTAAGATTATATGTCCAACCCACACATCCGCACAAAGGTGGCTTAACAGATTTTTAGCAGCATCTTGATGAAATGCAAGGTTGTGCCACCATCTGCCGCTGCACAAGCTGGCCCAGATTGAAGGGAAAAGGCAAAGAGGTGGGGCTCTGCAGAAGAAAGTCCGAGCTCAGGAACCAGATCTCACCCGGTCCGTAGGTTTTTTCCCCACAGGTGAGCGCGGAAGGCTCGCCTGTCTGGGAGGGATGTGGCTCACCTGGCCTCTCGTTCTTACCTGGCAATCCCGTTCTGGAACTCTTCCGTGGCCTGATAGTAGATGGTGATGGCCACCCGAGCATCAGTGTCAAAGGTGAACTCCACATTGTAGTGGACTTTAGCTCTGCCTGCCTCTTCTCCCAGGGTCTTCACTTCCTCGGCACACCTAGAAAACCAGAAAGACGTGGCATTTGGGAGCTCGCAAACCAGTTTTCAAT
This sequence comes from Lynx canadensis, assembly GCF_007474595.2. NCBI lineage: Eukaryota > Metazoa > Chordata > Mammalia > Carnivora > Felidae > Lynx > Lynx canadensis. The sequence continues at coordinate 55,370,198 of NC_044316.2, forward strand.
TTATCTTTTACAAATTTTTATACTTCATACATCGTGAGCTTCTCTCCAGGGTCGGAAACTTAGGCCCGCACCTTCATTTCGAGTGATGGCTGAACACCCCGTGAGCACTGCTGTTGGGCATTTAGGTGACTTCTGATGTTTTGCGGTGCTATAATGAACATTTGTGCATTTGCCAGACCTGTTTTTCTTTTTTTTTTTTTTTTCTTTAGTTTTGTTGTAATCGAAGTTACTAATCACATAGCTTCGTTTCCTCGGGGCTTGTTACTATCATAGCAGGCCCTCCCCCCTCCTTTCCCCCTCTTCAGAGACAATCTTTACCTCGTTTAGCTGATCATTGTCGCATTTACCTATTTTCTATACAACATGCTTAGATTATCCTTTTTATTTTTTTAAATGTTTTTATTTTTACTTTTGAGACAGAGACAGACACAGACACAGAGCACAAACAGGGGAGGGACAGAGAGAGGGAGACACAGAATCCAAAGCAGACTCTAGGCTTTAAGCTGTCAGCACAGAGCCTGACGAGGGGCTCGAACCCATGAATGGTGAGATGGTGACTTGAGCCGAAGTCGGACACTTAACCGACTGAGCCACCCAGGCACCCCACGTGGATCATTCCGGACTCTTCAGTTCCAGGTGCTAGCCCTGACTTCGTACTATGGGAACCAGGATTTCTTTCTCTTTCCTCGCGCTGCCCCATATGTAGTACCCACCCCCCACCCCCCAGTACGCTCTATCTCGATTCTGCTAGTTCAGCACATCCGCGTCTGTCTTACTGTGATTATACGGACGTGGTTCCCGGCTTAGCCACAGAGTAATCTCTGAGTATTTTTCTTTCCCTTTTTCTCAAGAGTTTGTGCTCATTTCTCTTTCAGTCGCTCGGTTTCCTAGGTACTTTCTCACTAATTCAGACCCTAGCCCTCTGCTGGCCATCCGTCTAAATCTCTCCATGTCCAGAAATGCCGGGTGTTCCATGCATTTTGTCTTCTTGAGGGGGGTCCTACCTGGACCCCAGGCCCTCTGTGCCTGGGTGCAACCACCCGGAGCCACCCTCCCCCCGTTAGCCCGGGAAGTCCCCTCCACCTCTTTCCTGCATCTCCTGGCTTCTTCTTCCTTGGGGCACGCTTTCACTGTGGCAGAGCACCTCTTCCACTAGCCTCCTGAAAAAGGACGTGTTGGAGGGATCAATTTTTTTGAGAGATTTTAGTCTACAGTCACACCACACTAAAAGTTTGGTTGAGGGGCGCCTGGGTGGGGCAGTCGGTTAAGCGTCCGACTCTTGATCTCGGCTCAGGTAATGATCTCACAGTTTGTGAATTTGAGCCTCGCATCAGGCTCTGCACTGATGGCGCGGAGCCTGCGGCTTGGGATTCTGCCTCTCCTTCTCTCTGCCCCTTCCCTGCTTGTGTGCTCTCTTCTCTCTCTTTTGCTCTCTCTCTCTCTCAAAATAAATAAATACGCTTAAAAATGAAAAGATCATTTGGTTGAATAAAGAGTGCTGGGTCATAAATACTTCTAAAAAGCCATTTGAAAACATTGCTGCATCATCCTCTGGCGTCTAGCACCGCCTCCAGAAGCCATTCCAACTGCTGGCCCTTTTCCCTCTGATATATAATCTCTGCCTTATCATCCATTGAACTCAACACTCCAGTAGTCCTTTTTTTTTTTTTTTTTAATTTTTTCAAATGTTTATTTTTGAGAAAGAGAGAGAGACAGAACATGAGTGGGGGAAGGGCAGAGATGGGGAAACACAAAATCGGAAGCCGGATCAGGTTCTGAGCTGTCAGCACAGAGCCTGACACGGGGCTTGAACCCGTGAATGGTGAGATCGAGACCTGAGCTGAAGTCAGACCCTTAATTGATTGAGCCACCCAGGCGCCCCTCCAGTGGTCCGTTCAATTTAGAAACTCATGTCCTCTGGTTCTGGGAAATTTTCTTAAATTAGTTATGCCATTAATGATGATTTCCTTCCTTCTATAGTCTCTGTTCTCTTCCTAGAACCATTATTGGATATGACACCTTGTAAACTGGCACTCTATGCTTTGGATCTTTCTTCTTCTATTTGCTGTATCTCAACCTTTTTGGCCCACTTTCTAGAAAGTTTCAACTTTTCTTCCTCCATTCTATTGACATTTTCATTTCTGCTGTTTTTGAGTCTTGTTTATTTCCTAAATGGCCTGTGTCATTGCGTCCATGAAATAAGACAGCATCTACTGTCTCTGAGGCTACAAATGAGCTTTTTCTCTTCCTGCAGTTTTTATTTCCACTTAGTTATATTTTTTCCTGTTGGTTTGTTTGGCCCCTATATTTTGTATTTTTTTTTTTAATGTTTATTTATTTTTGAGACAGAAACAGAGCATGAGTGGGGTAGGAGCAGAGCAAGAGAGAGACACAGAATCTGCGGCAGGTTCCAGGCTCCAAGCTGTCAGCACAGAGCCCGAGGCGGGGCTTGAACCCACCAACAGAGAGATCATGACCTGAGCCGAAGTCGGATGCCTAACTGACTGAGCCACCCAGGCGCCCCTCTTTTGTCTTTAAGTAGGCTCCACGCTGGGTGTGGAGCCTAACTCGGGGCTTTAACTTAGGACCCTGAGATCAAGATTGGAGCTGAGTTCGAGAGTCAGACACTTAACCGACTGAGCCCCCCAGGAGCCCCTTGCCACCGTCTTTCATATTACAGGCACTCCCTATGCATCTAGGAATCTTTGGTTGTCTGCTCATATTTAAGAAATTAAATCTCCGGTTGGAAGTCTGAATGCATGGTGGGGTTTGGGGACCCTGGGCTTCCCCAGGGACCAATCTGGGTCTTTGGAGGAATCTCCAAGGCCAGTCTCTTTGGTCTTCCCATCTGGGAGGGTCCTGCTCCTCAGAGACAGTGTTCCTCTCTTTGGACAAGGGCCTGGCAGCCAGCATTCTGGGGGCAGACAGTGTTGGGTGGTGGCAGGCTGCAGGGTTCAGCATCCAGTGTGCCCAAATTCCCTTAACCCCCATCTTTAGTACTGAGTCTAACTTTAGCCGTCCCTGGGTCTCCCAAGTCCACAGAGTCTCTGTTTTAACTTTTCACTGAGAATCGCCTGCCAGCCTTCTGCCAGGGTGTGCAGAGGGCAGCTCTGGCCGTGTGGCAAAGAGAGGATCTGACCGCCTCTCGAGCAGGCTTCCCACCAATGCTCTTCATGTTAGCCTTGCACCTCGATATCCAGAGGTCCTGGTACTGCCATTTCCTGAGCCTTTGGGGGGGGGGTCACAGTTCCACTGGGTGATTCTCAGCTTTTCCTTCGGCTCACTTGGGATCCTGATTTCACAGGCCTGCTGCATTATTTAACTCTTACCATTTGTCCCAGCCTCTAAACCGAGAGGTTTAGTTTTTGCAGTTACTCCTCTCCCATTCCCCCACTGCTTCTGGATTTATGCTTTAAAAAAATTGCTTTTTTTATTAAAAAAAAATTAACGTTTATTTTTGAGAGACAGAGTGCAAGCAGGGGAGGGGCAGGGGGAGAGGGAGACACAGAATCTGAAGCAGGCTCCAGGCTCCGAGCTGTCAGCACAGAACCCGATGCGGGGTTCAAACTCACACACCGCAAGATCACGACCTGAGCAGAAGTCGGACGCTTGACCGACTGAACCACCCAGGCACCCCAGGATTTATGCTTTTGAAAAAAATGTTTGTTTATTTATTTATTCTGAGAGGGAAAGAGAGAGCATGAGCAGGGGTGGGGCAGAGAGAGAGAGTCAAAGAGAAGGAATCCCAAGCAGGCTCTGCACTGTCAGCACAGAGCCCATGCGGGGCTCCATCCCACAAACCGTGAGATCATGACTTGAGCTGAAACCAAGAGTCGGAAACTTAACGGACTGAGCCACCCAGGCGCCACTGGATTTATGCTTTTGAAAATACACTTATTAGTGGGTTTTGACAGCAAGCGAAAGATGTTCAATCCTCCATTTTTACCAGGAAATCTGTGAATCAGTATTTACCCTATTCTCATAATCTCAGAAAAACAGACCCAAAACACCCTTCACCTTAATATTTATTGAACAGCAGGTGTTTTCTTCCTATTATCTTGCTGAATTCTGACAAGAGCCATTAAAGGTCAAGTGTGGTGTCGCTCTCTACGTTACGGACGGACGGGAAAGGACTTACAGGGTGAGAGAAAGAGGAGAGAGCGGCCGACAGCCGCTGGCTCCCGAGGGCTCACGGGCCGCAATCCACTCTGCTGCGGCGGGAGCTGCCCCACGGAGGGTGAGCACCCGCCTGCAGGCTGCCCCGCGCACAGAGCAAGCACCTCCTTGGCTGCCTGGTCCCCAGAGTTGACTCCAGGGCTGGGGAAATCGTTGGGGAAGCAGTCAGAACTTCAGGGGCAAATGAAATACCGTATATAAATCAGGAGAGAAACACAGAAGTAAATTAGTGGTTGCTTAGGCCTGAAAGAGGGGTTTCAGGAGAAATGTGGCGTTACCACCGGTGAGTTCAGGGTCTCTTTTGGAGGTGATGAAAATGTGCTAAAATTAGATGGTGGTGATGACTGCACAACCCTGAATATACTAAAAACCACTGAATTGCACACTTTAAATGGGCGAATTGTACAGCATATGAGTTACATCTTAAAAACAATGATCAGAAATAAAACTTCCTACTGCTAACAGGACTGACCTATACGGGCATAAAATGGACTCATGAGTCATCTTCCTTGTCCGTTCAGAAAAACCTGAGATCTGCGATTTGCCCTAGCCAAAGCTGTCTTCCCAGGGGACCAGTGGGCATCAGATTAGCATGCTACCTGGAGGGCAGCATCAGTGTAAAAATTACACTATCTTACGGACTGTACAGAGAAGGTAAATGTTGAAGATACTTAATAATGATGATGATGATTAACCAACCAGACAAGGACACAAGGAGTTCCTCTGAGGAAGGACACATGAGATGAAGAATAAATTGAAAAGTAAATATAAGCAATAAAATAACGCTTTTATATTCCAACTGCAAATATCCCATTTTTCCGCAAGCTTGCTGAGGTAGCTGCAAGATTCACTTTTTCCCCTCAATAATTTTATTTATTTATTTGTTATGAGAGAGATAGGGGGGCCTGGGTGGCTCAGTCGGTTAAGCGTCCGACCTGCTCAGGTCACGATCTCACGGTTCATGGGCTCGAGCCCCACGTCGGCTTCTGTGCTCGCAGTTCAGAGCCTGGAGCCTGCTTCAGATTCTGGGTTTCCCTCTCTCTCTGCCCCTACCCCGCTTGTGCTCTGTCTCTTCCTCTCTCTCAAAAATAAATAAGCATTAAAAAAAAAAAAACTAGGGGCGCCTGGGTGGCGCAGTCGGTTAAGCGTCCGACTTCAGCCAGGTCACGATCTCGCGCTCCGTGAGTTCGAGCCCCGCGTCGGGCTCTGGGCTGATGGCTCAGAGCCTGGAGCCTGCTTCAGATTCTGTGTCTCCCTCTCTCTCTGCCCCTCCCCCGTTCATGCTCTGTCTCTCTCTGTCCCAAAAATAAATAAACGTTGAAAAAAAAAATTTAAAAAAAAAACAAAACAACAACAACAAAAAAAAACTAAGAGACAGAGAGCACGAGTGGGGTAGAGGAAGAGAGAGAGGGAGAGAGAATTCCAGACAGGCTCTTTGCTGTCAGGAGCTCAAACTCATGAACCACGAGATCATGATCTGAGCCGAGATAAGAGGCTCAGGACACTTAACCGACTGAGCCACCCAGGCGCTCCAATATATATATATATATATATATATATATATATATATATATATATATATATTTTTTTTTTTTTTTTATCATAAAACAAGAATAAAGACTGCTTCTGGGAAAAGGGAAAGTCTTTCATAAACACAGACTCTCGCACAAAGTTCTGAACAATCTGGATGCGGGAAGACCTAATCTACGTGGACAGGGGCTGCTCGATCACCGCCAGGGCAGTTCACATCCTTGAGGCCAGGGGAATGAGACTCTGGGTCTGGAAGCAAACTGCTCTGCTAGTCTCTTGAGGGGTGGGGGAGGGGAGCTGCTCCGCACCTAGAACCGGGCCTGAGCCCCAGCCCCAGGGGAACTTACTTTACAAGTCTTAGTGTGTCCTTTCGGATGTTGATCAGGCTTCTCAGAGTCTTCACAGGTTCTTGGGGAGGTGGGGCGGCATAAGGAAACTGTCGGAAGCAAAGTGAGAAGGCAGCATGTTTATAGAGACCGGTCACTGTCCCCGGCTGGTACACAGCTTCAAGGCTGTCAAACAACAGCTTTGGGAGGTGAGATGGGAAGGCGCCACTCTCCTAACTAAGTGAGGACACCCAGACCTGACATGTTAAGCGAACTTGCCCAAGGTCACAGCTAGTGGTAGAACGGGGATTCGATTTGGCGTCAAAAGGGCGAGATTTCTCTGCTTTTTCCATTAGATGCAGTTCATTTGAGTCAGGATTCAAAATGTGAGTAACTAATACAAACTCTCACTGAAGTTCCAAATACCAAAGGACAGACTGTGGCCGAGTTAATCACAAAAGGCTTTTCCATCTGACCTGAGACAACAGGGAGCCAGACCTGCAAGGTTTTTCCTTCAGTGAAGCCACATGGTGTCTTCGGGATTTAGGGACCGTAAATAAAAGAGAAGCCCATCCTGTGTACAGAGCTGAGGCTGCAAACAGTGAAGAACAAATTTTCCCTGCAGCTGGTTATATAAAGCAGACTCCTTTAAAATGTGAGCCAAGAGCTATTTTGGGGTCCTAAGAGGTCTGTGCTTGCCCGTCATTTACCTTATGCTTTCACTCTTGCCCCATTTAGAGGGCTGGATTTGGAGTTCTGTGTGAGGATAATGTGATAAGAAAGGGAAAACAGTAGAAACGTTAAGCGAGACTTGCTTTCAGATAGTTAAGAATGACTGTTCTAGTGTTACCTGGACAATCTACGTTTTTTACATAGAATTCACAGAAAACCCACCAGTCTCTGTAGCTTGGCCAAACTGTGGTACTCCTAGGCTCTAAGAGTCGACCTCCTAGTGCTGGGATCAGAAAATAGGATACCCACATTATACTCTACTTGTGCCTTCACAGATTTTTGCTGAATGTGGCTCTTTTTCTTGGGAAACATAATTTAACCCGCGGTACGTGTGATTTTATGTATTCAGTATGACTGCTGATAATTCACTTGTATGAAATGGGACCCTTAAGAAAACACATTCAGTCTACAATCATGCGCCTTCAGATTACCCACCTTGTGGGTGTTAGATAGCAACATTTTACTTTTTCATGGATACATTAAACATGTATTCTTTTAAAATACAGGGTGGTTGGCTTTTCTAATTATAAAGCAATACGTGTTCAAGCAGAAAATCTGAAAAACACACAAAAACTACAAAATCAGCCATAATTTCAGCACCCAGCAACACCAAAGTTAACACTGCAGAATATGTGTCTCCAGACAGGCATCTATCCCCTCACTCATCCATCGGTCCAGCTGTCTACTTACCCACCCATCTCTGTATCTCTGCACTGTTTCTGTGCAGAGATATCTATGCAGCCGTGCCCACTAATTTTTTCCGTTTTTCATTTAGAAAGATGCGGTAACCCTAACCCTAACCCTAACCCTATAGACTTTTAAAGTCTATGGGGCGCCTGGGTGGCGCAGTCGGTTAAGCGTCCGACTTCAGCCAGGTCACGATCTCGCGGTCCGTGAGTTCGAGCCCCGCGTCGGGCTCTGGGCTGATGGCTCAGAGCCTGGAGCCTGTTTCCGATTCTGTGTCTCCCTCTCTCTCTGCCCCTCCCCCGTTCATGCTCTGTCTCTCTCTGTCCCAAAAATAAATAAACGTTGAAAAAAAAAATTTAAAGTTTATAATCAATCTGCCCATGTGGCTACACACATCAGAGACAGCACCGTACTTTCTTTGACCAATTCCATATTATTCAATGCTTTCCATTGGCTTTACTTTTTCTTCTTCTTCTTTTATTTTTTGTTTTTGCCGATACAAATGTTGTGGTGAGTGCCTTGTCCCTACATTGCTGCATGCTTGTTTGATTACTTCTTTAGGACAAATTCCTAGAAGTGGAATTACTGGATCAAAGAGTAAGCATATTTTGAAGACTTTAAAAAATATTTTGCCAAATTGTTTTCCAGAAAGCTGATTCCAATTTTGCTCTCCCACTGGCAGCGTACGAGGGGGCTTTTCTATAGGAAAGCTTCAATTCTGGTTCAGATCCTCTCTGTGGCCTGTTCCCCTCCCCCCCCCCCACTTCCCTAGGCTGTCACACTAAAGGAATTTAAAACAATTTTAAAACAAGCTTAAGCAAAAAGTAATTAGGCGAGAAAATCCGACACAAGTGCTAGTCTATTCTAAAGCCAAAATAAATGACTTTGGGATTAAAATTTTTTTCTGGAGTAGCAAAGTTAATCATATTCATTTGCACAGGTACTTGGGAGTTATCCATAACTCCTGAGTTTAAAAAAAAAGAAAAAAAAGGCGATTCTTCCTTCTTTCTTCACCCTTTACCCTCTATACCCCCCAAAAAAGAAAAACAAAAGGAAAGTGAAAAAAGGAAAACTAGTGCTCTTCGTCCTCCACCTCGAATAATCCCTGAGCCTCAATTCTCGGTCATAAAGGTACTGACCTCAGAGGTTTTGTCTGTCAGTCCCTGACCAGACCAAACTTAATTCTTTGTCCACTAGTCTTTACCTAAACCCTGTCTTCGTTATGAAAGGTGAAGCAGAATCCCAGAAACGGCACTTAGGCGTCCTTCGTGAGGCCGTTCAGCTGATGTACTCCAGGATGATGCCTGAGGAACAGGAAGGCATTCCATACGCCCATCCTGAGCTTGAGGCAAGAGGTCAGGATGTGCCCTGCAGAGGCTCGACAGTCTTCCTCCATCGGTGGGCCTGGTGGCATGCTTTGTCCAAGACAGAAAAGGCCACTTCCTCCCACTGACTGGGCTAATTGTGCCAGGGTACTTGTGTCTAGTGGTCTTCCTTGTCACCACTCACTCCCGAACTCAATGGATGGTCACCGAGTGGATCCTGAGTCTACTATGTGCCAGGATCATGCGGGGTTCTTTGGATATTTTGTTTTTCATTTGACTTTACTGAATTGTGGTAAAATACACATAACATGAAAATTTTCACCTTCACCTTTCTAAGTACACGGTTTGGTGGCCTCCAGCACATTCACATGCCGTGCTTCCATCGCCACCATCCGTCCCCAGTTTAAATACATTTTTATTCAATAGGCTCAACACTGGGAGACGTATTTGCCACGCACACCAGATTGTAAAGTCCCGGAGGAACTCAAAAATTATGCTGGTTGATGGGATAAATGAAGAAAGTCAGTATTAACATCCTCACTTTGCAGATAAAGAAACTGAGATTCAAAAGATTGTCTGATTACTGAAGATCCAGGCCTAATAGCAGAATCAGGATTTGAATCCAGAACCAAGAGTTCTGGTTCTTTCTCTTGTAGCTGCCTCAGCTAGTGCAGGGCAAGTCTATGGGTTGTTCTGATCCCGGGAGTATTCTAGGAACCTGAGCAGAGTGTAGACAGCCTGACAGTTAAACACTCATTGCAGAAGGTACCGCATCCTGTTCAGGTTCTGCAAGTTAGAGTCGAAACTCTGGATCACATCCTTACGCTCACTTAGCCAGCAGTACATACAAAAGCATACCTAATGCCATACTCCTTTTAAATTCTAACAGGAGTATCTAAGGTCTTCTCAGAGAAAAGCTTTCTTGGAGCACAGCATGACAAACTCCTTTTGTTTGTAAGATCTAACAGCACCTGCAGGAGACACAAATGTACATTCAGGGTATGGCGGCCACAGCAGAGGCAGTCACTGTTCCTCTCCTGCCCGAAGTGCTCAGACGCATGGCACTGAGAGATATTTCTAGAGCACAGTGGGTTCCTCTAAACTATTTTCAAAGCACAAAGATGGGCACCCATCCATTCAACACTCTCGCTTCATCCTGAGTACTCCGTGCTAGGCCTGGGATTCAATGAGGGACCCGGCACACCTTTCCTGGTCCTGCTTGTAAGGGGCCCAGAGCTGTGACAGCTTTTGTTGGGCCACTGCGCTCACTGGCCTGCGGCTTCTGCACTGAAATAAGACCAAATCTCAGAATAATTTAAATCCCAAACACCTCATGTCCAGGATAGGAGTATGGTACAGGCTCAGCCAAATGAACCCTTTCAATGAGCCCCAGGGGACTGCCAATCAGGGTTCCCTGTGAATACTGAGCAAGTTCCTCTTTGGCCTTTTATCCTGGTGTTCATCAGTTTCCTTTTACGTTAGCCTTACGCTGGCCAAGTGCCACCTAGTGACCAAATGTGGAACTGCCAGTTTAGACTCAACAGAAGCATGCGTTGCTGTGTGTGTGTGTGTGTGTGTGTGTACATACAAAGTATACACACGTATATATGTGTGTGTGTATCAACCATATATCCTAGACTTCTAAACCATTCTAATTTTCTTTTTTTTTTTTCAACGTTTATTTATTTTTGGGACAGAGAGAGACAGAGCATGAACAGGGGAGGGGCAGAGAGAGAGGGAGACACAGAATCGGAAACAGGCTCCAGGCTCTGAGCCATCAGCCCAGAGCCCGACGCGGGGCTCGAACTCACGGACCGCGAGATCGTGACCTGGCTGAAGTCGGACGCTTAACCGACTGCGCCACCCAGGCGCCCCTAAACCATTCTAATTTTCAAGTATTTTGTTAAATCACCCCAACGGATGCACACATTTTGTCGTAGAAAATATGGTCACAAGGCATATAAGGTAATAGAATATCTTATTTTAGTTGTAAATTATTAGGCAATTCCCAGTAGTCTATAAAAAGGGCTATAGCCATTCATAAAAATAAGTAATTAACTTCAATCAAAAAGTTTTTAAGTACATAATTTGCTAACGTTTGCTATTAGATTTAGGCCTGATCAGATGCATACAGCCTCCCAGATTTGGCTGTGGGGGGGCTCCTTCAAGGTAGGTTACTGTGTCCTTTGACATGCCCCCATTATTTTCTGAGCACTTCCTTACTTTCTGGTACCACAAGATATTCCAGGCTAATCTTGTGTTTTTCTCTGATCCCCGGAATTGTTCCAAGGGGCCCTGGGGTTCTTTGAGAGAAGTCTACCTCATGCCATGACTTAGTCACTAATCGTTCACTAATGAACACTTGGTCTGTTTCTAGTTTTCACTATTACAAACAGTGATGCCATGAACATTCCTTGGAAGGAATCTTAATAGAAAAAAGAAAAAAATAAGGAAGAAAAAAGGTGGGGGAGAAAAGCAAATTAAAATGCACTAATGCAGTTTTTATTTAGGAAAGCAAAGGCCCCAAATGCCAAAAACCTGCTTCCAAAGAGAGAGGATATTATTTTAGCCAATCTTCTATGATTAAAATAGAAAAGAACTCATTTAATATATTAGCAGTCTTGTAATATTTGTGCTAAAGGATCAAGTAATAGTTACTATGGAAACCGACATCTGGGGTCAGACGAATAACTCATTTACAGCACTACAGAAACCCTGTCTTTTATAGATTTTTTGGATTTTTTATATGTAAATGTCACCTCCTTTTTATTTGATGTCTGCTTATGTTCTCAGCTTTCGCTATTTCCCCTCTTCTCAGATGTGTAGTGTGTCCTAGACTCACCAGTGGGTATTTTTAGAATTGCGATGCTTTAAAACATTTTCTTAGATCGGTGTCAGGGGAGAACAGTTTAGTCTCGGCTTGAGTGCTCTGAAATGAATTTGCCTATTTACCAGCTGCAGCGCTGAGACAGACTGTATTGTCCCTGCTATAGACCAGAGCATCAAATAAGCTATATTCACAGCTGTTAAAAACCCCTTTTCACGAATCTCCCATCCAACCCTCGTGGGGAGTCAATCACCAGTGTAGAAAGACTGGCGATCACAAAGCTGACAACATACAAGACACTCTTTTCACTTATATCAGAAATGTGAGCAACACACCAAGAGGGTGTCACACGATGACCTTAACACAAAGATGCTCTGTGTTCAGGGTTAGTTACCAAAGGAATCAGTCCAAGAAGGCAGCCTATTTATAGTCCGTTAACTCTTTTGCAAGGTCTCCTGGCAGGAAGCACACAGGACCAATGGCATGGCCATGTGACATCACATCTTATGTTGACCTTTCCCAAAATATTTAAACCCTAGTATGAGTGTGCCCAATTAACCGAGTCTCTCCAATCCCTCTAACCGGTGATAAGAAAAACATGGAAAATCCACTGCAGAGTAAAGCATCCACCATGAAACCACACGGATCTAAGTCAGTGACCATTGCTATGTACTGCTTTGGTGACAAATGAAACCTACTCGACTTTCAGTTCCCCACTGACAGAAAGCCCTCGCCAAAACCAGGCCCCTCCCGGGAAGGATCAGGATAAAGCACGACCCAATCCTACTGTGCTCCTGAAATAAAAGTACCTTCCTGAGGATGAGCTGTTTTTAGATATACAGGGTTTTGCCTAACACCAGCTCATTTTAAGGGGGGTTAAAAGGGAAGTAGTAGTGCTTTTATTAAAGCAGACACAGTCATCTTTTCCCTCCAGGCAAGTTGGTAAATAATGACTAATGGCCAGAGAAACTACTTTCAGACAAGCACTCCATTCCAGACGCCTGACTTCCGGATTGCATCTGGTCAGAAGACTCATAACCCAGCTCACAAATAAGAATCCACTTTTAAGCAAGAGATTTTGAGATGCCTGACACTGTATGTGAAGAATGTGTCCAAAGAGACAAGCAGCAGTATTAGTTGAAATAGGTATTTTAATATACAACACCTATTTCTCCCCCAATGAAGCATATGAATGTTCTAATGCCACCAAATGCTAGTTTTCTGGTCATTTTTAAAAAATGTTTACTTCCTTATTTTTAGAGACAGCATGTGCACGTGGGTAAGAGGCAGAGAGAGAGGGAGACAGAATCCCAAGCAGGCTCCTCACTGTCAGCACAGAGCCTGATGCGGGGCTTAAACTCCCCAATTGTGAGATCATGACCTGAGCCGAACTTGGGACGCTTAACGGACTGAGCCACCCAGGCTCCTCGTTTTCCAGTCATTTTGAAACAGGCATTTTCAAGAGGCCAATCCCTAAGAAGGGCAAGAGGAACAAAGCCTTCTTCATTCCATATTTCAAAAAACAAAAAACTGGGGCGCCTGGGTGGCTCAGTTAGTTAACTGTCTGACTTTGGCTCAGGTCATGATCTCATGTTTCTTGAGTTCGAGCCCTGCATCAGACTCTCTGCTGTCAGTGTGGAGCCTGCTTCGGATCCTCTGTCCCCCTCTCTCTCTGCCCCTCCCCGGTGCTCTCTCTCAAATAAATAAATGAATGAATGAATGAATAAAAAATAAACATAAAAAAAAAAGCAAAACCAAAAAACTATAAACTGCTCTGCTGTCTTTCTGTGCTCCCACTGAAATATACTGACTCTAAAACTATATAAATGAGGTCCAAGGTTAATCACAAGAGTTGTCAAGTCTCTTCTCACATTCCTGGAAAGAAAATATGCTCTTGCTTGAAAAAATAACAGTATGAAATACGGAAATAGTTAAGTTTATAAGCCAATCAGTTACAGGATTCTCATCCCTGGTGCGGTCTGGAGACTTTGGCGAGGCTATCTATTCACAGATATAGCCCTAGGAAGAACGCCATTACTCTGAATCGGTGACCCTAATGAGATTTCATTTTCTTTAGCTAACCACAAGATATGGCAACCCCATATAATTCGAACTAAATAGCATGCAATAAATATCTATAGCTCATGTCTGATGGTTTTAATTTGTAAGTTATCAACATTACGATCTGTAGTCTGCAGCTAATTTAACAAGGTGATGAGCTCCATGTTGCCCTGCTAAAGTTCCAGAAGTTGTGAGAGCTCTGATTATTCTTCAGTCACTCCTTAGTAGCAGTGAATACCCAAGGTTCCATAACCCAACTGAACTACTTTATTTGGCTCATATGAAAGTCTAAGCTCATTTAAGGACTGTATATAGTGAAATCTAGCAGCTAGAACCGTAACTATTGTCCTGGATGGTGAGTCTCAGAGACAAAATGCACGTATTACAATAAACCATGTTCAGAGTCCGGCCTAAAGTTCGATTTTTGTCACTGGCTTCCCTCTCTTCGTGGGATCCGTCCCCGTCCCTTCCTTGGCCTCCTACCTGAGATCTCTGCACCTCTCCGTGTCTGTCATCTCTCAGCCTGTTCTTGCAAATCTCCACTTCGTCAGCCACACGCTTTAACATCTGCAATTTTCCTATTGCCAGCAACCGTGTCTCTATGGCTCTTCCTCTTTTCACCGATTTCCTGCATGCTGTGAAGACCCTGAGCTTCTGATTGTATTTCAGGGCTTGTCAGAGGTGATTCCAGTTCATCAAGAATAGGTGTCCCAGTGTTAACCAAAGCTTCCTGAGACTAAAGACGGCCAAGTTCCAAGTTGAACCATGGTGCGACACAAAGGTGGATACAATGGATAATAATTCCCCAAGAAGCACTACACCATCGCATCTCCTAACACCACGAATCTGACTCCTAGGTTTGTAATTCGCGGCCATGAACACAGAGATCCTTTAAGCGCCGGATAATAATCTGTTCGGAAAGCACAGCCCCATAATTAAGTGGGCAGTCAAACGTACAGCACGAGGATTTAGTGGCTGGCTTCTAACCAATAAATTATGGAAAAGGAAAGGCGTATAGTGGGTAAACCTGACAGATCCCACTTGGACCAAGTGATCAAGGTCACCATCAGCAGTAGTAAGTCATGAGCTATCAGGTACCTCTGAGGTGATGCGATCAGAGGAGCACTTCCCTCTGTGGTACTCTTCCCCCAAATCTGCAGCCTTGGTCTAATTACCAGAAAACCCAAACCAAGGGAAGTTCTAGAGAATATCTAACGGTACATCTCAAAATTGTCACGGCCGTGAGAAATAAGGAAACACTAAGACGCTGTCACAGATGAGAGGTGACAACCAAAGGTGATGTGGGATCCTGGATTAGATTTGGGAACGGAAAAGAGACATGGAAAAACTGGGGTGGTCCTAATAAAGTCTGTAGGGTTTTTTGTTTTGTGTTTTTTTTTTATGTGTGTGAAAAGAAAGCTGGGTAAAGTCTGTAGTTTAAAATAGTAATGTACCTATGCTAATTTTTAGTTGGGATAAATGTACCGTGGTGTGTAAGAGGTTAACGGTAGCAGAAGCTGGAGGAAGGGTATTATGGGAATTCTCCACTACCTTTACAATTCTTCTGTAAATATAAAATTATTTCTTAAACAAATGTTTATTTTTGAGAGAGCAAGTGGGGGAGAGACAGGCAGAGAGAGGAAGAGACAGAGGATCCCAAGCAGGCTCCACACTGACGGCACCAAGCCCGGTGCGGGGCTTGAACTCACGAACCGTACGATTATGACCTGAGCCAAAGTCGGACACATAACCGACTAAGCCACCCAGACGCCCCAGGATAAAATTATTTTTTTTTTAAATAAGTTCAGGTGGCACCTGGGTGGCTCAGTCTGCCTTCAGCTCAGGTCATGATCTCACGGTTTGAGTTTGAGCCCCACATCAGGGTCTCTGCTGTCAGTGTAGAGCCTGCTTTGGATCCTCTGTCCCCTTCTTTCTCAGTCCCTCCTCCGCTCATGTGCGCATGTGCGCGCGCTCTCTCTCTCTCTCTCAAAAATAAATACATACATACATACATACATACATACATACACAAATGGAAAGCAGAGGATCTCAAAGTGGAAGGTGCAGGTCCTGGCTCGTGTACTACTGGTTGTGTACTTTCAGATAAATCACTGTACTTTACTTAAGTAAGTCTCCATCCCTCACCAGTAAAATATGCCTCACAATTTGTGACATTAAAGGCTGTATTCATCAAGGGCAGATTAGGAAAACAGAAACCACACTGGTTACTTTAACAGAGAGAATCTATTCTAAGGCACGGGTTAAACAGGCACTGGAGAACTAAAACACGAGAAAGGGACCCTGAGCTGACAGAGGGTGACCTCAGGAAGCAGCTACCTCCCCTAAGGGCTGGGAGAACAGAGGAGAGAGTGGGGGTTATCAGATCCCAGAGGCCCTGTGAAGCTGGGCTCAGACTGCTTCTTCTTTTTGGATATAGCTGACACAAAGAAATTAAAGATGACACAGACTGAAAGACAAATATTCCATGCTCATGGATTGGAAGAATTAATATCGTCAAAAAGTCCACGTTACCCAAAGCAATCTGCAGATTCAACGCAATCCCTACTAGACTTTTGAGGTGGGCCCTTCTCTTCCTCCAGCCCTTCCAGCGCTCCTTGTTGGTAGAGCCTGGCAGGGAGCAGCGGGTAACGGAGAAACATGAGAACGGAGAACGGAGAAACACTTCCAGCCTCTGGGGTGGTTAGGGGTCAGGAGACAATAGCTTAGCTATTACCTGTGAGATAGTTTTATAGACAGTAAACTCTGCCCACAGGTATGTATTATTATCATTACTTCTAAGAAATGCTTAGGCTCACTGCGTGTTCTCTTTCTTTTAAAAAATATTATTTATTTTGGGGGGCGCCTGGGTGACTCAGTCGGTTGAGTGTCCAACTTCGGCTCAGGTCATGGTCTCGTGGTTCGTGAGTTCAAGCCCCGCACCAGGTTCTGTGCTGACGGCTCGGAGCCCGGAGCCTGCTTCGGATTCTGTGTCTCCCTCTCTCTCTGCCCCTCCCCTGCTGGTGCTCTCTTTTTCTCTCTCCAAAATAAATAAACATTAAAAAACATTAATAAACATTAAATAAATATTTTTTATTTTTAAGGCTGACGATATACACTTCTAGTGTTTATAGCATTTAACATTTTAGTGAGTAGAATATATGGCTAGGAACTACATTCTATTCTATTCTTAGAGCAACCTTTACTGCAAAGCTTGCTTATCACTGTTCCTTCTATAGATAAAGCCTATGTCTGATTGACTTCTGTAATAATCAGGGCTATTTTATGTGATTGACCTGGTAAGGCCACTTGAGAGAATGCAGAGAGCGTGCTCCTTAGGGATGCTGGTATGTACGTGTAACCAACTGTTGTTTGACTCAGAAGCCTTTGACTTTTATAGAATTTGTGGAACAGCTTCATGACAAAATAAGGCCACTATGCATCCCTTTAAAAGCTGAAAAAATTAACCAAATTTTTCTTTGAAATGCAACAACAAGAAGCATAGTTTCCCGTAAGGTGGGGTGGACGATGACAACAGGAAACAGAGGTGAGAGTGTGTACGCTTGGCTTCAGTAGGTTTCAAAGAAATTTCGAGGAAATTCCTCCAACACAGAGGCTTTAGTTTCACTGCCAAATACCACAGCAGTTCTTAGCACTCTGGTTTGTCAAGAAACAGCATTAAACAACAAACCACAAGTTCAAGCGCTTTAGTGGCACTTTCCAAGTCCGCAACACTGATGTCATAAAGCGCCTTTCTCAGGGCTTCTGTGAAACTGTACAATTCACGATCACGTCCTCTCTGTGTGGTGTCTGCTCTTCCTGCGAGATTATAAACTGGAGGGAGAAATCCATGTTAGAGTTGTCTTTGTATGGCCCAGAGTGATTAGACCAGAACACGGACAAGACAGGAGGAGGGATCTGTAGAACGAATACAAGAGTAAGATCTTCAGAAAAGCATGTGTCCACGGTGGCTCTCGGGATTCTGAACATTTGCCCTCAGGCTACGTGGCAGGCTGGCACAAACAGTGTTCACAAAATAACTGGACAACGCGCACTGCCACGTGTTTTTTAATACAGGTTTGTGGGGCAACATTTATTAAGTTTAATGAGGCGTTAAGACCCTCCGGTCCTGCCAGTGAACTGTGTGCAAGACTGGAGAAGGAAAATGAAATTATTTAATGAACTGATGGCAACACCAGGAGCTGGAAGACCCGGTTTCGTGCCTCGGTTCTCGCACTTATTGATAAGTGAGACCTCGGGTGAGTAATTTATCATCTCGGCCTCAGTTTCCTCGTCTGTAAAATGGGATTTACAGCCCTGTCCATCTCCTAGGGCGATTAAAATCAAATAAGAAATGTTTTAAAAACGATACAGTGCTATGAAAATACTGGTGATCATTAGCGATCGCTGTTAGTGATAATACTGTCTCTTCTTTAAAGAATTCTACCTGTAATGCAATCGTGGACACAGGCATACTTCGGAGAGATTGTGGGTTCGGGTCCAGAATGCTGCAATAAAGCAAGTCAAACGAATATTTTGGTTTCCCAGTGCATATAAAAATGATGTTCACACTATGCTGTAGTCTCTTAAACATGGAATAGCGTTCCGTGTAACAAAAACAAAAACAAATGATGTACATACCTTAATTTAAAAGTATTTTATTGCTAAAGAATGCTAACCATCTTCTGAGCTTTCGGTGAGTCATAATCACTTATCCCAGATCACCGCGGCAAATATAATAATGGAAAAGTTTGGAATATTGTAAGAATTACCAAAATGTGACAGAGACATGAAGTGAACAAATGCTGTTGGAATATGCTCGACGCGGTGTTGCCACAAACCTTCAATTTATTTATAAAAAACTCAACATGTGCCAAGTGCAATAAAGAAGCACAATAAAACGAGGTACGCTTGTGCTTAGAAAAAAGAACGTACAAATGAAACGTCGGCAACTCGATCTCCCTCTCTTAACTGTGAATCCCGAAGCACTCGGAGTAAATACAGTTAGGATGCATCTCACTTTGTTGTGACCCAGGAGAATTATTCTAAATGTGCCACTTACTCTATTGGAATTCTAACTCCTGGGAAGAGCAAACTCCCAGGGAGGTACGGAAGTTCCTACCACAGTGACTGGTAGGCTCTTTGAGGTTCTCAGCTTGTGATTAGACGGAAATGGAAGAAGACACTGGCTAAAGTAAAAGGAGAGTTAGGCAAGCTCTCCTCTTGCTGTGGCCCTGGCGGCCTAACACACAGGACTTCTGCAGCATGACCCCAAACAGTCATGAACCAATGAAGAAAACAAAGCACAGGTCTGGGACGAACAGCTTCTGTCCTGCAGCGAGACACATGCACCCGTTGCTGGGGAGCTGGGATTAATGGCTGTGACCGAGGGCTGCCCGTGACCGAGGGCCGCCCGTGACTGAGGGCTGCCCGTGCAAAAGCCAGGCTGACCTCCCACCCCTCCCACCACCACACTGGGATCTGCGCCTGTCCACAAACAGGGGCTCCCTGAGCTACGTGGAGACCAGGCCTGAGAGAGAACGCTGGCATATCTATGAACCCCTGCTCCCTTCCAAGATATATTCTTTTTTAAAGTCAGGCTTATTGGGGCGCCAAGGTGGCTGAGTCAGTTAAGCTCAGGTCATGATCTCGCGGTCTATGAGTTCAAGCCCCTCATCGGGCTCCATGCTGACAGCTGGGAGCCTGGAGCCTGCTTCGGATTCTGTGTCTCCCCCTCTCTCTACCCCTCCCACACTCATGCTCTGTCTCTCTTTGTCTCTCAATAATAAATAAATGTTAAAAAAAAAAAAAGTCAGGCTTATTGAGATATGATTTACATCAAAAGTAAAATTCACCCTTTTCAGTATGCAGTTCTATGAATTTTGACAAACACATACAGTTGTGTAACCACCATCATAATCAAGATACAGAACATTTCCACCACCCCTAAATGTTTCTTCATGCCCTTCTGTGGGCACCCCCTCCCTGCACCCCCAGGCCCTGGCAACCACTGATCTGTTTTCTATCCCTATAGTTTTGCCCTTTCCAGAATGACAAGACATATTCTTTACAACACTTACATAAAATAGCCAAAGGCCTCTTCCAACTCGCACACTACGCTGTGTGTTCAGTTGCCTTACGACCCTCTTGCGTATGCTAGGAGGGAGAACCCAGGGTCTGAGGCTTACAAAGGGCAAGAAAATTCACTGCAGCTTGAGAAGCCTACACATGGTCTCCTGAGAGCAGGACACATCCTGGTGGGAGGGGGAGCCGCTCTTTAAAGTCCAAAAACAAAGGCCTCATTTTAAACTGTCCCTGTGTAAACCTCCCAGCTTCCTCTTCCCTGACTGCACAGCATTAGACACAACTAGGTTTCCTTCCGGTTTAGATGAATTTCTGGTGTTAAAGGAAAACGTGAATTACTGTGGCTGGAACTGGATATAGATGAGTAAGAAAATTCTGCTAGGCTAAGAAGCTTGAGTTTCAGTAGAATATTCTTCCTGTCAGATCTGGCTTGACCTCACACTGAGTTATTTGGGCCTTGCAAAAGACTGAAGTTTTACTGAATTCTGCAGGAAGCGCTCAAGACCTAGGCGGGTCTTGGGTTAGGGTTGAGGTTAGGGTTCTTTGCACACAAAGGAAATAATTATGTGACCTGATAGAGATATTAGCTAAAGCTACAATCATACTGCAATATAAAAATATATCGGATCAACACACTGCATACCTTAAACTTACACAATGTCATACGTCAATTATATCTCAGTTAAAATACATAAATTAGAAGAAAGGGAGAATGAAAGGCAAGCAGAGACTTTGTAAATATAAACATATATTTACATATATCTATCTGAGAAAGGACTCCTATTTTCTTAGTATTTCCTTACCAAGAAAGAAAAGGCAGATGACCTCGTAGAAAAATCAGATAAGCTAATGGAAAAGATTTGAACGGACACTTCACAAAGGAGGAATCCAAATGGCCAATAAACAAACATAAAGGTGCCCGTCCTCACGAGTCATCAGGAAAATGAAAATTAATTCTTGGGGCACGTGGGTGGCTCAGTTGGTTAAGTGTCCAACTCTTGATTTCAGCTCAAGACATGATCTCTCAGTTCATGAGATGAAGCCCCACTCTGGGCTCCGTGCTGACAGCGTGGAGGCTGCTTGGGATTCTCTCTCCCCGCCCCCTCTGAGCCCCTCCCCCCGCCACTGTCTACCAATTTGTGCTTTCTCTCTCTCTCTCAAAATAAATAAATAAACATTTAAAAGAAAAAAGAAAAACAAAATTAATTCTACACACCCACCAGAATGAGAAAGAGAAAATACGAGGTGCTGGAGATTTCTAAACCATGCTGGTCGGAATAAAATTGGTGTCAAAACGGCTTTGGGGAACGGTTCAGCAGTTATCCACAACAGCGTCCTCCCGTGCCCTGGCAATGCCCATCCCAGGTATACTCGGAACAGACGTGGGTCCACGTGCACAACAAAATACACACGATGGGATGGTCACAACGGCACTATTCGCGACAGCCCAGAACAGACGGCCGAATGCTGTAAACCGTAGGGTGGATAAACTGTGGTGTACTCACACAGGAAACACACATGCAACAAGCATAATCGCTACATGCGATGAGGTGAGCAAATCTCACAAACATTGAGTGAAAGGAAGCAGACATAAAAGGGCCATATGCACGGTTCCACTGACATAAAGATCAAATCAGGAAAGAAGAGAGGATAGTGGCCAGGCTGAGTTACAGGTAGTGATAGGAAGGGGTATCAGGGCAGCTTCTGGGAGGCTGGCCCTGTTCTAGTTCTTGATCTGGAAGCTGGTCATAGAGGTGTGTGGGCTTGTGAAAATCAGGTGTACATACGATGTTACCTTTCAGTGTATCCGTTATATTTCAGGAAGCATAATTTTTACTTTTATTTAAAAAAATTTTTTTTAATCTTTATTTTTGAGAGAGAGACAGTGTGTGAGCAGGGGAGGAACAGAGAGAGAGGGAGACACAGAAACTGAAACAGGCTCCAGGCCCTGAGCTGTCAGCACAGAGCCCGACGCGGGCCTCGAACTCACAAACCGTGAGATCACGACCTGAGCGGAAGTCGGACGCTCAACCGACTGAGCCACCCGGACGCCCCCAGAAGCATAATTTTAAAAGGACAAGCCAGCCTCATGTAAATAGATCCAGAATGATCTCCAAGATGTGCTATTCAATTAAGAAGCGAGAAAAAAAAAACAACCAAGGGCTGAAGTGGGAATGGGGTGTGCGGTGACGCTCTAACACCCGCCTCCACTCCCTCCCGGCATTCCCACTCTCCAGCTGCTGAGAATGTCGGCCACTGACAGCCCACTGCGGCTCCTTCGCCAGGAATCAGGAACCAGAGCCTCCTGGTCCAAGAAAGTGCCCTGGACTTCCCCTTCATCAGACCACCACAGGGCAGTCAGCAACCAGCGAGACCTGGGCAGGGCATACGAAAGGCCAGGCCCCTTGCCTCAAGGTAGGGCGACGCTGTGACCCCAGTTGTCTTCCAAAGCTTCCCAAGGAACCAGGCCGAAGCGAGTGTCTACCAAGACCCCACCGTTGTTCAGTTTTGCTCCCCTGCCCCATCTGGCTTCTGCTGTCCCCGTTCTCAGGACAGCCTTCCTTCAATAAACAGATTTCACAAAGGTCTCCGTCTCACGTTTGTTTCCAGAGAACCTGGTATCAGCAGCTGCCTAAGGAAGTGGACTCTGCGGGTGCAAGTTGGGGGTAGGTTACCTACCAGCCAGATGGCAAGGAGGACCCATCCCCCGACACGGTCCCTGGCGTGTTATGGTAAGTGTACCACTGGCTGGCTTACGGGAAGTGCAAGTGAAATTGTTTCCATAAAACTGTAGAAGTGGGTGGCTATTATTAAGATCCATCCATTCACCAAAACGGGAAAAAGTCTCGGACACAGCAGTCAACAATTTAAAGCCAGGTAGGACAGGCAGTCAGCCTCCTTTGGCAAATTTTAAAGACCGCCATTTCCTGCAGCCACAGGACCTAACTTTAAGGAGTGGAGGACAAAAAGAAGGCTGTGCTCTTAGCCCAGGTACGTCTATGAAGGCAAAGTCAGGGCTCTGATGGGGAAAGAGTGGCCTCTAAGGCTTGAGAAGGGGATATCTATGTATACTCACTGGAGAACCATGAACCCCAGAGTCCCTCGACTCCCTCTCCTTGGAAGACAGGCGACACGGTGCTCTCACACAAGACAAGCTCCTTACAAGACAATGCTTGCCCTGCAAAGGACCTGCCCATCTTCCGTCTTCCCCCATGGCCATAGACCATAATTAGGGTCAAATCTCAGCATTATTCACTTGGGGCCCGCTAGGCCTGCTAAGGGTGGGGCGGGGGGGGGGTGGCACGTGGATTTTTATGCCAAAGATGTGCAGGCCCAGGCTAACACGGACACAGATAGGACTAGAAGCATACGTGGGAGTGGTCCGAGGGCACTGGGGCAAGGAGTGTGGAATATAAAGCTGGATGAGGGACAGCCCACTGGTTACGGGAACATTCTCTCGTGACACAGAATTAGCACCTTGGCAAGCTCCCTGGGTCTAACGTGCTGGGGAAGGTGGCCTCTTGGGAGCTTAGAAAAGCAACGGACCATACTAAATGATATCAGAACTGGTGCAGCAGTCGCCGGAAGAAAAGATCAAAGCCTTGCAGGAGCAGGTACACTAGGATGGGTCTGTCACACAGGAAAACCCACCAGCTGGCCATGTCCTGTGGGGGAGCCTAGAAGAGTCCAGTTACCAAAGCCTAGACGCTGCCGCTTACACTGGTTGCCAATGTGAATCCTGCCTCACGTATCAGGGCCTTCCTCTTCCTTGGCCCTGCAACCCGAGACGAGACCTCCATCAAATCTCATTTGGACAACTGGCTCTCCTTTACCTGTCCCCACAACCCCCTAAGTCATCTTCTACACTGTCATCTGAGTGATCTTTCAAAATGTGTATTATATGACACCCAGTTTAAAACCCATTAGTTGGGACACCTGGGTGGCTCAGTTGGTTGAGCATCCCCACTCTTGATTTCGGTTCAGGTCATGACCCCAGGGGTTGTGGGATTGAGCCCCAAATTGGGCTCATGCTGAATGTGGAGGCTGCTTAAGGTTTCTCTCTCTCTCCTTCTGCCCCTTTCTCCCACTCATACTCTCTCTCCAAAAAAAAAAGAAAATTTTTTTTAACCCATAAAACCCATTAGAGGTTCCCCATGGCTACCAGAGAAAAGTCCGAAGCCTGCAGAAAAGCATACGAGGTCCCTCCGTCTAGGCCTGGCTCTGGATGCTACACTTCAGTTAGATGGAATCATCTGGAACACACAAACCACCTTCCCTTCTTTAGATGCTTTTCTGCCTTTGCTCATCAGCCCCTCCTCCGACACGTTCAGGTTTCCTGGCTCGTGGATAAGTTCCTCAGGGCAGGGACTGCATTTGCTCTGCCTTTGTGTCTCTCGTGTTCAACATTAGTCTGGAATGTCACAAGTGTTCAATAAAATGTTAAACGAAGGAAGGAATGATTGAGTCAGTCAATCAACGATTTGTGTCACGGGGAGGGGAGAAAAAGATCAACGGCATGGTGTAATGATTAGTAAAGAAAACTGTATTCTCAACCAGTACAGACGCCAAATTAAGGCAAGAACAGAAGAGAAACTATTTCTTCCTCTTCCTTCTCTACTTCTCCCTTTTATATTCTCTTCCATTTATAATCCAACCTGATTTTGAAATACTTTTTTTTTTAAGCTTTACTTAAAAAGTAAAGCTTTTTTTTAAGCTTTACTTATTTATTTTGAGAAAGAGAGAGAGAGAGAAAGCACGTGAGAGACAGCAGGAAAGGGGCAGAGAGAGAGAACTCCTAACAGTTCTCTTGGGGCTCGAACTCACCAACCATGAGATCATTCATCTGAGCCAAAATCAAGAGTAGGATGCTTAACTGAGCCACCCAGGAGCCCCTTGAATATAGAGAAGGTAACCCACTAGCAGTCAACAGCTACTAAAAACTACTGTTCCTCATTCATCTCCAGCAAAGTTTCTTCTCCAGAGAATTTCTCTCCTTTCTCTCATAATCTCAGGTTACGCTACAACTGCCTTCTATAGCTTCTCTTCATATTACTATACCCTGTAGTCCGCACACCAGACAGATAAAACCACGATCCCTGTCTTCCATCTCAAAGCAAGGCAGTACGTCTAACATGGAACATACTGTTTCACTAACCTTGGCCAATGCAGAAAATGTAGCTAAAGGAAGGAGCAAACGTAGTTGATGTTTTTTTGCATTAAAAAAAAAAAAAAATCCAGGCAGTAGTTGCAAACTATCTTCCCCAAGATACTTATCATTTATCTGCACAAAGCTGTTATTTAACAAAGTAATACAGATGCAATCAGGGTTAGGCACGGGGAGGTGGTGCCGGCAACATTCCACTTTTTGATCCGGGTGGTGGGTACAAGGGCGTCTGTTTACGGTTTCTTTAAACTGTAGGCATATGGTTTACATAGTTATGAATATTTCACAAGTCACAATAAAAAAGCGAGAAGAAAACTCATAGGAAATAAATTAAAAGGAGTTGTTTTCTTAAAAAAAAAAGAAAGTAAGGGGTACCTGGGTGGCTCAGTGGGTTGAGTGTCTGACTTCAGCTCAGGTCGTGGTCTCGCAGTTCATGAGTATGAGCCCCGCATCGGGCTCGTTGCTGTCAGCATGGAGCTTGCTTGGGATTCTCTCTCTCTCCCCCCCTTCTCTTTCTGCCTCTACCCTGCTCACAAGCTCTCTCTCAAAAAGAAATAAGCTTTGTCCATCTGGGTTGACTCAGTCGGTTAAGCATCCGACTTCAGCTTGGGTCACGTTCTCACTGCTTGTGAGTTCGAGCCCTGCTTCGGGCTCTGTGCCGGCAGCTCAGAGCCTGGAGTCTGCTTCAGATTCTGTGTCTCCCTCCCTCTCTGCCCCTCCCCTGCTCACAATCTCAATCTCTCTCAATCTCTCTCTCTCTCTCTCTCTCTCTCTCTCTCTCTCTCTCTCTCAAAAAATAAACATTAAAAAATTTTTAAAAAGAAGGAAATTCTGACACCTGCTACAACATGGATGAACCTTGCAGACATCATGCTAAAGCCAGACACAAAAGGACAAATACTGTAAGATTCTACTTATATGAGGTAGCTAGTCAGATTCAGAGACAGAAAGTGAAGAGTGGACGCCAGGGGCTGGGGGTTGGGGAGAATGGGGTGTTAGCGTTCAGTGGGTACAAAGTTTCAGTTTTACAAGATGGAAAGTGTTCTGGAGATCGGTTGCACAACAAGTTTACCGCTGAACTGTAGGCTTCAAATAATTAACATGCTATGCTTTATGTTATGTGTATTTTGTCACAATTTTTTAAAAAACTATTAAAGCTCACTTATTGAACTGAGCAGTATGGTCACCTCTGGGAGGAAACTAGGAACAGGGAATTAATAAGGAAGCAGGAATATTAATAAGGAAGCTATTTTTTTAAATACTTAAGTAAGGGGTGCCTGGGTGGCTCAGTCAGTTGAGAGACCGACTTCGGCTCAGGTCATGATCTCACGGTTTGTGAGTTCAAGCCCCATGTCAGGCTCTGTGCTGACAGCTCCGAGCCTGGTGCCTGCTTCGGATTCTGTGTCTCCCTCTCTCTGCCCCACCCCCACTCATGCTCTGTCTCTCTCTGTTGCAGAAATAAATAAACATTAAAAATAAACAAATAAGCAAATAAATAAATAAATACATCAATACATCAATACATCAATAAATAAAATACTTAAGTAATACTGTATAAAGCCCTAAACCGTATTTAAAAAACAGGATTATTCATTCTCCAGTTTAGGCGTTTCATAGTCTGGATTTTCTTTTACTCTCAGATTATTAAAAACTAGGCTGTATCCATCATGAATCAAATGGTTCTAACAGTGAATCATTGCACACTGGCACCAAGAGGATGAAGCCACCTGATTCCATATTCCTCTTCATGCTTATTCTGATCTTGTTACTATTCTCCACAAGCCCCCAACCCCACTCGGCAAGCCACACCCTTTCTGTAGTTCACTAAACAATTAAACCATTATTTTATTAATTTCCTTAATTTTCCCATTCTATGTATTTTCCTAGAACTGTCTCCTTTCCTGCTCAGCAGTGGGCCCTTTTCCTGTTTTTTTTTTTAATGTTTATTTATTTTTGAGAGACAGAGAGTGAGCAAGGGAGAAGCAGAGAGGGAGACACAGACTCCGAAGCAGGCTTGAGGCTCTGAGCTGTCAGCACAGAGCCCGACGCGGGGCTCGAACCCTACGAACCGTGGGATCACGACCTGAGCCTAAGTCGGATGCTTAACCGACTAAGCCACCCAGGCGCCACCCCCCGTTTTTTTTTAATGTTTATTTATTTTTGAGAGAGAGTGAGCAGGGGAGAAGCAGAGAGAGAGGAAGCCCTTTTGCTATTTTTACAAAAAAAATTAAATGCTTCTGATTTTAAAAAAAATTCAAATTCAAATATATATTCACACAGAAAAATACAAAGTCAGGAGTATGTACCTCCCCTCACTGATGTAGCCCGAGAGTTACCACTGTAACGGGTAAAATGCATTATTCTCTTATGTATTTTATGCACCTACAAATATAAATACACAAAAAAGCATACAAATACACATATATTGTTATGCACTGTTATATTTATCAGAAATGAAACTGGATTCTATAGGATACATAACAACTTGCTTTTTTCAGCACACCATGTGGTCATAGACGTATTTTTATCTCAGTGGGGTACAAATCTACTTTATTTTTGGTTGAATACCAGTTCTTAGTGTAGACACACTATAATTTCCTTAACAATTCCTGCCTGATGTGTGCGAAGCCCACATATCTGGTGTCAAAAACGAGTTAGCATTGTGGCAGAATATTGAGAGAAGAGGAGTAAGTTTCTCCTTTACTCAGAGATTCAGAGAAATGAAACAGGTTGGCTAAAGGGTATGCAGAACTAGAAATGTAATAAATATGGCCAAACTAAATGCCAAAGACAGCTGTAGTACAATTTATAAGGGAAGGAGGAAGGAAAGACAAGAGCATGCAAAAGGCAAGTAACTCAATCTACAACACACACCCACATACACACAGAAAAGAGGCACGTTCCTGTCATGGACTCTCATATCAAAATTCTTATGTTAAAGCCCTAACCCTCAATGTGACTATATTTGGAGGGGAGGCTTTTGGGAGGTGATTAGGGTTAGGTGAGGTCATAACGGTGGGCTCTCAAGATGGGATTAGTGCCCTTATAAGGAGGGAAGAGAGAGAGCACTTTCTTTCTGCCATGTGGGGACAGAGCACGAAGACAGTCACTTGCAAGAAACCCTCACCAGAATGAAATCTGCCAGCACCTTGATCTCGGCCTTCTTGCCTCCAGAACCTTGAGTGATGGATACCTGTTGTTTAGCCCCCTAATTTATGGTATTTTGTTTTAGTAGCCTGGGTAGACCAATCCAGGCTCTAAGGCAACGCATGCCAGGGTACCTGTATTGTGACCCACCTGTCTGATTACACTGGGGCCAGGGCACAAACGAAACTGCAGATAGGGGGCGCCTGGGTGGTCTGACTCTTGATTCCGGCTCAGGTCACGATCTTGCAGTTTTAAGATCAAGCCCCAAGTGGGGCTCTGCACTGAGCATGAACCTGCTTGGGACTCTCTCTCTGCCCTTCTCCCACTTACGTGGGCTCCCCCCCCACCCCAACAAAATAAATAAAGAAATTTTTTTAAATGTTTATTTATTTTTGAGACAGAGAGAGACAGAGCATGAACGGGGGAGGGGCAGAGAGAGAGGGAGACACAGAATCGGAAGCAGGCTCCAGGCTCTGAGCCATCAGCCCAGAGCCCGACGCGGGGCTCGAACTCACGGACCGCAAGATCGTGACCTGAGCCAAAGTCGAACGCTCAACCGACTGAGCCACCCAGGCGCCCCGAAATATTTTTTAAAAAGAGTAAAACTGCAGGGGCTCCTGGGTGGCTCAGTCAGTTGAGCCTCCAACTTCGGCTCAGGTCATGATCTCACGGTTCATGGGTTTGAGCCCCATGTCGGGCTCTGTGCTGACAGCTCAGAGCCTGGATCTTGTTTCAGATTCTGTCTCCCTCTGTCTCTGCCCCTCCCCCACCCATACTCTGTCTCAAAAATAAATAAACATTTAAAAAAATTTAAAAAGCGGTAAAACTGCAGATAAAACCCACACATGGTATGCAGTTGAAGTGCTAGCTGTCCCACAGAGGCTGTTTCTTGTGTCCTTAACTACGCCCTGCCTTCGGTTCAGACTGCCCACCGTCCTGTAGTCTGAACCATCTTTACCGTTAACGCCACTGTTCTAGTTCAGGCACCGTGTATCTTCCTTCCTATCTAAAACAAACCACGACCTAACTGGCTCCTTATCTCTTGTCTTTCCAATTCACTCTCTACACCGTGAGATGATTTAAAGAATTAATTTTCTGGGGGCACCTGGGTGCTCAGTCAGGTAAGCGTCCAACTTCGACTCAGGTCATGATCTCAGGGTTCATGGGTTCGAGCCCCGCATCAGGCTCTGTGCTGACAGCTCGGAGCCTTGGAGCCTGCTTCGGATTCTGTGTCTCCCCTCTCTCTGCCCCTCCCCTGCTCACACTCTTTCTTTCCTTCAAAATTAAATAAACATTTTTAAAAATGTAAAGAAATTCAGTAACAGTAGGGTGCCTGGGTGGCCCAGTCGGTTAAGTGTCTGACTTCAGCTCAGGTCTTGATCTCAAGGTCCATGAGTTCGAGCTCCGCATCAGGCTCTGTGCTCACAGCTAAGAGCCTGGCGCCTGCTTTGGATTCTGTGTTCTCTCTGCCCCTCCCCCCAAATAAATAAACATTAACAAAAAAATTAACTTTCTGGGGGTACTTGGGTGGCTCAGTCAGTTAAGCATCCGACTCTTGATTTCGGCTCCAGTCATGATGTCAGTTATGAGATTGAGCCCCAAGTCGGGAGCCTGCTTAAGACTCTCTCTCTCCCTCTCCTCCTGCCCCTCCCCAGCTCATACACACGCATGCTTTCTCTCTGTCTCTCAACAATGAAAAAGAATTAACTTTCTGAAAGGCAAATCAAATCATAATAGCTGTCATTTCTGGAAAACTTAAAATATATCTGCAAGATAGGTATTTTTATAGATGGGGAAACTGAGGCTCACTGATGGCTAATATGTTAACCAACACCAAGAAGCTACTCAGTGGCAAAGCAACTCATGACTATGACCTTCTTTACTGCCTTAGAAAGAAAGGCATAAACTTCTCAATACGACCCTCATCGCCCTTCCAACATGGGCCCAGTCTGTCTTTCCAGCCTCACCTCCCACCAACATACCTCATGACCCAATCCTTACAGCCTGCTCACCCTTCTGGAAACCCAATCTTAGTCGCTTCCTCACGTTGCTTGTTAATTCTGCCTTAGTGACCTTCCCGACACCCACTAGGGAAATCCTGCTCATCCCACCCGGTTCAAGGAGTCGTCTCTCAGAGCCAGCGCCCTGGGTGGAAATCATCCTCACTCCCCTCTGTTCCCAGAGCACTCTGGCCCTGTCTCTCACACAGTCACACAGGACTTACCGGAACACATCACAGTCGGGAGCAACCTGTCTACCCCATCATACCGCGAGCTCCTCGGGGCAGGGGCAAGCCTTCTTCATCTTTGCACTCCCAGCTGCTAGCGCAGTATATGACCCACAGATATTTACTGAACAAATGAATGACCGTGACGGACACAACGCTCTGGATGGCCCAAACTCTACTTTGTAAATGGATACATTGCCAAGTTGTGTTAAATAGCTCGCTCTCCCTGCACACCTGTGGATAAAAGGGCTGAATTTACAGAGACTTGATGCAAGTACAGCTTTTAGGTGTATCTCTGTTGGGGGGGAAGAAAGACCCACCTGTGCCTACCTTGATTCCTACGGCCAGCTGTGCAGCCCTGGCTGCAGGGAGCAGGACACAGAACCCGTGTCAAGGGGGTCTGGTGACACAACACGCGAGATGGCGCATCAGAGGCCGGACTGGAACTCAGCTGCTTTCCTCTAAGGTGAGATGATAGATCTGAACTCAGGTAGGGTCGAGGTATCACTTGATTCTTGGACAATCCTGAGGTCACCACGCCTCTAAATAACTTAGAGTTTTAGCAGTAATCTGCCTCAACAAAAGAAGCCCTCGCTCAGTAAAGGAGCAAAAAATCAGCACCAGCTCTTCCACCCCGTAGGAAGGCCAAGGATGGTCTTTATTTAACATTTTACAACGGTGATGTACAAACACAGGGATCTCAGCTCCTCTATATATGGGGACCAGAACAGAAAGACCATCAGAAGCCCTGTTGACCGCTTAAGACAATTACTTAAAAACCAGTGACTATTCTCTCCACGCAAAACTATCGGTAGCTGCAGAAATAACCAACCTGAAAGGGTAGCAGTACAGCCAACATTGTTTTTACCCTGGCTTCTTTTTACCCAGCAATCCCCAGACATTCTTCAAGCATCACATTCCCATAAAGTCAGAACTATCCCCCTTTACCACTGGGTAATCTGAGAGCCTCAGTGATAGATTTGCCAAGGTTGCAAAGAGTCTAGTGGTTAAGATGTAAACAAAACCTGAAATCTTGACTCCAGCCTCTCTTCAACCATCCATGTCTATGCACGCTCTAGTTCATTAAATCTGACCCCTGGGACTTGATACTAAATTTGACGTTGACGGATTATCCCAAGTGGGAGATCGGCAGGGCTCCAGTAAAAACTACAGGCTGAGTGATGCGTTTGCAAGCAGTATTCTTTTTAGTTTGACCATTCAGAAATGACAGGAAATACCACAAGTCCCACAAGCCAGGAAGTCTATGGCACTTATATTTTATGTAACAATTTATTTCAACATCTTCCACTCCTTATCTTCATTCTCCCTCGAAGGAGGAGCTGCTCGGTGGCTTTAAAAGGTTGTTCCCGGGGTGCCTGGGTGGCTCAGTCGGTTGGGCGTCCGACTTCGGCTCCGGTCATGACCTCGCAGTCCGTGAGTTCGAGCCCCACATCAGGCTCTGGGCTGACAGCTCAGAGCCTGGAACCTGTTTCAGATTCTGTGTCTCCCTCTCTCTCTGACCCTCCTCTGCTCATGCTCTGTCTCTCTCTATCTCAAAAATAAATAAATGTTACAAAAAAAAATTTTTTTAAATAAAAGGTTGTTCCCTTTCCTCCGCAACCGGATGCCCACATACTGACCCTGGGGGACATGTTGCTAGAGAGTAGAAGTCAAGTCCTCAGAACTCAAGCTACAAGTCCATGTTCAATCTCTGGGCCGTCCCCCAAACAGGTATGGTGTGCAGTAACGACAAAACACAGAGGTCAGACCAGCAGATGGAATATACACCAAACAGCAGCTCTCTCAAGGGACACTCAGAGAGAGCATGTCCCTGCCACTCGGTCTACTTTTAGATCTCTGTCTGCATCTCACAAATTACACTTGATGATCTGCTAGGACAGACTCACAGACAGGATATGCACAGAGTTCCTGAGCACACATGCTCTGAATAGCAGAAACCGGAGTGCTTCAGGCTCTGGGGCTGGACGGCTAGGTTCAAATCCCAATTCAACCACGTACAGGCTTAGTGATCCTTGTTTAAATTCTTTGCATCCATGTTCCTCATCTGTCAAATAAGGACCTTCCTCACCAGGGTGTGAGGACAAAATGACATAACATGTATGAAGAGCTTAGAGCAACCAGGCCTGACAAATAGTAAGTGTTCAATGAATGTTAGCCATGATCATTATGAAATAACGTGTGGGGAAAGAAAAGGAAATGTGCCACGTTTGTTCTGTATACCTTCTTTTTTTTTTAATTTTTTTATTAATGTTTTATTTTTATTATTTTTGAGACAGAGAGAGTGTGAGCCAGGGAGGGGCAGAGAGAGAGGGAGACACAGAATCCAAAGCAGGCTCCAGGCTCTAAGCTTTCAGCACAGAGCCCAAAGCGGGGCTCAAATTCATGAACCGTGAGATCATGACCTGAGCCGAAGTCCGATGCTTAAACCATTGAGGCCCACAGGCGCCCCCTGTATACATTATTTCTATATATATCTGAAGTTACTCCAATTTGCTTTATTAACCTGAAATGATGATATCTCCTGAAAACATCTGCTCTTACAACATTAAGCATATTTAATGATGACTACATAGAAACAACAACCAAAATGTCAATACTCCTTTAGAAAAAGCCTCAAACTTCAGGTCAGGGCTGCTCTTTAGGGCTTCGGGAAGACCTCAGTCCTTCACAGGCTCACAGAGAAGCATAAACAGGGCAGCTGAACCAGGAGTCTGCCAGCCAGAAGAAACCTCAGTAGGAACCAAAAGAAGTATTTATTTGTTTTAAAATAATCTTTATGGGGCGCCTGGGTGGCTCAGTCGGTTAAGCGTCCGACTTCAGCTCAGGTCATGATCTCACGGTTTGTGAGTTTGAGCCCCACGTCGGGCTCTGTGTCAACAGCTCAGAGCCTGGAGCCTGCTTCAGATTCTGTGTCTCCCTCTCTCTCTGCCCCTCCTCCACTCGCATTCTGTCTATCTCAAAAATAAATAAAAACATTAAAAAAAAATCTTTATGGTCTGAAAAGGTCAAAATTAAAAAAAAATAATAAACTATTCTCACACAAGAAGAAAGAGGAAAAGAAAGGAAGTAATTGACGTAAAAAGAAAGGGCCATTTTTCAAGCATGAATTGACTCCCAGGGAGGGAGGCACAATTCTTACCTGTCTCTGTCAAAACAAAACAAAACAAAACAAAACAAAATAAAACAAAACACCAAAGATTCTTCTACTCTAATTGCTAAGGCACCAGTAACAAAATCAGAGAGCGGACATTTGGTGAGCATGAGCTGGCATGACCGAATACGAAGCAAGAAGGATGTGGTATTTTGAAAGCACTCCTGGTCTGTGAATTAGGGGAGGGGGTCACTCCAGATAGAAAGGGAGAAACCAGTGAAAACCCATCATCAAAATATGTTTTTTTAATTAAAGCTCAAGATGGGAGATAGTCACTGGATGAATCTCCCTAAAGGAAAAAAAAAAAAAATTCTCCAGGTCACTTATCTACCTAAAAGTCTTCAATATTCCCCATAGCCTACAGGTAAGAGTCAAAAGCCTTAGGGGTAATGCAGCCCCCACCTACCTTTCCAATCGTGTCTCACCATCAGGAAATGTCTACTCCTGCCAGCCTGACTTCCTTATTTGTTCCCGGGAGAAACAGACCATGCTCATTTCGGCTTGGTGTCCCCAGCGCCCATCACAGTACCTGGCACACAGCAGTCGCTGGGTAAAGGTCTGCTGATTTGACAACAACGGGAAAACATTCGGGCCTGTGCTCTGCACCCGCTCCTGGAAAGCCCCTTCCCCACCCGTCTGGTAAAAGCCTAGGCCTCTCCAAAGGCTCGCTCAACACCGTCCGCCTCTTCTCAACACGAGCATGAGGGGGTCAGGCCTGCCGTTCTCCTCTCCTGCTCGCAAGCCCCACAGTATCCAATCACTTCGGACCTCTCCAGCTATTTACGCATCTCCTGTTCCTGTGTTTCATCTGCCCCACTGACCCAGGAGTTTCTGGAGGAAGGCAGGGCTTTTTGAAGCAATGAGAAGCAGTGGAAAGGTCATCGACCTGTGGCCAGGCAGACCTAGTTATTGGAGTTTGGGAAAACTTTATGTAAATAAACACTTAGAACAGTGCCTGGAACAGAGCATGCACTTATCATTGGTCATTTCTTAGAACCTCAGTTCTCTTGCTTATGAAACGGGATTAATAATTGGGACACCTGGGTGGCTCAGTCGGTAAAGCGTCCGACTTCTCAGGTCACGATCTCATGGTCCAGGAGTTTGAGCCCCCGCTTCGGGCTCTGTGCTGACAGCTCTGAGCCTGGAGCCTGCTTCAGAGTCTGTGTCTCCCTCTCTCTCTGCCCTCCCCAACTTGCGCTGTCTCTCTTGGTCTCTCTCAAAAATAAATAAACATTAAAAAAAAATTTTAATAGGATTAATAATAAATCTTCTGGTGCCCCTAGCTGGATCAGTCAGCAGAGCATCAACTCTTGATCTTGAGATCATGAGTTCAAGCCTCACATATTAGGTATAGAGCTTACTTAGAAATTAATAACAATAAATCTCTGTCAGGTGGGTCTTACGAAGATTAGGAATAACGTCTGAAAAGTCTCTAGGACCTTCCTTAGCCACTCACTAGCCATATGGCAGGCTATTCTTCCAAAGCCTCGGGCTGGGTGTGGAGAGGATGCTACATACGTTTATGGCATGCGCTGAATGAACAGAGACATAGCCTAGTATCAATTCAGATATGAAGGGAAACCTTTTCAGTCATTCATTCAACAGCTCTTTAAGGGCTTGTCGGTATGTATCAGGCTTTGTTCTAGGTGCTAGGACGCAACAGTAAAAAGAGTCCTGACCTGTGAAATATACATTCTAAATTTTTTTTTTTTAATGTTTATTTATTTTTGAGAGAGACAGAGACAGAAGGCAAGTGGGTTAGGGGCAGAGAGAAAGAGGGAGACACAGAGTCCGAAGCAGCTCCAGGCTCCGAGCTGTCAGCCCAGAGCCCGACGTGGGGCTCGAACTCACGAGCTGTGAGATCATGACCTGAGCCGAAGTCGGACGCTCAACCGACTGAGCCACCCAGGCGCCAACCCCCCCCTTTTAATTTTTTTTTTAATGTTTATTTATTTTTGAGAGAGAGACAGAGACAGTATGCGAGTGGGTTAGGGGCAGAGAGAGGGAGACACAGTGAAATTTACGTCCTACAAGGAAGGGCAGATAAAAAACAGAGGGCGAGACAGAGAAATACAAACTGATATGGTATTAAGTGCTATGAAGAAGAGAAAAAGAGGTGGCATTTAGCAGAGACAGGAATCTTTCGGACATCCAGACATCGGGAACCTGTGAGATGTCCTCCCCCTTAGGCAGACTCCCACAGTCTTTCCAGGGGTCAGCCTCTAGTGACTGGAGACCCAACGCCAGCCAAGGGGCTGTGGCCTGGCTCCCAGGGACCCTCTCAACTCACACCGAGCTACAGACACCTCCGAACCAATGATTACAAACTTATTTTTATAAGACTGTTTGTATTGGCCACTGAAGCCCCACGCGGAAATAAACAGGTCATAACCATACCGCTACTGGTCTGTTCCCCAGAAAGTTCAGATCACTGTTCTCTCCAAATAGGTAACCTTCGGGGTGCGTGGAGTCAAACTTCTCTCCTCCCATAATGAAGTGGCTGGCAAAATAGCTTCCTAGACAGGGAGACACAGAGACATCAAACAGAAACCAGTCAAACTAAACCAGGTAAAAAAACTGACTCGAAAAAACGTTAATCCTTCCAACAAATAATCAGTGCAACAGTTAATAACTGTTAGGGATTTTCTCTTGATTTGGGACAATGGCACAAAGTACACCAAACCATAGCAGCGAAAACCCAAGCTACCAACCACAAATAGATGAATTTTCCTTTTAACGTTGTTAATCGAATCCTTATTATGACCTGTCTGTAATACCATCAGCCAAAAGACCAGAAGTGCACATTAATGACCACATGTACGTATTTTGTCCCCGTTTTTTTCCCTTAAACTTGAAGTGGTTATTTTCTATCCCCTATATATTCAGGGATCTTAACTATAGGCACCAGCATGTATACACACACATACATTTCTCTGCCTGGATTTTCCTAAGCCAGTTCATACCTAAACACACACGTCTCAGTACCTGCCTACTACCACATACGTAATTCCATAACCCTCTACAATGAAGGCTCTTTCCTTTTCACATTTGCTTCAAAATGATTGTTGTTGTTGTTTTTATTGAGAGAGAGAGAAAGAGAGAGAGAGAGAGAGAGGACACATAAAGGCGGAGACAGAGAGGAAGAGAGAGAGAGAGAGGGAGAAGCAGGGCTCACCCAAAGCAGGGCTCGTGCTCATCCCACGTGGGATTCGAACTCACTCACTGTGAGATCATGACCTGAGCCAAAGTCACATGCTTAACCGACTGAGCCACCCAAGTGCCCCAAGATGATTATTAAAATGAATTTATATAATACAACTGTCCTTGGGGGCACCTGCGTGGCTCAGGCGGGTAAGTGTCCGACTCTCGATTTCGGTTCGGATCACAATCTTGCAGTTCATGGGATTGCGTCAGGCTCTAAGCTGACAGCACAGAGCCTGCTTGGGATTCTCTCTCACCCACCCTCCCTGCCCCTCCCCTGCTCTTACACTCACACTCTTACTCTCTCTCAAAATAAATATCTCAAAATAAATAAGTAAACATTTTTTTAAAACATAGCTGTCCTTGGGGCACCTGGGTGGTTCAGTCGGTTGAGCGTCCGACTTTGGCTCAGGTCATGATCTCACAGTATGTGAGTTCGAGCCCCGCGTTGGGCTCTGGGCTGACAGCTCAAGAGCCTGGAGCCCACTTCAGATTCTGTGTCTCCCCCTCTCTCTGCCCCTCCCCTTCTCATGCTCTGTCTCTCTCTGTCTCAAAATAAATAAAAACATTACAAAAAATATATATATAGCTGTCATTGACTTTACCTACCAATTACCACACAGATTATGGAGTTCGACAGGACAATAGTTTAGAACTATGAAAAGACACATGTGCACACACACACACACACACAAAACACACACCCTCAGTCCCAAATTCACTAACGGTGTGAATGGCCAGGGTTTCAGAGACATCAGTCATGTCTTGGCCCCACCTTGACTCACGAGGAAGCAGGGATATTTTTAACACTACAGTAACTAGAGGCAATCGGTACTCAGGGGTCAGAATCCCCATCTGCCTCATCCAGACAAACTGAGGAACTGTACCAGGACGTGAGGGCCACTGATAAGTCACCAAGGGAGGCTTAGGTAACACTGCAAATTCCACCTGGGAATACTTTCCAACCTAGACTTAAATGAATGCCTCTTAACATAAATTTCTTTTTTTTTTTAAGTTTATTTATTTTGAGAGAGAGGGAAAGTGGGAGGGAGGAGTGGGGTGGGAGAATCCTAAGCAGGCTCCGCGCACTGTCAGCGAGGAGCCCGATGTGGGGCTTGAACTCACAAACCGTGAGATCACACCCTGAGCTAAAATCAAGAGCTGGACGCTTAACCGATTGAGCCAGGCAGGCACCCCAACCCAAATTTCCATAATCTAATTATCCCATGAAGATAAGCCATCCGAAGGAAAGGATTTATCCCCCAACACGCCTTCTCACGGCTCTCCTCACATACCCCAATTCCTGGATGAATTCAAAAAACGTATGAAATGGTGAGAGGCTTCGTCGTTATCTGTCACACAGCAAGAGTATAGATACATTTTCTAAACCAGTTTCAATTTTTGTCGAAGGTTTATAGCAAACTAAACACAGTGAGATTCAGCACTTTCAGCTGTGAAAAAGCCATAGGAAGGAAGACAGAGAAGCAAATTCCAACAGAAAAACTGAACCACATGTTCATTCGCGGGTGTTCTTCCCATGCAGCTTTACAAACACTTATTACACGAGGCAATGTGGATAAAAATCACTCACCACAAAGTGAGGCGGTTCTTTAATTGAACAACAAGTAGGAAAACATTATTTGAGAGAAAAAGCGGCCAAAATCAAAGCATCACTGAGGAACTCGCGAGAGTTACCCACCAAAACCGAAAAATACAAAGTGTATGTATCTGCGGTGACAGTGCAATTCATCATTTGGGAAAGCTTAATTATCAATTATTTATGTCTCGCACTTGCAAGCCCTATTTTCCAAGTGCATAATTTATAGAGGGGGGAGGTGCCGAGTTGCCCTAAGTAGAAGCTGCCATCTCAAACAGTGGAAGTCATTTGCTGTTGGAACTTAGCAAAATATATTTTCTATACGTTAGAGACTATATAGTTATCATCCATTCGCTGAAATTTTAGAAGTTAAAGATTTTGGGGCGCCTGGCTTGCTCGATCGGTAGAGTGTGCGAGTCTTGATCTCTGGTCAGGAGTTCGAACCCCACGTTGGGGAAAGAAATGACTTAAATAAATAAATACCATAAGATAAACAAAAAGTTAAAGGTTTCACGCTGAGGGATGGCTTGCCCAAGTCATGAATAAAGAATGGAGGGAGGAAGGTTTGGTGTCTGAACTGTACTGTTGAGTTCAGTATGGGACACGCTGAGTTTCTAGTACCTGTGAACAGTCAGGTGAGGGATGTAGGGACAAAGAAATCCAGATAATCAACTTACCGATGGTAGTGATTATCCTAGCAAGAGAAGAGCACTGATGTCTTGGGGGGTAAAGGGCTAAAGATGGTGACAGGGTTCTTTTTTTTTTTTTGCCATAATATTAAAAGAGAAGAAATTACCAAGAAAGTAGGGTACAGCTAGCTGTACTTTTGCCTTACACTAAAAATCAAGAGCACAAATATACACAGATTTAAAATTAGGGTCAATATATCACAGGTGAAAAAAGGACTTCTGCATTTCAGTAGAAGAGTCGATGTAAAATTCCTTTAAAAAGATGATCTCCGGGGGCGCCTGGGTGGCTCAGTGAATTGAGTGTCCGACTCTCGGTTTTGGCTCAGGTCATGATCTCACAGTTTGTGGGACTGAGCCCCGCGCTGGACTCTGTGCTGACAGTACTCTCTCCTTCTCTCTCTCTGCTCCTCCCCCCAACCCGTGTGCATACACACGTGCGCGCGCTTTCTCTCTCTCTCTCAAAAATAAATAAACTTAAAAAAAAAAAAAAAAGATGATCTCCCTTGGTGCACTTAAAATACAAATACCTTCTCTGTTAAAAAATAATAATAATAAGCTTAAAGCAACCAAAAATTTGCTCGTTCCTTTCTTTGAAACGGACCCCTGTAATAACTTGCCCTAATTAGACTGGCAAGAAAGAGCAAATCTGCCTCTGCGGCCTGGATAAAGCTTTCTGTCTGTCTGCCCAGCTGTCTAAAGGGACAGATCAGCGCACAGTCATGTGCCGCTACCGCATCAGCAGACGGTAACGCCGGAACACACTGACGGTCTCTGAAAACGATGCCTTTTGGCATATTTGTGCACAGTTTCACTTTTCAGCATGAACTACACTCTAAAATCAGAAATGGTAAGGGGGAAAGAACTGTACTCAAATACTTTGCCTGTTTGCTAACAGGAACACATATGACTAATGGATAAACTGCAAGCTTTTCATTATGAGTTAGCTAGAATTTCTTAATCAGAATTCGTATTCAAATTCTTTGTGGGCTTGAAGAAGGTATATCTTGTGGTAATCATTTTACGAGATAGACGTGTGTCATCTCATCGCTTTGTACACCTTAAACTTATACAACGTCAATTATATCTCAGTAAAGGGGGAAAAAGAAGACACATCATACACGGAATTCCAACATTATATTTAAAACACAGCACGAGTGGGAGGGAGAAGGGGGAAATGGTGTTTAATGGGTATAGAGTTTCTGTTTTGTAAGAAGAAAAAGTTCTAGAGATCTTAACACTACTGAATTGTACACTTGAAAGTGGTTGAGATAATAAATTTAATGCTACATAATTTTCACTACAGTAAAGAAAAAAATAATAATAAGGTTTGGTCCAGAATGGCCAACACTAATTCAAGTTCAGGATTAAAGGGAAAAAAATATTAAAGAAAAAAAGGCATCCAGGCAAAAAAGTAAAACTATTTCTAAGGGAAGAAAATTACACTAGCACTGTTCCTCCAGATCAGGGCTGTCCAATAAAAATATAACACAAGCCAAAAGTGCAAGCCCCCTACGTAATTTTTAAATTATCTAATAGCCGCATTTTTTAAAAAGCAAAATTAATTTTAATATATTTTATCTATCCCAATATTGGATATCCCAATATCCCAATAGATCCAAAATGTTTTATCAACATGCAAATCAGTGTAAAAATTATTAACAAGCTATTTACATTCTTTTTTTTTTTTAAGTATGGAGTCTTCAAAATCTGGCACATATTTCCTACTGTTTACAGTGCATCTCATTTTGGACTGGCCAGGTTTGGTTTTTTTTTAATGTTTATTTATGCATTTTGAGAGAGTGAACAAACAAGCAGGGGAGGTGCAGACAGAGAGAGAGAGAGAGAGAGAGAGAGAGAGAGAGAGAGAATTCCAAGCAGGCTCCACACCATCAGCACAGAGCTGACATGGGGTCGTAAGATCATGACCAGAGCTGAAACCAAGAGTCAGACGCTCAACCAACCGAGTCACTCAGGCGCCCTTGAACTTGCCACATTTCAAGTGTTCTACGACTACATGAAGCCAGTGGCCGCCACAGTAGAGAGCACAGCTCCAGACACTATTCCTCATCCTCTGATTTAATCTTTGTCACTATCAACACTTTCTGGCTCTACAAAAACTTCAGAGTAATTCCAAAGGAACTTGTATAGTACCAAAGGAATCCTACCCTATCAAAGACAACTTTTGAACCAAGAGCTCAAATCAGTAAATTGACTTCAACTGTCCACAAAGAAAAATACAACTATTTGTTCCTTACGTGAAGAAGAGAAAAACCTCAGTTTTTCTGAGAAAACTGGTTTTCTAGTTTTCAGAAAAACCAAAGAGAAAAACCTCAGTTACAATTCACTATCTTAAACAATTTGCCCAATGAATTTAAGCTATTGGGCCATATTCCGAACATCACAGTGAAATTAAATATTGCTCAATTGATTCCATAATTTACATCTGATCCAATGAGACATTCTGATATATGCCACCAAACTGCTATGAACTATAACATCACACAATAAAGAACAATTAGACCCACTTCCCATTTTCCTGCAACTCTGTATGCCTTTTATAAGATATACATATATCAAATCATCACATTGTTCACCTTAATCATTATGGGTACCCTATATATTAACAAAAACTCTAATTTAAAAAAAAAAGGGGGGAACTGGCTGGCTCAGTCCCTAGAGTATGTGACTCTTGAGTCAGGGTTGTAAATTTGAGCCCACGTTGGGGGTAGAGATTAATCAAAACTAAAATGTAAAAAAATAAAAACTGAGCCCGGGTGGCTCAGTCTGTTAAGCGTCGGACTTCGGCTCAGGTCATGATCTCACAGTTTGGCAATTCGAGCCCCGCATCAGGCTCTGTGCTGACAGCTCAGAGCCTGGAGCCTGTTTAGGATTCTCCCTCTCTCTCTGCTCCTCCCCCACTTGTGCACAATGTCTCTGTCTCTGTCTCTCTCTCAAAAATAAAAAATAAACATTAATAAAAAAGATTTTAAAAAATAAATAAGAACTTTTCTTTCCAAATCCATGAAATTACTGAAATATGTCTGCCTACAGAAACCAGGCGTAGGAAAAAAACCCCAACTGTTTAGGCCTCTAAGTAATGGCACATTGCAAATCAAAGATTTTAAACTCAAGTCATGGAAACTTTATATTTTACAAAACAAACAAAACTCAAAGATGAGCAAGCAAAAAATTTTGATAATTTATGTGGAGTAAATGATAAAGTAAAACGTATTTGGGATTTTAGCCCCTATCTTAGGCTAAGTGGGAGTTTTTATTGCAAGATTTATAAACAATCTTCCCTTCTTTTTGCATTTTGAACGATGTCACATAAAACAACTATTCTGCCTATAAGTGAAAAATATTAATCTTCAACTTAATGGAGGTGTATGCTTGATTATTGCAAAAAAATGGAATTATATTTAAAAATAACTTTAGGGGTGCCTGGGTGGCTCAAGGTTAAGCATCAGATTTCGACTCAGGTCACGATCTCCCAGTTCATGAGTACAAACTCCTCATCCGGCTCTCTACTGTCAGTGCAAAGCTGGCTTCAGAGCCTCTGTCCTCCTCTCTCTGCCCCTCCCCCATTCTCTCTCTCTCTCTCTCTCTCTCTCTCTCTCTCTCTTTCAAAACTGAATAAACATTTAAAAAAGTAAATAAAGGGGCACCTGGGTGGCTCAGTCAGTTAAGTGCCCGACTTCGGCTCAGGTCATGATCTCAGGTTTGTGAGTTCGAGCCCCACGTCTGGCTCTGTGCTGACAGCTCAGAGCCTGGAGCCTGCTTCGGATTCTGTGTCTCTCTCCACCCCTCCCCTGCTCGCTCCCTGTCTGTCTGTCTCTCTCTCTCAAAAATAAATAAACATTAAAATTAAATAAATAAATAAAATAAAAATAAAAAAGTAAATAAAATAAAATAACTTTAAAAATAAAATAATAACTTTATACAAAATTTAAATATGAGAAAATTGGCTATAGGAATCCTATTAGGTTTCCATGTATTTGAAAAAGCTTCATCTACACAATATTTAAATAATATAATTTAAGCTTTTGGTCGCAAAAATGAAAAAACAGTAACAAAAGTTTTTCAAACATCTCTAACTATTCGACTCAATTCTTTAAAAAAAAATTTTTTTAATGTTTATTTATTTTTGAGAGAGAGAGAGAGAGACAGATTGTGAGCAGAGGAGGGGCAGAGAGAGAGGGAGACAGAACCCGAAGCAGGCTCAGGGGTCGGAACTGTCAGCACAGAGCCTGATGCGCTGCGAGCCGTGAGATCATGACCTGAGCCGACTAATGCTGTTCACTCAATTCTATTGCCACAGCACTACTTTTGTTATTTATGCTTTTATTCACTTACAAAGGGCACCTGGCTGGCTTAGTAGGTGGAACGCAGCGACTCTGGATCTTAGGGTTAGGAGTTCGAGCTCCATGTTTGGTGTGGAGATTACTTAAAGCCTTTGTAAAAATTACACAAGTAAAACATATCCTTTGCAAAAAATAAAAAACAAAAATACACAGAAGCGCGTAATTTAAAAAGTGATAATCCAACCCGATTATCTGTTCTGTGAGATGTAACTCTGCTATTAAGAATTGGTTTGTGGCCTTCCAGATTTTCCTACACAGATGTAAACACATTCGGATTTTCTGTTTTACTTTGTCTTTTAATTTAATTGGAATATACACATATCGATCTGCAATGTTTTTTTTGTTTTTGGGGTTTTTTTGCCTATCGCACTCTATGCATCTTTCCATGTCTGCCCTTATAAATCAAACTCGTGGGGCACCTGGGTGGCTTAGTCGGTTAAGTGTCCGACTTCAGCTTAGGCCATGATCTTGCGGTTTGTGAGTTCGAGCCCCACATCGGGTTCTGTGCTGATGGCTCAGAGCCTGGAGCCTGCTTCGGATTCTGTGTCTCTCTCTCTCTCTGCCCCTCCCATGTTCATGCTCTGTCTCTCTGTGTCTCTCAATAATAAATACACGTTAAAAAAATTTTTTTAAAAATCAAACTCATTATTATTATGACCACATAATACCTCATAATAATAACCTCAATGTAATAACCCCATATCGAGGACTCACTCTATACCAGCACTGTACTAACAAGTACACATAGGTTATTCCTCACAACAACCATATAAGGTAGGCGGTACAAATTTTTTTATTTTGCAGAAGAGACAGTAAATGCACAGAGAGGGTAAGTAATTTGTCCAGGATCACACAGCTAGTAAGAGGCAGTGTCAGGTCCCAAACCCAGCTATTTTTGTTACAGAGTTCCTATGTGTACTCTTAACCATTGTACTATATTCCCATTGAATGCCCAGATTTAATGAACTGGTTCCCTACTGATAAACATTCCCTACTTTCTAGTTTACATTGCTTGCATACTTTTTTTTTCCCGTCCTGGGTATTGTTGTTGTTGCTATTTGATCTGGAATTTGTCCTTATAGACTGTGTGGGATAAGGGGTTAGTCTTTTTTTTTTTTTTCCAAACGGGAAACTTTACTAACACCATTTATTGAATATTCCATTAACCCCACTAAACTGAAAATCTATTTTTATCATGCTATATATACATACCTAGCTCCAGACTCTATTCTATTCTGAATGAGCACAATGAAGTGTTTTTGTTTGAGTACAATATAGTTTTGTTTTGTTTTTTAGTAGGCTCCATGCCCAACATGGGGCCCAAACTCACAAC
Source organism: Lynx canadensis (assembly GCF_007474595.2). NCBI lineage: Eukaryota > Metazoa > Chordata > Mammalia > Carnivora > Felidae > Lynx > Lynx canadensis. The sequence goes on from NC_044316.2 coordinate 55,414,834, forward strand.
CCTGAGATTCAGAGTCGCATACTCTACTGACGGAGCAGGCCAGGTGCCCCTGAGTACAATATAGTTTTAACAACTGTAGCTTTCCAATATTTAGAGCAAGGCGCACATCGACAGAGCCAAGCCTTCCCCCCATTTTCAAGGTACCAAACCTGACTCTTCCACTTTGCGACATCCCCTCAAAATCCTTCAACGTCACAAAAGCTTCACCACCTCGGGGTGCCGAGGTGGCTCAGTGGGTTAATCATGTAACTCTTAACTTTGAGTCAGATCATGATCTCACAGTTTTTGAATCTGAGCCCCACGTCTGGCTCTGTGCTGACAGTGCAGAGCCTACTTGGGATTCTCTCTCTCTCCCCCTCTCTCTCAAAATCAATCAATAGAAAAATCCTTAAAGAAAAAAACAAAAACAAAAAACCAAAGTTTCAACACCTTCCAACTTCCCTATATTTCTATCCATACATTCTTCCGATCTCAAGAAGGTAGCCCTTTCCCCATTCCAAGGTTAACTTTTCCGCTTGAGTTCCCATTCCCAACTGCCTCTCCCTCCTCGAGACCTCATCAGCAACCTCTCTCTTTCTCAATATTGCTATTCCTCTGTCCACCATCTTTTCACTTGCCTTGCGCTGAAAGCATATTCTGGTCTCCCCAACTTAAAAAGCAAATACAAAAAGAGTTTCATCTGCCATGCCTTAAAATCCGCCCCCTGGGCCCGCATCCGTCATTCCTGCCTGCTCCCACCCACGTCCAGTAACTCCGCAGCTCTTCCAGTGGTTTCCGCCGCTCTAAATTCTTCCCTGCAACACCAGAGGGCCAAGTCTGTTCTCACACTTCCTTCACCCTTATGAACGCTCAGAAGACTTCCACACTCATTTCTGAGGCTCCTTGTCCCTTGGCTCCCCAAACCCTCCCGGTCCTGAATCTCTTCTTACCTACCACTTGTTCCACGCTTTTGTGCAGCCCACAAACGCGGAAGTGTCTCTAAGAGCTCAGGTCTCTCCTTTCCTTTCATTCTTTCTCCCTCTCTCTTCCTCATAGAATCAAAGCAGAGGCTCTGACTTAAGGCACACGTGAATTTGCTCCTGGTGCCACCTTCTACCACTGTATGACCTAGGACAACTTATTTAACTTTTTTGAGCTGTGGTTTCTTTATTTGTAAAACGGATAGTAACACCTCTTTCAAAGGACTGTTGTCAGGCCCAGGGAGCAATCAATACACACGGGCTCCTCCTTTCCCATAACGCGACTCCCAAACATTTTCTTCTGATCCTTCTTTGGAGTTTCAGCCCAAATCTTTAACCACCTGCTGTATCTTTTCATCCGGGTAACCCCTCTTTGCTTCAAGTTCAATGAATCACCTTTATTGCTGGGAGGAGGGGGAATAGAGAGCATTTTATCTCAAGAGCTGTCAGCACAACTCCTCTGGGTGAAGGCACAATCTTTTTTTTGGAACATACCTTAATGAGCTTCTGAGAATGAAGAACAACAACACACCAAGGGTCCGTGTCCTTTTGTTACTGGTTGCAACTCAAACTGTTTTGTAACTTTTCTTCTCAGGAGAAAGGGTGAGAAGAAGAGTCAAAAAGGCAGAGAAATGACAGGATGAGAAAGGCTGGGGCTGGGGAACCTAAGAGCCAGTAAAACTCCGTAGCTGAAGTTCAGTTTAGGGCGATGCTGCTTGCTACTCCTTTGTATTTCTGCGACGTAAACCCCAACTTCATTGCCCTCCACAGATCTTTAGCAGAATCTATACTTTGTTGTGTGTTTTTTATGTTTATTAATTTATCTTTGAGAGAGAGAGAGAGAGAGCGAGTGCTCGTGAGCACAAACATGCATGTGAGCAGGGGAGGGGCAGAGAGGAGGGAAAATCCCAAGCAGCTCCAAGTTGCCAGCGCAGAGCCTGACTCGGGAGGGATCGATCCCACACGACCCGGGAGATCATGACCTGAGCAGAGACAAAGGATCTGATGCTTAACCGACTGAGCCACCCAGGCGCCCCAGAATCTACGCTTTCAGGGCTTTCTGTGAATGGAATTTCTTGGAGAAACTGAAGAATGGACCGAAGTCACATTTACTGTGGGGCAAAGACAGCAAGCTGGAGCTCCGGAGCCAACATGACTATACCACGGGATATGCAGGAATTCGCAGAAATCTTGGAAGTGGCATTAGAAGTCTACACTCTATGATTTGGGGGGGTTGGGGGGGGTTCTAATTCTTCTAGATTCTAAGGAGCAGTAAAGCCCTGGATGACATTTGGAACTCACTTTAAAATTCTTTTTTTATTTTTTATTTTTGAGAGAGAGAGAGGCAGAGAGAAAGGGAGACACAGAATCCAAAGCAGGCACCAGGGGCTCGAACTCATATGATGACGTGAGCTGAAGTTGGACATCTAACCGACTGAGCCACCCAGGCGGCCCGTTTGGGACTCACTTGAAAAGCAGTTTCTTCCCCAGATTCTCAATTTCTGTCAACGGTGCTCACTTCTCTGGTCACCCAGCCTAAAAATGTCATAGTCATCAAAACCACAAAAACACTCAACGTGTGCTTTGTGCCAAGCATCCTTGTCAAGACCTCAGCCCTTTCCAAGTTCGGTTACAGTGGATTATCAGGTTATACTTCCCTAGCAAATCTCCATGCTTCTAGGTCTTCTTCTCCCTACAACCTATACCTCTAAGAGATAAATCTTCCTAAGAACACCACCTGGTTCCTCTCTCTTTTGGCTCCTACCCACCTCCCAAATTTTATTTCACACTATCTTTCTACTAGAATTCCCTGCCTCAACCAACTAATCTATTCGCTATTCTCTAAATCCACCAAGAATACTGGCAAGTACACCTGAAACTAATACAACACTAGATGTTAACTGACATTAAAATAAAAACTTATAAAGGCTAAAACAAAACAAAACAAAAACAAACAAAACAAAAACAAAGCACAGCAGCAAACTTCCAGGCCATTACTAATACTATTCTCCCTCTTGGGCTATTTGAGCGTTCTACCCTGCCTTCGATGTGTTCAGAACCATTGCTTTCTAGAACTCTACCCTTACTGATCAAGCTCTTTTCTGTATTTTACTCACTTGGCAGAAACCCCTGTGTAGTTACTTTTAACAGCTTTACTGAGGTATACTATACATCACATAAAATTCACCCATCATGGGGCACCTGGGTGGCTCAGTCGGTTAAGCGTCCGACTTCGGCTCAGGTCATGATCTCACGGTTCGTGGGTTCAAGCCCCGGGTGGGGCTCTGTGCTGACGGCTCGGAGCCTGGAGCCTCCTTTGGATTCTGTGTCTCCTTCTCTCTCTGCCCCTCCCCAACTTGTGCCCTGTCTCTATCAAAAATAAATAAATGTAAAAAATAAATTTTTTTTTTAATTCACCCATCGTACATTTTAATGACTTTGGTAACTATCACCACCATCCACTTGAAAACATTTCCACCACCCCCAAAATGTTCCCTCGTGCCCATTTACAACGAATTCCCACTCCCTTCCCCAGGCTTAGGCAAACACTGCTGTTTTCTAGCTCTATAAATTTGCCTTTTCTAGCCATTTTGTATAAGTGGACTCACACAATATACAGTCTTAAATCCGGTTTCTAGCACTTAGCACAATGTTTTCGAGGTTAATCCGTGTAGTGCAGCATATATCACTAGTTCATTCCTTTAAATTGCTGAATAGCATTTCATTGTATGAATTTACCTCATTTTATTAATCCATTCACCAGCTGATGAACATTTGGATTACTTCCCATTTCTTGCCTATTCATAGATACAATGCTGCTATGGACATGCACATACATGTCTGTGTGTGAATCTTCTGGACACATTCGTTGAGAGTGGAATTCTAGATCATAAGGTAACTTTATGTTTAATTTTTTAAGACACTCCCAAACTCTTCCAAAGTGGCTGCTACCATTTTACATTCCTTTCAGAGACATACTAGGATTCCATTTCCATGCATTCCCACTAGCACTTAAGATCTTTTTCTTTTTTTTTGACATCGTCTTTCTTATTGTAGCTCTCCTAGTGGTTGTGAACTGCTATCTCCTTGTGGTGTTTTTTTTTAAATTTTTTGTTTATTTATATATTTTTGAGAAAGAGACAGAGAAAATGAGTGGAGGAGGGGCAGAGAGAGAGGGAAAGAGAGAATCCCAAGCAGGCTCCGCACTGTCAGCACAGAGCCCAATGTGAGGCTTGAACTCACAAACCTTGAGATCATGACTTGAGCAGAAAGCAAGAGTCAGAGGCTTAATCGGTTGAGCCACCCAGGTGCCCCTCATTGTGGTTTTGACTGTATTTTCCTAACGACTACTGGAAGTGAGCATCATTCTATGGGTTTATTAGCCATTCCTATATCTTCTTTGGGGACATACCTATTCAACTCGTTTGTCCATTTTTAAATTGGGTTGTCTTTTTTTTTTTTTTTTTTTTTTCAACGTTTATTTATTTTTGGGACAGAGAGAGACAGAGCATGAACGGGGGAGGGGCAGAGAGAGAGGGAGACACAGAATCAGAAACAGGCTCCAGGCTCCGAGCCATCAGCCCAGAGCCTGACGCGGGGCTCGAACTCACGGACCGTGAGATCGTGACCTGGCTGAAGTCGGACGCTTAACCGACTGCGCCACCCAGGTGCCCCAATTGGGTTGTCTTAACACTGTTGTTAGGGACGCCTGGGTGGCTCGGTTGGTTGCGTGTCCGACTTCAGCTCAGGTCATGATCTCACCATTTGTGAGTTGGAGACCCGCATCAGTCTCTGTGCTGACGGCTTGGAGCCTGGAGCCTGCTTCAGGTTCTGTGTCTCCCTCTCTCTCCATCCCTCCCTCACCCACGCTGTCTCTGTCTCTCTCAAAAATAAATAAACATTAAAAATAAATAAATAGGGGCGCCTGGGTGGCGCAGTCAGTTAAGCGTCCGACTTCAGCCAGGTCACGATCTCTCGGTCCGTGAGTTCGAGCCCCACGTCGGGCTCTGGGCTGATGGCTCAGAGCCTGGAGCCTGTTTCCGATTCTGTGTCTCCCTCTCTCTCTGCCCCTCCCCCGTTCATGCTCTGTCTCTCTCTGTCCCAAAAATAAATAAAAGTTGAAAAAAAAAATTTTTTTTAAATAAATAAATAAATAAATAAATAAATAAATAAATAAATACTGAGTTGTTAAAGTTCTTGGTATATTCTAGATGCAATCCTTTATCCATGTGTTTTGCAAATATTTTCATTCAGAAGATGCCTTGTCTTTTCATCTATCTTAATGTTTTCTGAAACAGAAACATGTTTAATTTTGGAGAAATCCAATTTATCAGTTTTTTCTCTTCTGGATAGTGTTTTTGGTGCTGTATCAAAGAACTCTTTCCCTAATCCGAGTCAAATAAATAATTTCTCCTGTATCTATATCTTCTTTTAGGGGTTTTACAGCTTTAGTTCTTACATTTAGGTCCATTTTTTTAAACAGCTTTATTGACATATAATTCATACACCTTACAATTCACCTATTTAAAGTACACTATCCAGTGGCTTTTTAGTATATTCACAGAGTTATGCAACTATTCATCATGATCGTATTAGTGGACATTTTCATGATCCCAAAAAGAAACCCATTAGCAGCCACTCCCCATTTTCCCCTCCCCCAGTCACTGACACTCACTAATCTCCTTTCTGTCTCAATGGATTTGTCTTTTGCAGACATTACGAATAAATGGGATTATTCGATGTACACCATTTTGCATCTGGCTTTTCACTTAACATGAATGTTTTCAAGGTTCATCATGGTATAGCAAATACCCTGTTATTGCCAAATAAAGTCCCATTGTGTGGACTTGTCACATGTTATCAGTTGTTCCATTTGCCAGTTGATGGACATTTGGGTTATTTCCACCTTTTAGCTATTACGAAAAATGCTGTCACGAACATTCATGTACATATTTTGGTGTGGATTTTCCCCATTTTTCTTGGGCATATATATACCTACGAATGGAATTGCTGAGTCATTTAAGGAACTGTCAAACCGTTTTCCAAAGCAACTGTGCTCTTTTACATTTCTACCAGGAGGGTACCAGAATTTTAATTTCTCTACATCCCCACCAACACTTATTATTTCTTGTATTGATTATAGCCACCCTAGTGGTTGTGAAGTGGTATCTAACTGTAGCTTTGATTTGCATTTCCCTAATGGCTAATGATGCTGTTTTCATGTGCTTATTTTCCATTTATGTATCTTTTTTTGGAGGAATGTCTATCAAGACCTTTGTTCCTTTTTTAAGGTTTGTCTTTTTCTTTTTTTCTTAATTTTTTTTAATGTTTTATTTATTTTTGAGAGAGAGACAGAGCATGAGCAGGGGAGGGGCAGGGGAGAGGGAGACAGAATCCACAAAGCAGGCTCCAGGCTCTGAGCTGTCAGCACAGAGCCTGACATGGGGCTTGAACTCACAAACCGCGAGATCATGACCTGAGCCAAAGTCAGAATGCTTAACCAACTGAGCCACCCAGGCGTCCCAGGTTCTTTTTCTTATTGAATTGTACAAGTTCTTTATATATTCTTGATACAAATCCCTTAACATACATATGAATTGCAAATATTTTCTCCCATTCTGTGACTTGTGTCTTCATTCTATGATCCATTCTGAGTTAATTTTTGGTGATGTAAGAAAGAGTTTAAGTTTATTGTTACTATTATTTTTTGCTTGTCATTATCCAAATGTCCCAGCACCATTTGTTGAAAAAAACTATTCTTTTCCTGTTGGTAAGTCTTGGTACTTTTGTCAAAATCAACTGACCATGAACATAAGGTTTTATTTCTGCCTTAAAATTCTGTTCCATTGATCTATATGACTTTTGTTGTGCCAATACCACACTGTGGTTTTATGGTAATTTTTTAAATTGGGTAGTGCAAGTCCTTTAACTTTGTTAGTCTCTTTCTTTCTCTTTCTCTCTTTCTCTCTCTCTCTCCCTCCCTCCCTCCCTTCCTCTCTTCCTCCCTTCCTTTTTTTAAGATTTTTCAGGGCACCTGGGTGGCTCAGTTGGTTGAGCATCCAACTCTTGATTTTGGCTCAGGTCATGATCCCAGAGTCATGGGATCGAGCCCTGCATCAGGCTCTGTGCTGAGTGTAGAGTCTACTTAAGACTCTATGTCTCCCTCTGTCTCTGCCCCTACTCCACTCGTGCTTGGCCTCCCTCTATCTCTCTCTCAAAAAGAAATGTTAAATAAAAAAAATTAAAAAGAGAAAAAGAATCAGTTGGTCAATTTCTTTAGAAAAAGTTTGTTGGGATTTTGACTAAATTTTTAGATCAATTTGGAGAATATTGGCATCTTGACAATACTGAGTTTTCCAACATGAAGTGTTTAATTACTTAGATCTTTTAAAACTTCTTTAGTTAAAGCATCAATCTCGGTAACATTGTAGAATTTTCAGTGTACAACTTTTACACTTTTTTTTTAAAGTTTATTTATTTATTTTGAGCCACAGTGTGTGCAAAAGCGTGCAAGAGTGAGCAGGGGAGGGGCAGAGAGGGAGAGAGAATTCCAAGCAAGCTCTGCGCTGCCAGCACAGAGCCTGAACCAGGGCTCAAACTCACGAAACCCTGAGATTATAACCTGAACCAAAACCAAGAGTCAGACACTTAACTGAATGAGCCACCCAGAAACTCGAGGATGAATTGCTTTCTTTCTTTCTTTAAAAAAAAAAAAAAAAAATTTTTTTTAAATGTTTATTTATTTTTGAGAGAGAGACAGAGTGCAAGATGGGCAGAGGCAGAGAGAGAGGCACAGAATCTAAAGCAGGCTCCAGGCTCTAAGCTGTCAGCACAGAGCCTGATGCTGGGCTCAAACCCACGAACCACAAGATCATGACCTGAGCCAAAATCCGACACTCAACCAACTGAGCCAGCCAGGTGCCCCAGCTTTCTTAATTTCATTTTCAGATTATTCCTTGTGTGTAAAAATGCAATTGATTTTTATATATTGATCTTGTATGTGCAATCTTCCTAACTCATTTATTGATTGTAGTAGTTTTGTGTGTGTGTGTGGAATCCTTGGTACTTTCTCATACAGGATCGTGTCACCTGTGAACAGAGTTTTACTTCTTCCTTTACATTCTGGGTGCCTTAAAAAAATTTTTTTTAATATGTACGTGTGTTTATTTTGCCGTACTAGTCCGAATCTCCAATCAACACTAAATGACAAAAGCAGACATCCTTGCCTTGTTCCTGATCTTAGCAGGAAAGCATTCTGTATTTCATCATTAAGTATGATATGAGCTGTGGGCTTTTCAGAGATGCCCTTTATCAAATTGAGGAAGTTCCCTTCTATTCCCAGTTGGCTGAGTGTTCCTCATCTTGAAAAGGTTGAATTTGTCGTGTTTTATCTCCATTTATTGAAATAATCATGTAGTTTTTATTTTTTATTCTACTAATGTGATATATTAACATTAACTGATTTTCAGATATTAAACTAACCCTGCATTCCTGGGATATACCCCACTTGGTGACGGTAGTCTGTATTCTTACTTACCTCTGTATGCCTGCATTCCACCTCTGACACTAGATTATAAGCACTGAAATTCTGGAAGAAGCGTAATTTTTAAATAATGATTTCTAAAGGTTATAAATTTTAGATTTTTTTTTTAAATAGGTTTTGGGGCACCTGGGTGGCTCAGTCAGTTAAGCCTCCAACTCTGAGTTTTCAGAGGCTTGGTTTCGGGTCAGGTCATGATCTTGCAGTCTGTGAGTTCGAGCCACATCTGCACTGTCAGCACAGAGCCTGCTTGGGATTCTCTCTCTCTTCTTCTCTTTGACCCTTCCCTGCTCATGCTCACTCTCACTCTCTCTCTGAAAAGAAATAAATAAAGAAAATTTTTTTTAAAAAAGAGGTTTTCACAGCACAAGTACTCTTTCATCAACTAAAACCTCGAGCTTAGCACCTACTTCACAAGAATAATTAGTTAAAATAGGAAGCCACTATAGTTGTAAATTTTGTGTGTCTTGGCTGGGCTGTCATGCCCAGCTGTTTATCCAAACGTTAACCTAGATGTTGCTGTGATGGTATTTTGTAGATGTAATTAACATTTACAATTAGTTGACTTTAAAGAAAAGAAATTACCTTGATAATGTGGATGGGCCTCATCCAATCAGTGGAGGACTGTAAGAGCAAAAACCCAAAAACCGAGGTTCCCCAGAGAAGAAGGAATTCTGTCTTAAGACTGAAAGAGAAATCCTGCCGGAGTTTCCAGTCTGCTAGCTTGCTCTACAGATTTCAGACTCATGACTACATCAATTCCTGTCTGTTTCCAGCTCGCTGGCGGGCCTTATAAATTTTAGACTTGCCAGCTCCCACAATCACAGAAGACAATTCCTTAAAATAAAAAGTAAACATAAAAAAATAAATCTTTTCATTTTAAGGAACATACATAAATTTTTTAAATATACATAGATCTCCTATTGGTTCCGTTTCTTTGGAGAATCCTGACTGATACTGCCACCAAACAGCTTGTGTTGTTAATACTCCCTTCTGTGACCCATATCATGAATGACAAAGTTGATTTGAGAGCTATCCTGATGCTTGCCAAAGGAATCAAAATCACTGAGCACAAGGATCAGAATCTATATACTGGTGCACAGTACAATGCATGATACACAGCAGGTGCTCAGTAAAGGTACATAAATGGTAATAAACAGAAAGAGAAAACATGCTAAAGAACAAAAGGATACAACCACCATCATATAAGGAAATCAAAGGCCCTAAATCTTAGAACAAAATCAAGAAGTAAAAGAAATCGGTCTGCTTTTAATGAAGTATCAATAAAACAAAAACACTGGAGGTTTCAGGGGCACCTGGGTGGCTCAACTGAGGGTCTGTCTGACTCTTGATTTCAGCTCAGGTCATGATCCTACAGTCGGGGGATTCTCTCCATCTTTCCCTCTGCCCCTCTCTCATACTCTTTCTCTCTGTCTCTCAAATAAAAAATAGAAAATTTAAAAAATTAACAATAAATACTGGAGGTTTCAAGAGGAAAATCACTACATTTTAAGTGTTTGAAAAATAATGCTGGCATTTGAACTCTTGACCTTGATGGTCATCATTAAATGGAGGAACGTTTAGGTTTTTTATGGTATTCAGTGTATTTACTATGAATTTCAGATTACTTTCTTTTTTTAATGTTTATTGCGGGGGAGGAGCAAAGAGAGAGAGAGCCTATCAGAAGTGGCCTCTGTCCTGACAGAGTTCATGACCTGAGCTAAAGTCAGTTGCTTAATCGACTGAGCCACCAGGCACCCCAAGGAACTTACTTGATTTTAAAGTTATCAAACTGTCCCAGAACTGAACAATTCTTTATTTTGTAGTGAGTTACAGATTTTAAATTCCTTGGCTTCGAAACTAATATTAAATTGATGTTCCTAAAAACTAAGAGAAATTGTTATAACTATTTCACAAACAAGAGACGTTATCCATGCTTAAAAAACTGCTCTTGGGGGGCGCCTGGGGGGCGCAGTCGGTTAAGCGTCCGACTTCAGCCAGGTCACGATCTCGCGGTCCGTGAGTCCGAGCCCCGCGTCAGGCTCTGGGCTGATGGCTCGGAGCCTGGAGCCTGTTTCAGATTCTGTTTCTCCCTCTCTCTGCCCCTCCCCCGTTCATGCTCTGTCTCTCTCTGTCCCAAAAATAAATAAACGTTGAAAAAAAAAAAAAAAACTGCTCTTGGGGCACCTGCGTGGCTCAGTCGGTTGAGCATCTGACTTGATTTTGGCTGAGGTCGGGATCACAGGGTTGTGGGACTGAGCGTTGCTTCTGGTTCCACACTCAGTGTGGAGCCTGCTTGGGATTCTCTCTCTCTCTCTCTCTCTCTCTCTGCCTCTCCCCTGCCCACACTTGCATGCTCTCTCTCTAGCTCAAAATAAATAAACATTTAAAAAATAAAATCTTTGGGGTGTCTGGGTGGCTCGGTTGGTTAAGCATCTGACTTTGGCTCAGGTCACGATTTCATGGTTTATGGGTTCAAGCCCCACATCCAGCCCTGCGCTGACAGCAAGCAGTCTGGAGCCTGCTTCAGATTCTGTGTCTTCCTCTCTCTCTCTGCTCCTCCCCCTCTTGTGCTCTTTCTTTCCAAAATAAATAAATAAACAAACATTAAAAATGTATACAAAATAAATAATAAATAAAATCTCTACAAAAAAAAGGTTTTAAAAAAAAGGTGCAGAACAGCCTAAATAGCATGTTATGCTTGTATTCGCACAAGAAACTGGAAGAATTCCAAAGAAACCAAAAGTGGTTACACAGGGATGGGAGGAGGTGTATGGGGAGAAACTGGGTGATGAACAGAGCAGTGAGAACAAGACTTTCACTTTATGGCTTTTCATTCTTTTAAACTTTGAATCATGTAACTTAGATTACTTATTCAAAAAATAAATAATTATAAAACAATTTAGGCTATCTCTAAAAAAAGAAGCCTAATTTTTTAAAGAAACTTCAGTTTCAACATGAAATCAGTTGTTTTCAGTAATTTCTAAAAAAATTTTTTAGGGGCGCCTAGGTGCCTCAGTTGGTTAAGCGACCGACTTCGGCTCGGGTCATGATCTCGCAATTTGTGAGTTCAAGCCCCGCGTCGGGCTCTGTGCTGACAGCTCAGAGCCTGGAGCCTACTTCAGATTCTGTGTTTCCCCCTCTCTCTACCCTTCCCCTGCTCACGTTCTACGTCTGTCTCTCAATAATAAACGCTAAAAAAATATTTTTTTAAATTATTTTAATATTTACTTTTGAGACAGAGAGCGAGAGACACAGAGCACAAGGGGAGGGGGGGGGGGCAGAGAGAGGGAGACACAGAATCTGAAGCAGCTCCAGGCTCTGAGCTGTCAGCACAGAGCCCAACGCGGGGCTCGAACCCACAATCATGACCTGCGCTGAAGTCAGATGCTTAACCGACTGAGCCGCCCAAGCGCCCCTGTTCTCAGTAATTTCTAAATGTTTCCATTTCAGTGAGCATACAAAACTAAGGGGTTCCTCTAAAGACACAAACAAAAGAAAGCAATTTCTGCCAGGCACTGTAACTATCATCACAGGGCCAGATGACAGAGTTGCTTTCTGAAACTCTTCCACGGGCAGCAGAGTCTGAGACTTTCCAGGGAGTCAGGGCACGGTCTCAGTTTAGCTGGTCACCTGGAGAAAGCTGACTCTGTTATCTGCTTTGTCCTACTATCAGTACTGAAGATAAGAAGGCTTAAAATCAACCCAGTCTGATTCCTCAACAAGGACGGGCCTTTGAGTTCTGTTTCAGTCCTGATGCAGAGCAGCCTCCTTTCCACAAGTCAATTCCTTTGCGAAAGGCAGAGGCTGATGGCTTAGAAAGAAGTGCCCTAGGGGCGCCTGGGTGGCTCAGTTGGTTAAGCGCTTCGGCTCAGGTCATTATCTCGCGGTCTGTGGGTTCGAGCCCCGCGTCAGGCTCTGTGCTGACAGCTCAGAGCCTGGAGCCTGTTTCAGATTCTATGTCTCCCTCTTCCTCTGACCCTCCCCTGTTCATGCTCTCTCTCTCTCTGTCTCAAAAATAAATAAATGTTAAAAAAAATTAAAAAAAAAAAAAAAAAAAAAAAAAGAAAGAAGTGCCCTAACTTGATGGGTGCCCTGGCCAGACTAATTTACGTCTCTGGACTTCCACTTTCTTACCACCGACATGAGTGGGTCTTGGGCCAAATTCTCTCAAAGGTCCCTTTCAGGTCTACAATACTATCATCCCCATAAAGAGCCAAGTCGGTTTAAAGATCAGATGAAGGAAGGGGCGCCTGGGTGGCTCAGTCGGTTAAGCGGCCGACTTCGGCTCAGGTCATGATCTTGCGGTCAGTGAGTTCGGGCCCCGCGTCGGGCTCTGTGCTGACAGCTCAGAGCCTGGAGCCTGTTTCGGATTCTGTGTCTCCCTCTCTCTGACCCTCCCCCTTTCATGCTCTGTCTCTGTCTCAAGAATAAATAAACGTTAAAAAATTAAAAAATAAAATAAAGATCAGATGAAGGGTGGGAAATGTCTCCAGACTAGAGCATATATGCAAGTTCATGGAAATTCTCAAGTACACAAAGATGTGCTGGCTGGGACATGAATGTTCTGGTTCTTATCTTCTGTGTTTTATCTTCAACACAAATAATTTGGCCCTTTTGCTGTAAAGATTTCTCACATATAGAACTTCCAATTAGAAATGAGCTACGACTACTTAGCACTTTTAAAAGACTGGTGGAGTGGAGAGGATTATTTCAGACTGTCAGCACAAAGTGTGTTGCATAAGGAAAGTTTTAGTTTGGGGATACCTAGGTGGCTCAACTGGCTGAGGGCCTGACCTCGGCTCAGGCCATGATCTCCCAGTTCGTGAGATCGAGTCCCGTCCCGAGACGGGCTCTTCACTGACAATGTGGAGCCTGCTTGGGATTCTCTCTCTGCTCCTCCCCCAGCCTCTCTCTCTAAATAAATAAATAGACTTAATAAACAAATCTTTTTAAAAAGTTTTAGTCTGGTCCATTTTCCTTTTATGATCATCACCCAAGGCTCATACTTGTATTAATATCCTTTGGGGAACCGCCTTCTAGAGATTTACCCATGCTAATTCCCACACGTGAAGGGAGGGTGAATCCTCTTCTGAGACTGCAAACTCTACTGAAAACTCCAAGCTCAGCAAAATATGTTCCATACTCCGATCAATAAAAGCTAAGTGATTTCAGGGGGGAAAAAATCCCCCACAAATACTTGTGCATATTTCTGTCCATTAAAAAGCAAAGTGCACGCTTCTATGGGCATTTTTTCATACAGTCCTAATTAGCTAGGGTTTTACTAAAACACTAGAGATCCCGCAGCTTTATCTTAGACTGTTCTAAAACGGCTCTTAATCGTATTCAGCAAGGATTCATTCTTTGGCACAGCAGCAGCAAGAAACAGCGCTGGCAGACAGTCCGCAGGGCGCAGGTTCATTGTCTGGTCCCTGCTTCCACCTGGCACACACTGGACACACTGCTGAGAAACCAGCTCATCTCATTAGCATGTCTTTACCCTGAGGCTCCCATCCTGACACCTCTCCAAGATGGCCCAAATCCTCATTAGGTCCCAGGCCAAAGAGAAGATGGTAGCCATCCGTCCCCCAGAAGTCTTGGGAAAAAGCAATGAAAAGTCACGAGCAAAGAGGTCATGCAGCAAGCAGTTCAGAACTGGCCGGTGCTCAATCCACTTGGGACCCTCTCCCCCTCCCTGGCAAAACCCTCGTCCACCTCCAACGCTTAGGCCACAACCCAGGGGCTGCAGACATCGCTCTTTTCAATGATTCTGACCACACACATAGTAACTTCCAGACATTCTAAATGCCTGTGCCCTGTCCCCTAGCTCTCCCCGTTCCAAAAGCCAGGCCTGCCGCTACTCCGGCAAAGGGACAACCCGGGTGACTCTGATACTCAGATGCCCAAACATTTCTGTGAAACACTTCTTTCTGCTTCTGACAGCTTCCTGAAAAGCGCCAGCCTGCAAACGCATTCTGGGCCTCCATCCTCCCGCAGGCAATGGAAGCTTTCCGCCCCCCCCCCCCGCCCCCCCGGCCACTCCACCCCTCCCCGAGAAACCTACTTCAAACCTGGCGTCCGCGCCTCCCTCTCCAGAGGCCTGGATGCGCGGCCCCCGGCCCTCCGCCCCCGTTTCGGACGCCAGGCCCGCCTCACCTAGCCCTCAGCACCCCCCGGCGGAAAGGGCGCACCGGGCGCCAAGAAGGGCCCCGCGGGCACCCCGCCCCTCCGGAGCCGCAGTCCCCGCCGCTCGCGTCGCTGTCACCGGGCAGACGGCCTGCAGGCCGCTCGCGTCCTCGGGCGGCGGGCCGGCCGGCCACCGCGGCTACCCCGCCAACGGCCCCGCCGCACCGGCCCGCAGACCTCCCCACCCCCCGGCCCCGGGGCGCGCCCAGCCCGCGCCCGCCGGCCCTCACCGGACTTGGGCGGGTAGCGGTACACGGAATTGGACGGGATGTCCACCTCCTCCACGCCCGCGTGCTGCCGGCTCGTCAGGGCCCCCATGGCGCTGCGCCCGCGCCGCCCTCTCGCCTCACCGCGGCCGCTCGCCCCGCGCGCGGTGCGGGGGTCGGCTGTCCGCCGCAGCCGGCTCCGCCTCGGCGCTGCGGCTCTGGCGGCGGGGAGCCCCCGGCGCGCCGCGCACCATCCTCCGCCGGGCCCCGCGGCGGCGCCTCTGCCGAGGGGGGTCTGCGCGCTGGGCCGGGGGCGCAGCCGCCGCCGCAGCCGCCGCCTCGGGCCGCGTGATGTCAGCGGCAGCTGGAGCAGGGGGCCCGAGGCGGCGGCCGCGGCCAATGGCGGGGCGGGGCGGGACGGGGCGGGGCGGGGCGGCGGCGGCGCGCCAGCCAATGGGCGGGGGGATGCGGCGCGAGCGGCTGCCATCCGGGCGCGGGGAGACGGCCGGGGGCTCGCGGCCGCGGGCTGGGGCTGTGGGCTGCGGACCCGGCTCCTCCGACCGCCCGGCCCGGAGCCTGCTCGCCGTCGACCCGGACACCTGAAGGCGGCGCGAGGCCGCCGGGCGGTGGAAAGGCTGCCCCAGCCCCGCCCCCGACACGAGCGAGCCGGCGGCCAGAACCCCGCAGAGGGGCGTCCCCAGCCGCAGCGGTCCGAGCGCGCCCCAAGCAGAGGACTGCGTGGCATCGGCGTCTCTCTCGCCGCCCCCCACGCTCACCGCGCCTCTGCTCTAAAGTGCCCTGCTAATCCCACCTCCCAGGGGCCGGGGAGATTACTCAAGGCTGGAGACCCGCTAAACCTGGGTCGCCAGGGGTATCGCCATCCCTCTCACGTAGCTCCTTTCGGAGCGCCCAACTCTATACATGCTCCCTGTGGGTCCCTGAGGCGGCTCCTGCAGCTTCGAAGTTCGGAGAGCATCAACCCACGTTAAGATCAAGACATCCAAGCTCTGATTGCACCTTTTGGGGGCTCTTGAGGACTGCGTGTGCCAAGAATCAACGCAGGGGAAGGCGAATGGGGCCAGGCAGAGCACGGGGCCTCTCTTGATGAAAACACTTAAGACAGTGAGAAGCTGGGCAGAAGGCGTCATTCTAAAAACTTAATTATAGACATTTGTATTTTAAACCTTTTATTTTATTTGTGGGTCGGGTGTTTTGTTTTGTTTTGTTATGTTTTTCTGAAAAGGTGGGCTGATCAGCAGAAATTTCAACTGCCAAAATATGACTTCAACAACTTTTCACAATGTTTTTTTTTTTTAATTTTTTTTAACGTTTATTTATTTTTGAGACAGAGAGAGACAGAGTATGAACAGGGGAGGGTCAGAGAGAGGGAGACACAGAATCGGAAACAGGCTCCAGGCTCCGAGCTGGCAGCACAGAGCCCAATGCGGGGCTCGAACTCACGGACTGCGAGATCGTGACCTGAGCTGAAGTCTGCCGCTCAACCGACTGAGCCACCCAGGCGCCCCTCACAATGTTTAAAGTACCGTGTGGAGTGTCCAGTTCCCTTGATTAGGTTTGCAAAGGCTTTTTATAGTCTTTCCTGGTTATGTTTTGCGTTGTTCATTGCCCTCTTTTGGCGCTAAAGGCACTTAGGACAAGTTGCCTTGGTTTCCTCCAAGGTCCCCAGGATGGCAGGAACATGTCTCTGTTATTTATGTTGACTGATGCTATGAGGAGGGCTGGAGCTACAGGGCAAGTCCCTGGCCCAGACATGTTGGTGGGTAGCCTTCTCCCAAGCTCCAAGGCTCCCTGGCAGAGTCCAGAGCCTTCCCTCCAGCCCCTGGCCCCAACCACTAGTAGGCTCGCAGACATATCTCTGGGAGGGAACTGGTGTCCTCCTCGATACTCCATTCCCCACATGCAGGTCCTACCTTATAGTAATAATAAGGTAAAATACGAGTCATGAAGAATCTACAACAACCTCAAAATAGAAGGCCTTCAGCACATCGCAGAGTAGAATTTAGCCTTATAATCTTGGGCTCCATTCAGAAACTTTTGTTCTTCCTGCTCTCAGCATTTTGTAAAGGGGCTACTGTCCTTTTTATGAGTTTCTCTGCATCTAAGGGTTTCAGTCAGAGCCGGGGGGGGCGGGGGGATGTGTCTCAATAGGGCAGCTCAGGGGCACCCGGATAGTTCAATCATTAAGCATCTGACTCTTGGTTTTGGCTCAGGTCACAATCTTGAGATTCGTGAGTTCAATCCCCATGTTGGGGTCTGCACCGGCAGCACAGAGCATGGTTGGGATCCTATCTCTCCTTCTCTCTCTGCCCCTCCCCTGCTTGTTCTCTCTCTCTCTCTCTCTCTCTCTCTCTCTCTCTCTCTGTCTCTGTCTCTCTCTCTTTAAATAAATAAATAAACTTAAAAAAATAAATAAATAAACTTAAAAAAAACTTTAAAATAAAAAAATAAATAAATAAACTTTAAAAAAAAAAAAAAAGGGCAGCTCAGTTCTGTTGCTTGCAAGGATCTGTTCTGGTCCCACCTCAGCCTGCGCCGAGTCTGGGAAACAGGTTCATTCCTCATCTTGGATAACACTCTACAAGCCTGTAACCTGCTTCCTGCTCCCATGAATAGTCAGGAATCCAATGCTTGGAAGAGTGAAGAAAAACAGGGCATAGCACAAGAACATTAGCAGACATTAACTGAACACTTTCTATGTGCCATGCCCTATTTTAAGTGTTTTTACATATTAAAACATTCATCCCGCCACGGCAACCGTACGAAGTACGTGCTATTAACCTTTGGTTTTACAATTGAAGAAACGGAAGCAGAGGAAAAGCACTGACTTTCAGTTGGACAAATCGAGACCCTAGCCAGTTATGTAACTTTGGACTAGGCTCTAATCAAGTCTGTTTCCTTGTCTGTAGAATAGCCCGGCCTTCATTGGTTATTAAAGAACCAATGAGTGAATCAAGAGGCAGTTAAAAAGAAACCGTAGAGGTGGTGCCTGGGTGGTTCAGTCGGTGAGGCATCTGACCCTTGATTTTGGCTGGGGCCATGCTCTTACAGTTTGTAAGTTCGAGCCCCATGTTGGGCTCTCTGCTGACAGTGTGGAACCTCCTTGGGATTCTTTCTCTCCTTCTCTCTCTGCCCTTCCCCCCACCTCAAAAATAAATACACAAACTTTGAAACTAAACAACAACAAAAAAGAGAAGCAATAAGAAAAAAGTAAACATAAATAAATAATTAAAAAGCATCAATAAGGGTGCCTAGCTGGCTCAGTTGGTAAAGCATATTAACTCTTGATCTCAGGGTCATGAGTTCAGGCCCTACGTTGGGTGTGGAACCTACTAAAAAAAAATATTTTTTAATTAATTACTGTTTTCACAAAAGGGGTAAAGGAGCCTCAGATCAGCCTTTCATCAATTCAGATCAGTTTGTACCACCAAATTTAGGGTTTTCTGAATGTCTGGGGTTTTAGGAGTTGCAGATAAAAAAAAAAATAGTGGAGATCGGGGCGCCTGGGTAGCTCAGTTGGTTAAGTGTCTGACTCTTGGCTCAGGTCAAGATCTCACAGTTCATGAGTTCCAGCCCCAAGTCAGGCTCTGTGCTGGCAGCCCAGAGCCGGCTTGGGATTCTCTCTCTCCCTCTCTCTCTCTGCTCCTGCCCTACTCGCACTGTCTCTGTCTCTCTCAAAATAAATAAATAAACTTAAAAAAAAGAGAGAGACACTTCCTGTGAATTAATTGGGTTAAAGTCCCACTTTCTACAACATAATCACATAATGTTAAGGTTTGGGAAAAGAGAACTTCAGCCAGTGCCCAGGGCAAAGGAGAGAAAGCTATGCAACCAAGCCTTGGAGCAGCCACCTCTGGGGGGGGCCAGTCCTGCATTCCTCTCTGGTCCTTCCTTGGCGCCACTTGGCTCCCTCGCCAGAGATCTGGGCCAGGGAAAAGGCCCGAGGGAGAAGACGGCACAGACGAGAGGAAAAATCCAGAAGTGATTGCCATCAAGAGAGCCATAAAAATGCTTTTAACTTGAATAAACGGTCTGGTGAGGGGTGGCAGAGCAGTGAGTGGGGAAATTACATGCAAATACCATGCATCCTTTGTGTAAATAGCCTCACAGCATCCTCTCTATTTGCATGCTACAGATGCAGCCCTTGGGAAAATCCCCGCAGAGAACCCAGCATTTAAGGGTCTCAGGGGCTTCCTCTAAGCATCCACTCAAGGCTGGGAGGTAAAAGCCACATATTTTATCACGTCCCACCCCTTCTCAACCTTGGGTCTAAGGGAGAAAGGAGAAGCAGGGAGAGGGAGCACAGGGATGAGTAATTTCGAGGTCAGCCGGTCCCTTAGAGCTTTCAATTTTGTTCATTTGGGCTGTCCTGATTTCAGCTCAGATGTTCATTTTCCACCTTTGTAACACATCCACTCATTTGAACGATTCTCACAGATTCCTGTAACGGGAAGGAGAGAGAGCCTGCCAGGGAGAAGCTGACAGATGCTGGTCTGTTTGTAGCACAGCATTCCCATGATAGCAGGGGAAAGGGGCGGGGGTTGGGGGGGGGAATGCCTCCTGGGAGCCAGAGGAGCTAAGACAGGCCCCTTATTGGCTGTTGGCTTGGCCTTTCCGCCCCTGGTAGGGCGATAGGAAGAATAGCCCTCTGGCTGTTCTGAGCGAGTGCAAGGTCTCTCCAAAAATGGGGCCCAAGCAGCAATCTATGGCCCCGATCCCTCTCTAAGTCCATGGGCCATGGTTTCAGTGGGTTAAAGCTAAAGCAACCAGAAGAAAATTTCACACGCTACCCCAGATCAGCCTACTAGGCTGACACTGACAGAGGGGTCCGATCCTAAACGCTTTGGGACCCTGCAGATAGTTCCTTCGGCAACCTTAAGGCTCTCCGTTGAGGAAAAGAACCTTGTCCGTTAGGAAATCAGCAATCAGGCTTTCATATTTTGCTTCTTGCCAAATGTGAATTCCTCATTGTTAGTTTCCTCCTCAGCTGCGAGCCGCCGCTCACAAAGGAAAGCTGTTCAAATGGCCCCGAACTTCGGTTGGGGTTCGTAGCTTCTTAATCTACTTTTCCATTCCAGACTGTAACCGAAGACGATGCTTGCACTGCCCAGTGTGGCCGAGCCCTGGATGGGGAGAATAAGGTGTTAGGGTGCATGATCCTTACGTGGCGCTCACACTCACCGCCATGCGGGTGCCTCTGCTGCCTCTCCCTAGTTTTAGCCCTGCTGCCTGGGCATCTGGCATTTGCAGAAATGAGGCACCTGGGACATGAATCCCGTTCAAGAAATTGAGAGTCCATTCTACTGCACTTTATTATTTTTTTTTTTTTAACGTTCATTTTATTTTTGAGACAGGGAGACACAGCACGAACGGGGGAGGGTCAGAGAGAGAGGGAGACACAGAATCCGAAGCAGGCTCCAGGCTCTGAGCTGTCAGTACAGAGCCCAACGTGGGGCTCGAACCCACGAACTGCGAGATCATGACCTGAGCCGAAGTCGGACGCTTAACCAACTGAGCCACCCAGGCGCCCCTATTGCACTTTATTTTAGTTTACTTCCTGACTGTTCTACCAAAATACCAGACCCTATGTAAGCTTGTTTCAGTATAGTCACTTCTGCCTTCATTTGGCCCTGCTTTTGTAT
The DNA here is from genome assembly GCF_007474595.2 of Lynx canadensis. Classification (NCBI taxonomy): domain Eukaryota; kingdom Metazoa; phylum Chordata; class Mammalia; order Carnivora; family Felidae; genus Lynx; species Lynx canadensis. The sequence continues at coordinate 55,435,385 of NC_044316.2, forward strand.
CTGAGCTCAACCCCACCTGAGGCTGCACATTCTACACGATGAAGTCAGGGTAAAAAGAATGCACCTCTAACATTTCAGCCCAGTGTCCACTCAACTGCCTCTTCTGCCCTTCTCAGGTAAACACACCTACACCCGGCAGGCAAAAAGCCCAGCATCTGTCACCTGCGACACAGAGAAGCCGGAATGTGAAAGAGGCAGGGAGGCAACAGCCCTCAGACCTCCCTTTAACAAATGTTCCCCTGTGGTTACTTAGACAAATCAAAGGAAGAGAGGAAGAACAAAGGCTCTTCCTTCTCCTAGGGCTTCTTGACAATGTGTGTCCTGGCTAGAGCATCAGATCTGGAAGAAGTCTAAAGGTCATCCAGTCCAGCCCCCTCCCCTGACAGATGCGGCAGGTGCAGCCTGGAAAGGGAAAGGGGGACTGGCCCAAGGCCACACAAGTGGCAGCACGGCTCGGAACTCAGGGATCCCAGGCTCTATGTGCTGGGCCCGGCAAAGGGAAACCCATACTGCTGGTTTGGTTTCTATTTATTACAGGGTAGACTGTCTTCTAGAGCCGGTATACGAGGACAAATCAACTCAAGGGAAAAGCTCAGACACCCAACGCAAACACAGTACCAGTATGGACGCGGATGTGATGTGCATTTGCCTGGAAGCTATCCATAACCATGCTCAAGTTGGAATAAGAAAGCCACGGAGACTCTGTCACCCGGAGTCTCCCCACACTCCCCCTCTACTCCTTGGAAACTGGAACGGAGGTCAGATCTGTCACCTAACTCCTTGAAGGCAAAGGAAGCAAAGCTCAGATGAAAAAAGGGAGGGAGAGCAGCCACCGAAGGGATCAGATTCTTATCAAGCGGGTTAAAAGTGTCCTATCCCACTGATGTTGTGACTCTGCTAAAGCCTGAGCTAAAGTCCAACACAGGCCAGGGATTCGATGACTTCGTTTACAATGACACATTCATTCCTGAGCTAATTGCTTATTTATTTAAGTGATAACTACTGTCCTCATTAGGGCACTTCAAAGACTGTGTTGAGCTGAAGAGTAATCAACAGAGATCCTACCTACTGTTGTGGTTCTCACAGTTACTGTTGCAAACCCTAGGTCTTTTTTATGCACCATGAGGTGCATATTTATTATATCTCTTGGTTGTATATACTGTTGTCTTTTATATTGCAAGATGAAATCTGCACATGAAAAGAGGTCTGGCAACTTCATTAGCTTCCTCTCTGGTCTTCCTGCCTCTTGATCCTGCCCCTAAAAATTACTCTCAGGGGGCGCCTGGGTGGCTCAGTCGGTTAAAAGCATCTGACTTCGGTTCAGGGTCATGATCTGACGATTCGTGAATTTGAGCCCCGCATCAGGCTCTGCATTGACAGTGTGGAGCCTGGAACCTGTTTCAGATTCTGTGTGTGTGTCTCTCTCTCTGCCCTTCTCCGCTTGCGTGTGTGAGCCCTCTCGCTCTCTCTCAAAAACAAATAAATAAATAAACTTTAAAAAATAAAAATAAAAATAAATTGGGGGCGCCTGGGTGGCGCAGTCGGTTAAGCGTCCGACTTCAGCCAGGTCGCGATCTCGCGGTCCGTGAGTTCGAGCCCCGCGTCAGGCTCTGGGCTGATGGCTCAGAGCCTGGAGCCTGTTTCCGATTCTGTGTCTCCCTCTCTCTCTGCCCCTCCCCCGTTCATGCTCTGTCTCTCTCTGTCCCAAAAATAAAAAAAAATAATAAATAAAATAAAAAGTTGAAAAAAAATAAATAAATAAATTGGGGTTCCCCGGGTGGCTCAGTCAGTTAAACATCTGACTTCCGCTCGGGTCGTGATCTCACCATTCCTGGGTTCAAGTCCCGCATAGGGCTCTGTGCTGACAGCTCAGAGCCTGGAGCCTCTTTGGATTCTGTGTCTCCCTCTCTCTCTCTCTCTGTGTCCTTCCCCTGCTCATGATCTGTCTCTCTCTCTCTCTGTCTCAAAAATAAATACACATTTAAAAACATCGGGGGGGGGGAGGGCGCCTGGGTGGCTCAGTCAGTTAAGTGTCCAACCTCAGCTCAGGTCATGATCTCACGGTTCATGTGTTCGAGTCCCACATCCGGCTCTGTGCTGACAGCTCAGAGCCTGGAGCCAGCTTCGTATTCTGTGTCTCCCTCTCTTTCTGCCCCTCCCTGACTCTCACTTTGTCTTTCTCTGTCTCTCAAAAAAAGAATAAGTGTTAAAAAAAATTTTTTTTTAATTGTTAGCATTCTAAAAATGGTGGGGGTGGGGCGTGCCTTGGTGGCTCAGTGGGTTGAACATGAGACTCTTGATTTCAGATCAGGTCATGATTTCACAGCTCGGGGACGGAGCCCCGAGTCAGGCTCCTCACTGAGCTTAGAGCCTGCTTGGGATTCTCTCTCTCCCTCTTTCCATTCCCAGCTTGAGTGTGTGTGTACTCGATCTCTCTCTCTCTCTCTCTCTCTCTCAATCTCTCTCTCTCAAAAAAAAAAAAAAAAAAAAGTTAGCATTTATTGAGAACATGCTCTATGCCAGGAACTGTGCTAGGGCTTTTTTTTCTTTCCAAGATTTTATTTAAATTCAAGTTAGTTAACATATCATGTAGTACCGGTTTCAGGAGCAGAATTTAGTGATTCATCACTTACATATAACACCCAGCGCTCGTCACAACTGCCCTGCTTAAGCCCATCCCCCTGCCCACTCCCCTCCAGCAACCATCATCAGTTTGTCCTCTATGGTTAAGAGTCTCTTGACGGTTTTTGTCCCTGTCTGTTTTTGTTGTGGAGTGGTTGCATTTTAAAGGTATTTTTTATGTCAGAAGTCAGGATTTCTGAGCCAGGATGTGCATTCCAGACCCTGCCTTCAGTATGCATGTGATAAAACTGAGGTTGGCATCCCCCTTGGCTGAAGGCAGAGCCCAGGGGTTGGATCCCCTGAGATACCATCTTCCCGTGCCCATTGGAACTCCAAACGCCAGGGACGCATCTCCCCCATCACGCTGCTGAATGGCCAGAGAAAAAGCCAGGTTTTTTTCCTCCTCAAAATGCAGCAGCCTGAGTCCCTACACTCAGCGATTGCCACCCTAAATAGCCCTCTAGCTGCTACAATCTGGATCAGCCCTCTGTGGACAGGCAGGGGGAGGGTGTAGCCGTGAGTCTCTAATGTTAACTTTTCACTTATGTGTCATTTGCTAACTGGAGAGAAAGCTCGTTGGGTTGGGGCCTGCTCTCTAGAGCTGATTGTTCAGTTTTGCCAGCCAGTTGTTAAACTGTCAGTAGCTTGAAATTGGCCGTAATGAGACTATTTAAACCACAGAAACCATCAAATGCTGTGTATCAGGGCTTCGCCCACTCCCTGCGACGGTTTACCGCCCACTCCTGGTCTTAGGTTTCTTCGAATTCACCCCCTCTACATACACACAAGGACTGGACACATTGTTTCCCATATATAAGTACTCATTACATACATAGCTATTGAAATACATATGAAGAATAATCTTTTTTTTTTTTCAAGAAAAAATTTTTTTTTTTTTTACTTGTAAGGAATCTCTGCACCCAATGTGGGGCTGGAACTCACAACCCTGAGATCAAGAGTTGCATGCTCTACGGGTGGAGCCAGCCAAGAGCCCTAAAGAATAACCATTTTTTAAATTTTTAAAAAATTTTTTTTCAACGTTTATTTATTTATTTATTTTTATTTATTTTTTTTGGGACAGAGAGAGACAGAGCATGAACGGGGGAGGGGCAGAGAGAGAGGGAGACACAGAATCGGAAACAGGCTCCAGGCTCTGAGCCATCAGCCCAGAGCCTGACGCGGGGCTCGAACTCACGGACCGCGAGATCGTGACCTGGCTGAAGCCGGATTAACCGACTGCGCCACCCAGGCGCCCCTAACCATTTTTTTAATGTTTATTTTTTAATTTATTTTGTGAGAGAGAGTGATAGAAAGCGAGCAGGGAGGGGCAGAGATAGAGGGAGACAGAGAATCCCAAGCAGGCTCCGTACTGTCAGCGCAGAGCCCAATGTGGGGCTTGAACTCATGAACCTGACCTAAAATCAAGAGTCGGCACCACCCAGGCGCCCCAGAATAATCATTTTTGAGCAATCACCCCATCTAAGCGTTTATTGAATAGATTATTTCATTTAATCTTTAAACCAAAACTAAGAGATAATGCTCCCATATCCCAGATGGGGAAACTGAAGCTCCCTCAACTACAGGTAGGGAGCAAGAACTTGCCTGAGGCTCATCTGAGTCCAAAGTCCCCAGTCTTCCCCACATATTGCCTGTCCTACCAGCTTCCGTGGGTACCCTGGTCCAGGGCCAGGCCTGCTGGTCACCAAGCCAGCAGAGTGGCTCTCTCTGCAGTGGCACCAGTAATAAAAGACGATGGGGACTTCCCTCCAGCCCCACCTTCCCACCTTGCCTCTCTCCATATTTAACCTGCCTTCCTTATCCTACCTACTTCCTTCTACATCATCGCCTTATCTGAATTAGGACGCTTTGTATTTTTTAGGACCATTTTTCAACAAGCTTGACGCTCCAAACCCCCTATAGAAATCCTTTTTGGCCTTCAACTTCTCTCCAAGAGCTCCGGCAGATGAATAACCTCCTATAAACTCTGTGGACCCTGTGCTTTGTAACTGTCTCCAGGCCTGGACAGACGCCCTGTCTTCTTAAGGAATCCCTTCCGATGGCTGGGCTCCATACACAATGCGGTCAGTGGGGCAGCTCTGGTCTGGAGGCTCCTGAAGTGCAAGGACATGGCATTTTCCCTGACTGCTCTCAGGCCCCAGGGCCATGCTAGGCATGGATGCTGCTGCTGATGAGGAACATTCTGGTGGTTTCCCAATTCTGCTGTGTACAACCCAGTGCTCTCGTTCTCAGCAAATACTTCCTTCCTCTTTATGCAGAAGACTGTCCTGTGTTTATTTACAGCACCCATGCTTGGTCCAAAAAAATGATCTGTGTGGCCTGGGCTTTTGGGGTCAGGAAATAGCACGAGTGTATCCTTTGCCCCAAGGTGCCCTGTGTTCCTGAAGAAGGGCACCTATCATTGCCAAATATAAAAAAAAAAAAAAAAAAAAAAAAAGATCAGGGTATTTATTTCAATCAAATGCTTCTCTTCCAGGACTTGCTAGCTTTTTTTTTTTTCGTGTACCCTGACTTCCTGTGTTCCTGAAAATTTCTGAAACCTCAAGCCACATCTCATCAGAAATTCCAGACCTCTTCAACATTGCCCTCCGCTCTACTGAGTCCTCTGCAATTTAAAATCCCTCTGCAGCTCTGGGATTTAGAGATAAACAGGTAAAAATAGGCTCATCCTCACTGCCCAACAGTCTGGTGCCTGTGGAAGAGCCCCATGGTGGTTGTTTCGACTAATGCTCATCAGTACTCTGGGCTCCCCTACTTTTTGCTTCCCCCTGAGTTAGGAGAGGCCGTGTGATTCTTCTGGACAAGGAACCATGAACAGAGGCGTGTTACTTTCAGGCTAAAGCAAGGAATTGCCAAGGCTTGACTCTCCAGCACTCTCGCTGCCTGCCTGCCTGCGGAAGGTTCCACGTAGCACAAAGGACAGATCGGAAACCTTTTAGGCTTTGTGATCCATCCCTCAACCATTCGGCTCTGCTGTAGGATAAAAGCAGTCATAGATAACACAGAAACAAATAATGGGTAGCCGTGTTCCAATAAAACTTTATTTGTAAAAACGGGCAGCCGCCCAAGGGCCAGAGTTTACAAACTGGGAGCTACAACATGTGGAAACTCCCACAGTCTGGATCATCATGTCCCTGCCCAGAGGGCAGTTCTTGAGAGTTACCAAACTTGTACTGGTGAGAAGTAGAATTTTAGGATTGCAGCGACCTCGACACAGCTCAGCCTAACCTGATTAACTTCAGGAGTCTCTGCAGCACCTGGAGAAAGCATGTGCCATTTGGGGGGAATAAAGGAAAGGATACTAACCACCCTCCTCCCCCACTGCCCACGCTAACGTTTGCCCATCCAAGCTTAGCGTCACCGCTACCCCACTGTCTCCCAACAGATGCCCCGAACAGGCCTTGCTATAAACTCGCTTTCAAAGTAACTTCTGTGCTATAGTTAGCACTGTTTCCTGTTCTGAAAAATACCTTTCGTTCTCCTTTCTACCTACCCCAATCCTTCCCAGCTTCACTTCTTCCTCCTCAAAGGAGCCTCCCTATCTCCTTACCACCTGTGATGCTAGTTTGGATCAGAGGTGCTGTCTCGGGTCATGGAAAAGAGAACAAGAGAGCCAGCCCCATCTGCCAGTGACCCATATTGGTAAGGAGGGTCCACTGAGCTCACCCAGCAGAGTTAATAGAGGGAGAGACTGAGCACACAAAAGGGGCGAGCCACTTATGCAAAGGAAGCAATCCAATCAGTCACACCCACAGTGCATTGTTTGGAGATACCTACATACAGGATTAAATGCGAAGAAAAGCAAGGGAATGATTAATGCAAATTTGAGGCTTAGGAGTCTTTCTGGGAAAGAAAGAAAGGTATGCATTTGGAGAAGCTCTTAGGAACGTTTTCAAAGGTGCTAGTCTTGGACATCTTAAGTTCTATGTTGGGTGTGTGGGTGATTCGATATTCTTCGAACTGTGCATAGATTATGCACAAACACTTGGTGTATGATATATTTCTCAGAAATCAATCAATCAATCAAAGGGTGGGTCAGGGGGCGTCTATGTGGCTCCGTCGGTTGAGCTTCTGACTTTGGTCAGGATCCCATGCTTTGTCAGTTCGAGCCCCGCATCGGGCTCTGTGCTGACAGCTCAGAGCCTGGAGCCTGCTTCAGATTCTGTCTCTCTCTCTCTCTCTCTGCTCCTCCCCTACTTGTGCTGTCTCTCAAAAATAAATAAATATCTAAAAAAATTTATTTTTAAAAAGGAAAGTTGTCTCTCTGCCCTGCCTTTCTCTCCCCCTTGGCAAAGACCTAGCTTCTGGCGTCCCTTTGAAAAGTTGCCAGAGCCTCACCTACCGTGAGACATACCTGGCAAGCAGGGGCAGGGCCTCCTTATCGCTGGGCTGGCGTAGGACAGAGAGTACAGGCCATCAGGGCTGCTTTTGGGAAATGCCATTAACTATGTTGGGAGTGGTACGGCCTTTGTCCCTTGTGGGACATGTGACATTTGGTGAAAATGTAATCTGGTATAAACCAGCAAGAACTCATCACCTGGGGAATGGCCTTGACCTACCTGCTACTTCCAGCAATGGAGACAAGCTTTTCGATCTGATCTTTTTAGTACCACTAAGGGAGAAGCTAAAGTGGATTCCAGGGGAGTAGGCAGGGCTAGAAAGTAGCATGTGATATTTAAGAGCACCAGGTTTGGGTGCAAACACAGGTACCTGAGTTCAGAGCTCAGTTCCACTCTGAGCTAGCTGAGTGACCTAGAGCAAGTCACTTAACCTCTCTGATCCTGCTTTTCTCACTTGCTAATTGGGGGTGCACAGGGTTTCCCACCTCACTGGGTTGTTGTGTCAGATCAAGTAATTCAAACAAAGGAGTTAGCACAGAGCTGGGTTCATAGTTCCTTCTCCACAAACACAAATCTCAGTTATCACAGAGAACTGGGATTTGCCTGGAGTAGAGGAAGCCCTCCTGTACTAGTCCCCATCCTCTTTAAGGAGACAGACCAGAAAAAACTTCATGCTTCAAAGTGGCAAAGTCAACCGAACCTTCCATATAGTAGAAATAGCGTACATTTCCACCGAAAAGGAGTAGCACGAAATAGGTTGTGTTAAGCAAGCAAAGGCTAGCGATAAATAGCATGGGAAGTCCGAGACGGGGGAAGGGAGCCATCCCACACCTGTCAGTACCTGAGCCCCACTTGCTGAGCCGGCCCTTCCCCTCCTCCGCCAGCTGATGCCCCCTTTTCCCCATCGGGGGTTCACTCAGTGGAAATCCCAATGTCCTTGACAGCCCTCGTGTGGAAAGGGCAACCACTCCGGCACGAAGGCGGGCAGTGTGCTATAACGGGTTACCGCGGGGTTCTGGAACTAGTCTGGAGCCAATGCCTCACCCCACTGCTTACTACTGTGACCTTGGGGAGGCTCCTCCCCTCCCAGGTGCCTTACCTGCCCAGCTGGTGCTAGGGGACTCCGGATTGTGTGGATTGAAAGGAGTCCGCTGACGTCGAACTCTTAGAATGGTGCCTGGCCCGCAAGAAGTGCTGGGTAGGCGGCAGTGGTTTGCTGCGGTCCAGCTGTTGCTGTCCTGTCTCAGCACCCAGTCTCAGCACTCGCCGACTTACATTCACAATTTCCTTGTGAGCCGCCCGAGGAAACACTGGCTAGGTCTGTCTAGCCAGGTGCCGCATCACGGCTCGTTCTGGAGTTTAGACCACTGATGGGACCAAGAGTTTGTTCCTTCGGAGGCTCCTACTGTTTTGTTATTAATGGGCATGTTTTTATGGCTCTGTTTTACGTGCTGCACATGGTCCTCTCAGATTAAAATAATGATACCTTCAGTTAATAATACCTTGCACTCGGAGAGTCGCTTTCATCCCGGCAGCTCAAAGCCCTCTACAAACATGACCTCATTCATTCTCCCTGGGCTCCCAGGACGGGGACACTCCTATGTTAGCCAGCCTGGGAAGAAGACGCCCTACCCCCGCTCATCTCCAACCAGAGTCTCAGAAGCCAAAGTATTGACAGAGCATTTCCACCTCTCACGGCCACAAGTCAGAGGCAGAACTCGGTTGCTCTCCCTCTCTCTGCCCTGAGTGGCCTTATGCACACACAAGTGGAGCCCCTCGGGCTTGGGGGGGGGGGCTTGTCCTCTAGGCCTTTCTCAGGTGCCCGCAGCTGTGATCAGGATACCTGCCAATGGTAAACCTTGAAGAAACCTTCAGAATTAACTGCCTTGAGAGCCGGAGTGGGGGTGGGGGCAGGGGAAGGTTTGGCAACCTTGGCGTTTTCAGGATTCTTGTCTTTCTGGAGAATTTCTTCATTAAGACCTAAGGGCTCCTGCAGGCCGAAATGCCTCTGCCCGGGTAAATCCTACTACTCACGGTCCTGACACGTTTGCCGCCTGTATGTACTTGTGAAAACCAGAGCCCCACAATGACAGTACTTCCTTGTTCTGAGGCTGCTTGTGGCCCGAGCTCCCTGGCAATACGAGCTGCTTGGCTGCTCACTTTTGTTTTCACCTTGCAATTACTGGAAGGGAAGGGCTGCAAGCCGTGCTCGACTCTCCAGCCACGCTGGGTCTCAGCCCATGTGCACTTAATTATGGCGAAAGACGCAAAGAGCTGACTCCTTCCCCTTCAAAATAAACAAACAAGCAAGTAAACAAACAAAAAGACCGAACGGGATAAGCGCACTGTAACGCCCCAGGCTGGGGCTGTTTTACATCAGGACATAAACACTGGGTGTAATTTCTTATTTTTATTTTATTTTTTTATACGGTCAGGTTTTCTTAGCTAGAGACTTAAATCCGCTGTAGGCAAAGTCAAAATAGACCCGTGGCTTGCTTCCTTCCAGCTTCCTATTCTGCAGACTCTTAACTGATTTAAAAAAAAATTTTTTTTTAACGTGATATTTTATTTTTGAGAGAGAGAGAGATACAGATACAGCATGAGTGGGGGAGGGGTGGAGAGAAAGGGAGGCAGAATCTGAAGCAGGTTCCAGGCTCTGAGCTGTGAGCTGTCAGCGCAGAGCCTGATGCGGAGGCTGGAACCCACGAACCCGGAGATCGTGACATGAGCTGAAGTCAGACGCCTAACTGAGCCACCCAGGTGCCCCAACCCTGAACTAATTTAAACATAGTGTGTAATTGGTATTTCAGATCCAAAACTTACCAAGTTTTTCAGAAACTGAAATTCTAACAGTGAATCCCTAGTAATATTTACCTTCCTAACTTCTCTGTCCCTTCCTTAATCCACTTAAACTCCTAGTTCTTTCCCCACCCCCACAATACCCAAAAAAGCCTGGAAGGTCAATCCTTTTTTTTTTTTTTTAAGATATTATTTTTAAGTTATCTCTACACCCAACCTGGGGCTTGAACTCACAACCCCGAGATCAAGAGTGGCTCGCTCTTCCTACTGAGCCAACCAGGTGCTCCTAAAAGCCAAATTTTTATCCAGAAGATGATAGCTCAGCACATATAAACAAATCTGGTTTTTAAATGGCTAGGGTTGAGAGCCAGTAGCCATATAGAAACACTGTATTCAAAAAGATGGTAGAAATTTAGCTTCAGCTAGGCCAATTGATTTAAGGAAAAAAAAAATTCGCAGCTTGGGCTATTAGTGACTGAGAAAGTCTCATTTTTCCCCCCTTGCAATTATACTTAGTGTATGTTAACATCGGTTTATATCTTTAGAGAGCAAAAGTTTTTGGTCTAAAAACTAGGAAAAGTTTGTTTGGCCTTTGGGGAGGGTAATGATCGAAAGGCAGAAAGCAGGTACCTTATATTTCAATAAAAGGCTAAAAAAAAGGAGAGCTGTTCGAAAGTTTTAAAAAAATAAACAACTTTGAGACTTGAGCAGCTGCAAAGCCTCTGTTTTCTATTTTGATCATTCTGTTTCTCGAGATGACCACATCTTTCAGAGGAAATGAGTCAAAGCCACTCTGTCTTGCTTTTCCAGCTGAGCATGTACAGTTTCAATGAAGTAATGAATGAACTTGGCCGCACCACCCCCAAGCCTACAACAGCAAACACAGGGCCCTCGGCCAATCAGCAGACACTCAAGGTTTTCAAGTTGAGTTCAAACAGGCCCACGGGAGGCCAATCAACGAGCGCGGCTCCGCCCCAAACTCCCGGCCGCGGCCAACCAGGAGCCCGGAAGAGCCAAAACACAGCGGCCGACCAATGCCGGGCGGCTCCACGGCGCCGAGCTCCGCCAATGGGCGCGGCCGGGCGAAAAGAGAAACAGTGCGGGCCGCAGGCCGCAGGATTCGAATCGAACGTCCGCACCGGAGCCGGGCGCAGGCCGAGCGGCGCGGGCCAATCAGCGGCGGCGGCTCGCGGCCCCCGAACGTTGGGACAGCGGCCCCGCCCCGCGCCGTTGTTTGTGGTGTCGGCGGCCGCGGGAGCCGGGCCGGGACACTCGCCGGGCGGGCGGCGGGCGGCTGGGGGTCCGGAGGCCGCGGGCGGGCGGGCGAGCGGGCGGCGAGCGCGAGCCGAGAGCGGCCGGCCTCCCGCGGCCGCCGAGCCGGAGTCGCGCGGCGGCCGGAGCCATGTCGGTGAACATGGACGAGCTGCGGCACCAGGTCATGATCAACCAGTTCGTGCTGGCCGCGGGGTGCGCGGCCGACCAGGCGAAGCAGCTGCTGCAGGCGGCCCACTGGCAGTTCGAGGTGCGCGCGGGTCGAGGCCCGGGGCGCGCGGCGCCGGGGAGGGGGCGCTCTATTTGTGTCGCCCCGTCAGGCGATCCGCGGCCGGGAGGTGTCGCGTGGGGCGCGGGCCCGGGGCCGGGGGCGGCGCGGGGGGGCCCTGCCCGCGGGGCCGACGGGTCGGCCGGGGGCCGATGGTGGGGGGGGGGGTGGCTTCCCGCCCCCGTCCCCGTTAACCGCCGCCCTGCCGCTGTGTTTGTCCGCAGACCGCCCTGAGCACGTTTTTCCAAGAAACCAACATTCCCAACGGCCACCACCACCACCAGATGGTAAGCGGGGCCGGGTGCCGGCGGGCGGGCGCGGCGCGGGCGCGCACCCCGGCCCCGCAGCTCACCCGGAGCCGAGGGCGCGGGCCGGGGGCCGCTGTCAGCCGCGGGCGGTGACAGCCATGTTGCCGGGGAGCGCCGCGCCGCGATGTAAACAAAGAGCCAAAATGTCTTCCAGGAAAGAGCGGCTCCCGGGGCCGGCTGGCTCGCCCAACTTCGTGGGCCGGCCTCCCAGGCGACTGTACCTCGACCTCGGGCCTGGGCCGGGAGCGCTCCCCGGGGCCGGGGGCCGGGATGGCCGGGGGATGGGGCAGGGGCTCGGATGGGATGGTAACGGGTCGTCTGGGAAAACTGGGAGCCCGGGTGAAGGACCCTGAGGGGGCTGGGAGCTGGGGTGTCTGTGTTTGCGGAGAGCTCCCCCCCGCCCCACACCCCAGCCAAACAACCCAGCCCTGCAGGGAACAGGAAAGGGATAAATCCACCCAGGCTCGGGTAGAGCTAGGCTCTACCCGGAGAGGTATGTTCACTCTTTCCTGTTGTTGGAAAAGGGACTTGCCCTGAGCGTGGAGGACATACGGATTTAGACAAGATAAGGACAAGAATTTGCATTTAACCCCAGTACGTAAAGACACATAAAAGTACAGGAAACAGAAGCGGTTGGGGTCTGGGTTTGCTGTCTTTTCCAAGCCGGCCCCCCGGGGCCTGAGGCTTTGCCCTCCTGGCCGGCGGGGGTGTCCTGCTTTCCAGGGGCACAGGACGAAGCTTTCACTTTAGAGGCTTGAATGCCTTTCCCTCCCCACCCCTAGTTACCTATTAGCTCTGTTGGGGGGGGGGGGTTGGGGAGGGACCGGGCTCCGCAGTAGGGATTGTAAAACATTATTCCCCAGGAGATCTGTTGTGGCTTTTGGAGTACATTTTTGGCATTTTAACACTTGGTGTCCTTGCCCATGGCTCCCTTCTCAGCTGCTCCCTTTCCTGGAGAAGCTGCACGTGGTTCAGTGTTGTGTCTTATCCTTGGGGCCCTGTTTTCATCTAGGTGAAAGGACAAGTAGAAGGGTCCGTCTTGACCTTTTAACCAGCTTCTCAACTTGGAATGGTTTATGCTGTATATAAATCAAAGGACAAAAACGTCTTGGAATATGAGGGGAGAATTGTGCCGGCTGCAGGGCTGTGGCAGCTAAGGCCAGGTTCCTTGTATAAACCGTGAGGGGTCATCTCCAGGAGACCTTGCCCTGCGTGTGACCATGGGAAAGCTCTGGCTTCCACCTTGCGCTAGAACCTGGGAGCCCCCTGCCTCCCATCTCTCACAAGAGCCTTGGGGTTTGCTCCACCAACTGTAGCCATTCCAGAACGCCCAGGGGCTTCCAGAACAAGCATTTTGTGGTGCAGTGAACAGGGAGAGCTGGGACTATGGGCCCTTTTAGGTCCTGTAGTTCCTTCTCTGCAAATCCCAAGGGATTATAATCTCCCTCTCTCCCCCCCTCTCTGTCTCTCTCTCTCCCTCCCTCTCCCTCCCTCTCCCTCTCAATCTCTGTACCCCACGTGAGGCTGGAACTCACAGCCCCGAGATCAGGAGTCCCATGCTCTTCAACTGAGCCAGCCAGGCGCCCAGGGATTATAATCTCTTAAAAGCTTCCCTCAAGGCAGGCGGCAGATTTTGTAACAGACTTTATAATCTCGGGTATCCATCAGCCCGCCATGTATTGAGTACTTAATCAGCACAGTGGAGAATGCCATTCCTGCCCTCAAGGAGTCTAATTTTAGAGAGAATCCAAGGAAAAAACTTAACAACAAAGAGAACAGTAGTGGCATAATACCCGAAGTGACCCAGGGCACAGGTAGCTGATAAATGATTGTCCTGTAAATTACTGTACAGTCACACAGCCATAGGCATCTTCCCAGACAAGGCGGGGGGGGGGGTGGGGGGCTTTGGGCAGCTCTAAGAGTAAGGCACTGCATCGCAAGCAGGGTGCAGTGGACACTGGGTGTGCTTGAGGGCTGGAAGCTTCGTCCACAGTTGTTAGAAGCAAGGAGCTGCAGGGGCTTCGGGAGCATGTGGTCCAAACCCCTGCGTTTACCAAAGTAGAGAGGGAGAGAACCTCAGAAAGGTGAAGGAACTTGCAGGAGCTCACCCAGCCAGGTGGGCACGGGATGCGCCCGGTCCCCCCGCGAGCCAGACCATTCTCTGCAGCGGGGTGGTTCATCGAGGCCAAGCTTCGCTGGCTTGGTCAACTGGGGAAGTCACGATGCTGTGATGCAATTGGCCTCTACCCGCACCCCCCATTCATTGTTTCCTGCTGCCGAGAAGTCAGCCCTGGGGTGGGGGGCGGGGAACAGAAGGGAGGAGGGAAGCGGTCGGTCTGGGTGGGGCCGTGCCTGCTGGGAGCCCTGCGGCCGCCCCTGAGGAAGACAATGGTTGGTGCTCCCTAGCTGCTGGTAGGGACCTGGCCCAGTTAATAGGACTGCTTCTCCCTCCTCAATTTCTGCCTGGGATTTAAAAGCAGAGCTGTGAAAGCGCCCTCTGGGAGGTGAGGAACCCTAGAATCTTGTCTCCCCCGCCCCCCCAGCCCCGTGCCTGGGGGAGGGGCTGGTGTTGCTAAAATTAGGAGAAATTCAAAGAAGTACTCTCCTGGCTTCCCCGGAAAGGGAGAAGCTGCTGGTGAGGTCAGAACAGGCTTTGTGTAAGGCCTTGCTCTCTGCTGCCCTGGGCCGGGTGCCCCTGTGGGACGCTTCTAGGTGGCACCCTCAGCCCCACCACGCTGCACTACCCCTCCCCCCCTTCCCCCCTCCCCCCATAGGCGGGGAGAGTCCGCCACCCTACCCCAGCCCTTGGCCCTTCCTGGCGGGGGTCCCTGATCAGAAAGGGTGGCGGATACTGGAGAGTTCGGGGAGTTTCCCTCCCAGGGTCGTGGCAGAAGACAGCAGGTTTTGCGGTGTTGGTAAAGGTACCCCCAGGAGGCGGGCTGAGGGACAGAACAGGCCGAGACTTCTGGCAGCCTCTGGCTGCCACATCATGGGAGAGATGCTGGGGACACAGGAAACCCAAATCCCTCCCTGGTTTTTGTCCTCCGGGAGCGAGGCATGAAGTTGTACTTAACTCTAAGTGCAGATGACTCAGGGTTGGGTAGAGATTAAGAGCTGGGGCCTGGAAGATCTGGGACCCCACCCCCAGGAATTCGAGCCTGGGAATCCCATCTTCTCAGCTTGTAGTCTGCTGCGGTGGATGTGCCTTGGTCACTTGACTTGAGCTCCGGGCCTCAGTTTCCCCATCTGTGCCCTGGCGTCGTGAGAAGTGGGATAACAAAGTGTCCAGGGCCTGCTGGCCGGTGCTGTTAATGCCGAACGAACCCAGACACAGAAAGTGTAGCTTCCGGGCATCGGAGGGAGACCCTGGGTCTGGCCGCCTTCCTTTGACCAACAGCCTCAGAACATCTGAGGGCGGATTATTGAGGGAGCCAGCTGGTTTCTTACCCAGGGTGAGGCGCTAAGCAATGGTGTCCCGGGCTGCTCTCTTGTCCTCACTTGAATCTGACACCCTAGCTTCTGGTTGGAATTAACCCTTTACTTCTGACGCTCCTCGGGATGTCGCTTCCTGGCATCATGAAACTCTCTTTGGTTTTGATGAAAATCGTTGGGGTTTGTGTGTATCGATTGGCTCAGGGTGGAAAGGGTGCTTTTTCCTGTAGAAGCTCCTCGTGGACTGGAAAACGGGAATAACGGAGGGGCTGGCCTTGGGGGAGCGCCACCAGAAGGCTCCGGGCCCAGGGGGCGTGGCTCCACGTTGGGGGCGGGGAGTGTGCCGGTAACCCTCCCCACACCTGTGTTCTCTTCCAGCAGATGTGCACCCCCAGCAACACACCTGCCACGCCGCCCAACTTTCCGGATGCACTGGCCATGTTCTCCAAGCTTCGCGCCTCGGAGGGCTTGCAGAGCGGCAACGGCCCCATGACGGCCGTGGCCTGCTCCCCCCCTGCAAACTTCAGCCCCTTCTGGGCCTCGTCCCCCCCCGGCCACCAGGCCGCTTGGATCCCACCCTCCTCGCCCACGGCCCACAGCTTCCACCACCTGCACCACCCACAGCCCACGTGGCCCCCCGGAGCACAGCAGGGGGGCTCCCAGCAGAAAGCCGTGGCCGCCATGGATGGCCAGAGATGACACTGGATGCTGCCAGGCGCTGGGCTGGAGCTGGGGGGCAGCCCAGGGTCGCGGAGACACAGGAGGGCCAGGGTGGGGGGAGCTGGGGCGGGCGGGGGTTTCCTGAAGATCGCACTGGAAGATTTTATAAAAAGAATTGTTGTGGGGGGGGCGGGGCTAGTAAACTTCCTGAGCCACTTGGGTCCTTCAGGAGTTTCTCTTCAGGCAAGTTTTTTCTCTTTTTAATATATAACTATAATATATAAATATATAAATGTAACTAATGTATGTGAGAATGGAGCTGGCTGGTCGGGGTCAGCAGGGAAGGGCTGGAGCGTCCTCCCCTTTGGGCCAGCACCCCTCCCTCCACCCCTGGTGCCGGGGCAGGTGCTTGGGGGCCAGGTGTCTTGCTAGCCGCCTCCCCTCAAAGGTCATGCCTTCTGGAGTCAGAAGAGGACCCCCGTGGAGCCACTCCAAGGAAGTGCCCAGCGGCCGGAGGGGTGGAGGCCTCCTCGCCATGGGGTGCTCTCCCCACCCTGGCTTCCTCGGCGGCCCCGCAGCTCCCGGGGTCCCCCCATCTCCAGCTGGATGTGCGGGGCTCGTGCGGAACTAAGGAGCCGGCTTGGGTCA
This sequence comes from Lynx canadensis, assembly GCF_007474595.2. Classification (NCBI taxonomy): domain Eukaryota; kingdom Metazoa; phylum Chordata; class Mammalia; order Carnivora; family Felidae; genus Lynx; species Lynx canadensis. The sequence goes on from NC_044316.2 coordinate 55,451,752, forward strand.
GAGGCCCAGGCTCTGCCTAGCCGGGGGACCCGATTCTCCACGGCCAACCCTGCCTCTCCCGCTGTGCGTCCCGTCCGAGTGGGTGACAGAGTGGAGAGCTTGCCTTTGGATTTAGTTCCCAAATCAATCATCTCACCAGGGTGAAATTTTAATTTAAAGACTTAAAAAGAGACTTTTCTAACTTTTCCTGGTTTGCGGTGCCTTTATTTGCCTTGGCAGGAAAAAAGCGCTCTCCTGGGGAAGAGGGGCCGGGGCGCCCCGGCTGTGCTGTGGTTGGAGGGGAAGGGCTTCCTTGCTAGGTGGCTGGGCTGGATATTCTGAGGAGGGGTGTCCAGACCCCGGCGCTGAGAGGACAGGCTGGGTCCCGTTGAGTGTGGAAGGGAGAAGGGGAGACGGGGCCTGACTCGGTGACCGTGACCCTCTCCCCTCTCCCCTCGGCCCTTGGCAGTGGGGAGTGGCCGGTGCTCAGCCCTGGAGCCTTTGTCTGGTCCGCAGTGAGGAGAGCTACCCCTCCACTTGGTGGCAGCCCTATCCTCTGCCCCTGCCCCCAATCTGGACCCATCCCTAGTATTCTGTCCTCGGCCTTTGGGGTAGCCTGTCCCTGAGTGCATGTTGACTGGCCATACCCCAAAGGTCAGCCCAGGCTGTCAAGGATCCAGAGAGAGGTGTCCCCACAGGAACTGACCTCCTTTTGTTTCGTACCTTCCCCACAGCCTCCGGGCAGTAGAGTGGAGGCAGAGATTCCTGGCCCAGTGGGCCCCTTCCTCAGGTGACCCTGCCGTGCGGGTGGCCTGGGTGGCAGGAGCCTACGAGCCGGCTGGAGGAGTGGGTGGCTGGTCCCAGGGTCGGGGCTCCTCCGTGAGCCTCATGCTGGGGAGGAGGGATGCTACCCTGAGTCCCTTGTCCCCCAAGAGCTTGTTTCCTCCCTCTGAGCAGCCAGAGCCCGGGAGTGGGCCCCCGCTGTAGCTCGGGGACCGGAAGGTCTGGGAGTTCACACCCAATGCCTGCTAAGCCAGCCCTCCCTGCTCCTGGGTCTTCCCGCACCTTCTCTCGCTGGGAAGCCTGTAGCAGCTCCCCTCGGCTTGTGATGGTTTAGGGGCTGGGTCCGTCCTTTCGGTTTTGTTTCCTGGTTGGAAACCCCTGGGGCTCCTCCTGGCCTCCCCCCACCAGCCAGCCCACCTGTGCTTTCCCCGGACTGCCAGGGGAAGTCCCTGCGGGGCACGTGGGTGGCCTCGGGACCACAGCCCCGGTGAGGGTGGGCGGCCGGCCCAGGTGCGGGGAGGAGGGTGGGCCTCCATTCCCTGTCCTTTCGTGGGCGTGGGGGAGGCCTGGGTGCGGCGGGCCGGCTGTCCTGCTGCTGCCGCCCTGCCCTGCCAAGCTGGTGAGTTTGGATTCGAGGCCAGGGACACGGAGCCAGCAACCTTCTGACATTTCTCAGGGTGCGAAATGGGAGCCCGAGCAGAAGCAGAGGGGCTGGCCCTCCCCTGCTCCCTGCTCCAGGAGAAAAGGGCACTGGCTGTGAACCCGGGACCCCACACCCCGGACCCCGGGGTTCAAGCTGCTCCCCTCCTCTCGTCCAGAGCATTAGGTCATGCGTTGCATGATGCGTGAAGGTGAAAGCATCTCACTCAGGAGATGGGGACAGGAGGGGGACGTCCCCTCCCGCGGGGAGCCAACCCCACCCTCCGCTTGCCCACATGGAACTGGGGAGAAACCCTTTTCTGGGCAGTTTCCTGCCACACTTTCCTTTACGGTGTGACTTGTCACCCCATCTTCTCACACCGTAAAGCAGGCCTCCGGTGTCAGACATCCCTTTCCCATGTCGGGGAGATGGGGACTGGGGTGGGGAGGGGGGGCGGCGTGAGAACAGACCTGAAGATGGTTAAAACTGCTCTCAGGACTTCAGAGGCCTTCGTGTGAGGGCGGCCCCCTGCCCGGGGTTGGGGGTGGGGGGTGCTCCTCCCTTGCGATTGCTGTACCTGCTGAGCTCAGCCCTGCCCTTGCCCCTCTGTCCCCTCAAACCTGCCGGGACCTTTAGCACAAAGGACTCGGGATAGCAGTGAGAGCTCTCTTGTCTGTTTGGGGCTGGTGGAGCCGAGCAAGCTGGAGCAGGACAAGGGCTAGGCCTCGAGGCCACCTGGCTAATGGCCGTCACCAGGCTAACCCCCTCCTGACACACTTCTCCGTCTCCCTGGGGAGGGAGGAGGGGAACAGGGAACCGGCCTAGGCCAGCCAGGCAGCACCACCCCCCCCCCCCCCCCCCGCCCCACCCCACCCCCGCCTCGTCTAAGCCCCTGCTTGCCTCTGCAGCAGCCACCCAAGGGTACACTGCACAGGACAGCAAGCAGGAACCTTCCCGGGCGCACTGGTCCCCCCTGGGACCCGTGCCAGGAGCTGGGCACTGCCAGAGCCATCCGTGGGGGAGCAGCTGCCGGCTGCCACCCTCACCTCCGCTTCAAGGTACAGACACCGGGAGCCCCAACCTCTCCGGAAAGCCCCAGTGGGCCCAGACGGGAAGGCCGCAGCCTCCGGGCCCAGCTGAAGTCCAGGGTGAGCTGGGGTCTGGCCTCTGCTGCCCCTGCTGACCCCTGGTGCAATGCTCAGCCCTCCTGAAGCCCTTGGAGGGCAGCTTCATCTGTTGGGTGAGGGGGTCGCGGTCTAATTCCCAGGCTACAGGTCATTCCTGGTTCTCCAAGAGAAGCCCCCCGCCCCCGGACCTGGGGGCAGGCTGGAGGTGCCTGGCCTGCAGGGGCCCCTCCCTTTCCACCCCATCTTCCTGAGCCCAGACCGGAGAAGCCTCGCTGCCCCAAGCTTCTTCCTAAACATTTATTTGTAGCTTTGCTCAGTGAGCAGTGGTGGACCTCGGCCCCCGGGTGGGCTCCTCGAGACCCTCCCCCGGCGGGACATCCAGGTGCACGTCCACATCCGGCGGCCGGTTTCCCATCTCGCTGGGGCTGGGCGGGTGGGCCACATTCGGCTGGGAGAGGAGCCCCTCGGAGGAGACGGGTCTGTCTTTGCGCTGATGGGAAGGAGCTGGGAGACACGGGTGGCTCTGTCTCACTGCCCACGCCCGCCGCAGCCCGCCACAGCCCTCCCCAGCTCGCCCAGAGCCCGGGGGTGGGGGTGGGGGGCATCAGGAGCAGCCCCACTAGCCAGGCAAGTGGGGGCATAATGCCAGAGAGGGGGCCCGTCGGGCTGGGGTGCTCAGCGCAAGCCCTCATTGGAGCTCCCGAGCAAAGCTCCTTTATAATCTCCGTGAGTTAAAAATAATCAGGCTCTCCGTCAGTGGCCAAGAGCCTGCCTCTTAAGTAATGTTTCCTCTATTAATACAGGGACTATTTAGGCAATCTTCACATAAATAGGTGCGGGAGTTTTTCCCAAGACTGCCCTGCCCCCCTCTCCTGCTCCCGCAGCATGTGAGGTGCCTTCACGGTGGACAGGGGGATGCCAGGGAGAAGGAAGCAGAGTTCCCCCACAAAAACCGTTTTGGAAGCCAGGGTCACAGACCTGCACCCTCTGTCCACTACTGAGTCCTCTACCCCACCCTGCTACCCTCTGTTACCAGCGGAGGCTCTGGAGGCAGACAACTTGGGATGGAATTCCTAAGAATTTAGTTCTGCTGCTTCCTCCCTGTGTGACCTTGGGCAAGTACCTGAACCTCTCTGTGCCTGTTTTCTCAGCTCTAAGTGAGGCTAACGATTAGAACTCGTTCCTACATGTAAAGCTCCTCACAGTGGCTCAGCTGGTGAGGAGCCCTCACATTCGGATCCCCTTTCTTGGGGGCCGTGACACTAAGGGCACCAATCCAGCAGCGCCCCTTTATGGACAGATGAGGAAACAGGTCTGGAGAGGGGGGAGGCTTGCCCAGAGTCACTTGAAAGTGATCTGGCCTCGTGGCTCCAGGCCAGTGTCCTTCTCTGGCCCCCACATGTGGCTGGACCCTGGGGGTCCCTGAGCGCACCCCACCCCCCGACTTTCAGGAGAGATTTAGCCCCTCAGGGGAGAACAGGGACTCTAGGGACCTTTCAGGCCTGGGAGTGAGGAGAAGCTCCTCCCCAGACAGGGTCAGAAGGAGGGATTCTCGGTGGGGAGAACCGCCCATGCCCACCAGCTGCCGCGCAGAGCTGAGCACTCACTCCGGGAGAGTGAGCACACAGGAGTGCGGTGGGGGGGTGGGGTAGGGGTGGGGAGGAGGGCTTGGGGGGTGTGGCTTGGGCCTGGACCCAGAGCCGTGGGCTATAGCCCTGCCCCTATTTCCGGTTCAGTGAGATGGGGAGAGTAACAGCATCTACCCCACAGACCTGGCGTGTGTCGAGAACTCAGTAAAGACGATTTTCTCTCTCCTCCCTCCCATCCCCTCTCTCAGCTTCCAGGCGCTTCCTCTCTCCAGGGAATTAAGGGCAGCTACCAGGCCTGGGCGGGAAAGGGGGCCGGCAGGGCAAGCAGGAGAGGCCCCGGGGGAGGAGGGCAGTGGTGGGGCCACCTGGAAGGAGGCTCCAGCCAGAGGGAAGCTACCTGAATTGTTGCCAGCCAGCATCTGAGCACTTTGTGGCCGGGAGGGCAGCTGGCTGCTGACGCTGAGGGACTGCTGCCGGTGCGTGTGCGGCCGGGGCTGCTTGGCCTTGTGCTTTGTCATCCCCGAAGCTGAGACCGGGGCTGGTGGGGACAGAGGATGGGAGGGTCAGTTCTGAGACACCGAGGGAGAGCTCTGCGGGGCCCCATGGGGACCTGGAGTGGGCTGCAGGGCAGATGGTCACGGCCGGCCCCAACTGGGGTCTTTGTAAGCACACCATTCATTCCTGTGTCCGTCCGTCCATCCGTCCACCCGCCCAGATATCCTCTGAGGACCCACGCGCACCAGCCCCATCTTGGGTGCGGGGTGAGTTCTGACCGGGGCTCACAGTTGAGGAGGGGAGGCAGCGAGACAGGTGCACACGTGGCTCTGAGACCAGGTGGGGAGTGGGGGTGGGGATCAACAGGGCCCCGCAGGTCTGGCCAACTGGAGGTGGGCATCATGGGGACGGGAGATTCACTGAGTGGTGGGGGGCTCAGGAGGAGCATTTTGGGCTTTGAAAAAGGGGTAGGAACTCAGCCCCGGTGGTGCTGGAACAGGGGCTGAGGCAGCGAGGAGAGGGAGCCTGGCATAAATACGTGGCCGTGATGTCCCAGCTCATGGGCTGAGGCCGGACAGCTGTCCCCCACCCGCAACACTGACCTGGAGCTTTCAGAGCCCTGAACGCTTGGGATCAGGGAGGCTGCAGAGGAAGGCAGGCAGCCAGATCCAGTGGCCCCATGGCCTTCCAGGAACTGGACAGAACCCCGGGGACCCTTGAGCAAGGAGGCTGAGGAGCCTCCGGGCCACCTGGACACTCACTGTCTTTGCTCGGGATGCCCGGCAGCCTTGTATCTATCCGTCCCTTGTAAATATGTCCATCCAGGCCCAAGATATCCACCTCATCATGCTGTGGGGACGGGCGGGCATCCGTTACCATGCGGCACCTTAGGGCTCGCCCTCTGGTCCTTCCTCCACGAGGGCCTGGGGCACCGAGTGACGTCCTCTCCCGACTCCCGGCACCCAATAGTGCTCAGAACCCTCCCCCGGGCTCTGGCAGCACCAGGGTGAAGGGAGGGCCCACGGTGGGGGTGGGGGTGCCAGGTGGGCCGGCAGCCAGGATGCCATTTCTCCCAACGAGGCACGAGGACCAGAGGCTTTAGCTGGGACTGTTTAAGAAGCGGCCTCAAGGCAGAGGGCTGGTCATCCGCCCTTCTGGCGACTGGTGGTGGTTTTTCCAGAATGACTGGAGAATTCGGGGTCATGTCAGGGCCCTGCTCCCAGGCAGCACCCCCGACCTTCATGGCGATCTGGATCTCCTCGGTGGGGTACAGGCCCTGTGACAGGTGCTGCAGGCGGTTGCGGCGGGAGGGGTAGGTGAGGGTGTGGCTGCCCCCGCAGCGCCGAGGCGCGCTCGAGTAGGTGTAGTCGGCCATATCTGGCACCCTGCGATGAGGACAGCAGGGTCACCGGGAGCAGCTGTGACCTGGGACACACCTAAGGGGATGGGGCAGTTGTCTTGGGCCGGGGCGGGGGGGGGGGGGGGGGGGGGGATGTCTCTGGGAGTCAGGGCAGGAGCAAGGGATAGGAAGGGGCGAAGGCATGAGGAGAGCGATCCTGAAGACCACTCTTTCTCCCCCTCACCGCCCCCCCATATGCGCACGCACACCCACATGCACTCTCCCTCCCTCCCTCTCTGGCAGGGCTTTCCCCCCCAGCAGTGGGTGAGACATTCACAGGGCCGTGCCGTGCCGTGGGCGGGCCGAAGCCGAGCCCCATGGGGGGACGGGGGGGCCGGTCTCTGTGGTCCTACCGTCTGTGGCAGGGGGCGCTCAGGCACTGGGCCTGCAGCAGCTCACGGATCATCTGACTGCTGGCCTTGACTGAGCCTCCAAAGTGGATCTGCACCTTCTCAATGTCCATCAGCATCTTGGAGTGCATGGTGCGCAGGCGTCCCACGCTCCGCTCCGTGTGCGCCAAGTCGCCCCGAGGGAAGGGGGCACAGCCCAGCTTCAGGCTGGGGGGGGTGGTGGTGCAGGCAGATGGAGGGGTCAGGCGACCGCAGCCACCTGAGCCCACACTCACACAGACCCTGGCCCCCTCCCTCTCTTTATGCCTCTTTAAACAGGACCCTGTGTGGGCAGGAGCCCTTTCCATAGCACCCTGAGGGACCACAGCCAGGCTTCCCCGGGAAGGATTCCTGAGATGAGATCGTGCAGAAGAGCCAGATGGGGAGAAGCCCAGCGACTCCAGCTAAGGCTGGGGGTCCTTGGCCCCGCACACTTGGCCTTGCCTACGTGGAACACCTATAGGGCTCCAAAGTGCAGTTTGAAACGATCCTTACTGCTGAACCCCCAGCCTTGGGAGGAGGAAACGCAGTGGGGAGGAGGGCAGGAGCCTGAGGGCGTGTGCAGTATGTCCCCACCTTCTCCCCCCACATTCACTGAGCCAACCCTCTGGCTGGCTGATGTCGGACCCCTGCCTTCCCCGTACCGTGCTGGGGTTGCTGAGACAGCTGAAGCATCTGGGGGGTAAGGGGAGGTAAAGAGGAGCTCCCCTAGCCAGTCAGCACCCTTGGCAATGTCCCACCGGGACCCCCAACAGGGACTCCAAGGCAGGTGATTACGCCAAGGCAAGTAAGATTACTCTTACTCCTTCTGCGAAGAGCTGGGGGGGGGGGTGGCTAGCCCAGAAAGTACTCTAGTGGCTCCCACCATCCCAGCCAGGAGAAGGAGCCCTCCACACCCACCCTCCAGCCTCAGCCCCTGCCTCCCCTGCAAAGGGGACCCCGCTGCCCCGCCCGTACTTGCGGCTCTGCTGCCGGACCTGCTCCAGTTCAAAGACCGTGTAGGGGCGGATGGAACGGTGCCCGGGCAGGCCTGGGCCCATGGGAATCACAGGGATAATTCTGGGCAGGGACAGAGGGGAGGAGGAGGGTTGGAGAGTGAGAAATCCCATCGTCCAAATCTGGCACTCCCCGTTCTACGTGCCTGAGGAGCCTTCCTGTCCAGGGTCTGGCGGAGGGCAGGTCGGAGGGCCGGCAAGCAGTCAGGCATACAGGAATGGACCCATGGGAGAGGAGACGAGACGAGGGAGGACAAGACTTGGAGGCAGGTAGGGAACGGGCGAGATACAGCCCCCCCCCCCCCAGTGTCCGCCCTCATTATGGCCACCAGCTGGGGTTGGCCAGGGGGGAACACTCACTGTCCGGTCACAGGTGTCTCCAAGGGACGGTCGCACGAGAGGCAGTGGAAATGTGCCAAGAGCTGCCTGTGGGGAGTGGGATACACACAGAGGGTGAGAGCCCTGCCCAGGGGCTCTGGAATGGGAGAGGCGAACGCAGAAGGGCTTGGCCCCTGCAGGCCAGGCAGCTGGAAGCTCGGCTCACCAGGGTGGCAGACCCCAAGCCACCAGAGGCAGATCCAGCCCCGTTCCCTGGGAAACACACTAGCTTCTAGACGTGCCTGCTTCTGGGCGCTCACCCAGCACCCACCTGTCCTAACCCAAAGCCGGCCGGGTTTCAGAGGGTCCCTGAGGACCTATGTGAACCTCGGGGGCCCTCTGGCGGCCAAGAGTGGAGATCCTGGGATTCGAGCCTGCTGTGGGCCGGGCCCCCCAGGACCAGGCTCAGACCTGGGGACCTTGGGCCCCTCCCTGTCACAGCGACCCAGCGGAGCTCGCCCGCTACCCGGAAGCCTTGGCCTCTCTCCCCTCCCTTTGTCCACTGCGGTCGTCACTAGCCTGAGCTGGAAGAGCTTTTCGAGCTCTCAGATTCTGTCACGCCAACCTTGGGGTGGTCCAGTGGGATCGGCCATCCTCCCAGAGCACACTGCGTGGGAGCTGTTCATCTGGGGACCCCCAGAACCCCCCCACCGCCCCCAGTCCGCAGCGTGTGCCAACCCCGCCCCCACGCGGGGGCCAGGCCTCACTTCCGCATGGCCGCTGCCTCGTCTGCCTGGTAGAGGGGAGGGCGCTCTTTAAGCTGTTGCCGCAAGGCTTTCCACCGATCCTCCAGCAACTGCTTCACGGGGTCCAGCTCCAGGCGGTCCAGCTGCGGGCCGGGGTGGGTCACCGGTGAGTTCCGGGAAGGCGGGGTTCGGGGGGGGGTGCGTTGGGGGGGGGCGATCTGCGGCACCTGGAGACGAACTGCCGTCTGCCCTCACCTTGCTGTCCATCTCCACCAGCAGCTTGTCCAGCATTTTCTGCCAGTCCCGCTCCTGCCCGCTCATTTTAGACATCAGCTCCTGCATCATGTGGTTCAGCTGCTCCGTGGTGGCGTCAAACTGGACCCGGCTCACTTTGGCCTCCAGGGCACTCTTGTCAGCTTTCTGGCCGTTAAGAGAGGAGGGGGTCCCCCAGATGGGAGAGAGAGCCACGGAGGGGCCGCATTGCCCCGAGGCACCAACCCTGGACGTTGAGCTCCGCCCCCTTCCCCCGCCCCAATAGGCTCCTCCCCTCCCGGCCTTCCAGAGCTTCCAGAGAATGACCAGCGAGATCTCCTGGGACACAGGTGGCTCTTCCAGGCCGGGCCCTTACCACGTCAATCTCCATCTCCAGGTGCTCCCTGTTGGCCTTCTCCTTCTCGAGCTTCTCCAGACCCTGGTACAACACCTGGGAGGCCGAGGGAGCAGAGAATGAGGAGCGGGAAGTGAACGACCTCACCACCCCCCCACCCCGCCCCCCGCCCCCCAGCCGCCCTGCCGGCCCCTCACGTCAATGTCCTTCTGCTTCTGCCGATGGTCCTCGATGAGGCTGCCGGTGGTGATGTTGAGTTTCTCGCAGTCGCCCTGTACCTGCAGGATGGCGCTCTGGATGTGGCCCAGCAGCTCTTCGTCCTGCGGGGAGGTGGCACACAGGTGTTGGGTGCCGCCCCTTAAATCATCGCCCAGCAGGTGACGCTGACTTCAGACCCCTTTTCTGGCTCTCCTCCGCAGTTGCCCCCTGCAGTGGGGAGGCTCTCTGCTTTTTTCCAAGTGTCCCCCTAACTGGACATGAGCTTCAGTCTCCCACCTCCCCACGGACTAGCCTCCAGGGAACTGGCCCCCCTTTGGGGGAGACCAGAACAGGCGATCGAGAGGCTCCGGAGTGGCCCCCGAGAGCTGGGATGTGGCCTACGGTCTCCCCATCTGCCCTGAGCTGGATCTGAACTCCAGAGTCCAAGAGGTAGGACTCAGGGACTTGTGCCTGTCCCTGCCCCCACCAGCAAGCCTGCCCTTCTGTGGGGAATTAAGAACGGTGCTGGAAGGCTGGCATGAAGGGGACTTAAGGAACCCTAAAGCTATGCCAGCGTCCCCGAGGCACACGAATACATGGCTCTTCACCTCAGCCAGCTCTGCCGTCCCACCCCTACGGAGCCAGCTCTTCCCCGTGGTCTCCTGTCCCCAGAGCCAGCTCTGTTGCTGCCCCCACTGTGACCCCGTGAAAGGACCTGGGACTGTTGTGGGGTCAATAAAGAGCTCCACAATGGAAAACTGGCCCTTAGGCCTGTTAAAGCTCCACCAGCCACTCCCTGCTCTGTGGGCCTCTGAGCTGTGGCTCCCCCGCTGGGGGCCGTGTGTGGCCACACGAGGAGGGAGGCCAGCGGGAATCACCTGGCTTTGCAGCTTGGCTTTCTTGGAGGGCCGGGTGGCAGCCAGATTGGTGACCATGTCCTGGAGCTGCTCGTAACGCTGCACCAGCAGGCTGACCTGATGGCCCAGGTCCAGGCTGCAGGCCGGGCAGGTGGTCTCAGGGTCGATCTGGCTAGGTGCCGAGGCTGTTAGGATCTTGCGAGGAGTCATGCTCATGGACAGCAGCGTGGAGGATGAGGCCAGCATGCTCTCGATGATCGTCCTGAGCTTGTCCAGCTGGGCGCGGGCGAGAAGGCAGGTGCAGGGCGGTGAGTGAGGCACGGCCACCTTCTGTCCACACTGCCACTGCTGGCGTGTGCTTTCTGCCCCTGGCCTGCGCGATGCAGGCGGTCGCTGCAGCCTCACAGAGAGTGCGGCGATGGAAGATGCCCGGTGCCTGTCCTTTGAGTAGTGAATATGGTGCTCAGGGAGTGAAGCATTAATGCTGAATAAAACCCTTGCAGGAGGGAGGTTTCGGGACCTTTCTCCAGCCAGCTCATTGAGTCAAGGCAAGGACATAGCTCTTCTAGCTAAACCCTAGGGTGGTGATGTCAGTTAGCCAGTCCACAAACACTGAGAGGAGCCTGACGACACACAGACACGGCTCCAGGCCCTGGCGACTGGAGGGGTGGGCTCACACATGCTCTGTCCCCATCCAGCGTGTCGGTAACAATAAATCAGTGGGGTCAGAGCTACTTCTGCCGCGGGGGTCTCTCACGGTCTGGGCAGGAGCAGGTTCCTTCCACTGGCTCTCCTGCTGTCTTCTGTTTCCCACAGTCCCGGTTTGTCACCACAAAGGACTGGTCTCGGGTCAGCACCCGATTTGGGGGCAGCCAGTCCCACAGGCGTTTGACCTTTTGCCTGGCTCAGAGAGGGGCTGGGCCAACCTAACCCCCTCTTGGAAGTGTGCCACGTTGTCGGGCCTTGGCAGCCACTGTGGGCCGTGTGTGAGAGATAAGAAAGCTGGCCGAGAGTCCCGCGGAAGAGAGATGTGGAGGTATTTGAGAGAAATGGAGAAGGACAGGGACACAGAAGCACAGCTACACACAAAAACAGACACAGAAAGACAGACAAGCGGGGGCCCCCGGGGGGACTGCCCCCTGGAGGTTCCACTCTTTCCCAGCCCCTGTAACCCTGTGCCCTTTCAACCGAGCTCCCTTTTGCCTGAGCTCAGTGAGACTCTTGCTCGCGCCCGGAAGAGCCCACACTCTTCTGAAGAGCCCATGATAGCGTGTCAAAGGGCCCCTGGGATAAAAAGGATGGATTAATTCTAGAAGAGAGGATGATGCAGTGGAGTTGGGAAGAACGAGTAGCAGTCGTTTGGGTGAGAAGGGGTGACAGGGACATTCCAGGGAGAGCAGCAGTGTGTTCAGAGAAACGTGGGAAGCCCAGGTGGCTGGAGAATCGGGAGTGTGGAGGCTGGGGCCTTGAAGAGGCTGTGGCAGGAGGCCAGGCCGGCCCAGCAGGGAGCGGCTTCTCTCTGAATATGCCCTCCCACTCCCACCCCTGACAGCCCAGAGGTGGCTAAGCTCAGACATGAGCTTTGGGGTGACGACTCTGGGACACATCTGCTGCTCCTCAGGCCCCACACTGGACAGCTGGCTTTGGGGTCACAAAATGGAACACGCACGTGCTCTGGCAAACTTGGAAATGGCCCAGAATGGGGCCTCCAGCACCGAAGGGCTCCTGACATGAGTCCCCTTGGCCCAGTGGCTTTTCCTATCTGATCCTTCCACAAGTGCTCAGAGGGCTGTCCAGACACTCCTCAGTGGGGACCCTCTGGGGTGACCAACGGTAGCATCACTCAAGATTTAAAGGTAGACATTGTCAAGAGCGTGTAAAGGGGGGCGCCTGGCTGGCTCAGTAGGTTAAGCATCCTACTTGGGCTCAGGTCACAATCTCAGGGTTTGTGGGTTCGAGCCCCGCATCGGGCTCTGTGCTGACAGCTCAGGGCCTGGAGCCTGCTTTGGATTCTGTGTCTCCCTCTCTCTCTGCCCCTCCCCACTTGTGCTCTGTCTCTCTCTCTTAAAAATAAATAAACATTAACAAAAAATTAAGAGCGTGAAAAGAGAGTGGGAGAAAGTATTTGCAAATCATATGTCACGTAAGAGTCTAGCAGCCTCACCGCCCACGGCCAACTCCGAGAAGGGGCCTGGTTCCTGCCCCTGAAGAGTCTAGAATCCTTACCTGGTCCTGCAGGTAGAGAGAGGCTTCGGAGACTGAATGTTCCATGCTGACCTTGCCCTGCTCTTGGCTCTCCCTGAGCTCGGCCAACTCCTTCTCAATGTCGGCCACGGTGACTCTGAGAGACGGGCAGGAGGGTTGGCCTGGCCCCACCGGCCGCCCAAAGGGCCCAGGCCCACCGGGTCCACTAGGGGCAGAGTAAGATGCACACCAGGGCTGTCCCAGCCACCCTGCAGCAGGTTCCGTCTAGGGAGTCCCAGGTGCTGCGTGTCCCGGAGGTGTGTGCCCGCCTGCTGGCCTGAGAGGTTTCTAGGGGGTGAGACCTGACATCACAAAGTGAGGGCTCTTGAGGGGCTCTGGCAAGTGCTCTCCTACAGCCTCCGACTGGGGAGAGAGACTAGCCTCTTTTTTCCTTCCTAGCCCTGGTGCTGAGCTGTTTTAAGAACTTAGGAAATTTTCACCAGCAACTTGAACTAGACACTGACACCCTGAAGGGCAGACACAGCCCGGGTCAAAGACAGGGCCCAGTTCAGACTGTGAGTGAACCCAAGGCTCCTTGGCTGGGAATATGTGATGCCAGGACACAGGCTGCCCTTGGCAGGGGCGTTTTACCTGAGGATTCCTAGCTGCGTGCTCAGCTGGTCGTCTTTCATTTCTTTTCCGATTTCCTGTTCCCTTTCGCCCTCCAGGAGCCTCTGTATCTTGTCCAGCTACAAACCCAACAGAAGAGGAAGGTCAGGCGGGCTTGAGTTCTTTGCTTTCTGAACATGCTCCTGCAGCCCGAACAAGCCCCCTTCCCCAGTCCCGGTCCTGGTCCTATCCTCTAACAAGAGCCATCCATCAGGGTGTCCCTTCCGGACATCCGTCGATCCATCTATCCGTCCATCCTGGGCATGTGGACAGCTGGCATTAAGAGAGCAGCTGAAGGTCTAGCAGCTCCTTGCCATGACCACTGGCCCCAGACAGTCCCACAAACTTGGCTCCAAGGCTGCTGCAGAGACAGTGGGCTTTGCTGGAAAGGGCCCCATGTGATGCAAGGAGCACAGGCCTCCTTGTTGGCTCGGCTGAATCTTAACAGCTTTGAGCGTCAGGTTTTAGATCCAGGAAATGAACACGGTGATGCTTGAGGTGCGTTTCCTATCTGATGGGTTTGTAAAGATCCAACGAGATGATGTCAGCGAGAGGACTGTGTAATCTATCGAAAGACAAGTGCAAAGTGGGATTGCTGGCTCTCAAAAGCAAACCGGGTGGACCCTCCCTTACTTACTTTGGCTCTTTCCTGCCGCACTTCTTTGGTCAAGGCCTTTAAGGTCTTCAGCTGTTCCTGCAGGTCAGGTGGTATAGTCTTTTTGACTACGAAAAATGGAGGCCTTATAGTCAGAAGGGTGGGATCTCCAGCAGGCCCCCCATCCCAGCCCCCCACAGTGAAACTACCCTGGAAAGCAGCAAGATGTACCTGCTTTTCCTGGTGACTGGGTGGAGGCGATGGGAAGAAAGCAGAGAGGGGGTGTTTTCACCCCATAAAAATCCACCTGATGCTTAATATTCTAAAGGGCTTTGGGACTACTGACCCACACTTTCCACCCAGCTCTCAAATCTTAATTATTCTCTGGTCCCACAGCTGTGAACAAAGGTGAAATTGAATTCTTCCAGGTCCCCCCACCCCCCCCACACACCCCTGGGTGCTACCGCTGCCCTTGCCCGCTGTCCTCAGCTGCTGTCCAGAGAGTCTGATGAGGCATCAGAACCACCTTACTCTTCGGCTGAGGCTTCTTCACTTCTACTGGTTTAATTCCAGCTTTTGGACCCCAGAGGCTATGGTAGAACCCAGAGTGGCTTTTCAAGAAAGGATATGCTATTGGCAACGACTCAGGAAGAAACTCAGCTGCCAGGAGAGGAGGCCAGGGGGAGGTTACAACACAGTGGTCCCTCCTCCACATAAGTGGTACCTACCCATGAGTGAAAGCAAGTACTGTAACTTCTCTAAGTCGGTCTGGCCAGCCTTCTCCTCATCCAGCTCCTTCATGTTCTCCTTGAGCTCTACATAAAGGCCAATGAGCTCTCCCATCAGACGAAATGTTTCCACTGCTATAGGGAAGCTGGGAGACAATTTATCCAGGGAATCATGTCTTTCGCTCTGGATATCGACCCTTTCCGATGAGGCTCGGTAGAGATCGTTGGGAAAGACTGTACTCTTGGCAAAGGTGGCTTCTTGGCTTGGGGTAGTCTGGACAGAAATTCCAGCTCGGTCTGAGGTATATGTTTGTTGTGGATCCACACTGACCTGGAGCTGATCTGCCCCAGGAAAGCCTGGGCCCCGAGGGCCAGGATATGTTAGGTCACGGGATTCTGGGATAGAGTATGACTGGTCGTGCTGGTCTGCACCTGGTTTTATTTGGCCGCCCTGGTCTGTGCCCGGATGTATCACGCCTGGCTGGTAAGTTTCTGATAAACCCTCTTGGTCAGTACCTGGTGGTGCCAAGCCTTGGCCGGAGAGGAGCGGTGACACCCGGCCATGCTGACCTCTGCTAGGAGGCATTACACCATGCTGATATGGATGTGGTGATATAAATCTTAGAGACTCCGGGTGGAATGTTGGAAAGCCACGAAGCTCTGTGCTTGATGGTATTGAGCCTTGCTGATCTCTACCGGGTTGTCTCAAGCCACGCTGATCAGTAAGAGGCTGCATGAAACCACGTGGAAGTGCACCAGGCTGGACCAAACCACGAGGATAGGCACCAGGTGGAACCAAACCTTGTGGATAGGCACGAGGCTCTACTGAACTGGGAAGATATGCACCTGGCTGTAGCAAACCAGGTGGATAGGCACCAGGTTGAAAAACGCCACGTGGACCTGTGCCAGGCTCTACCAAACCACGCTGCCCCACTCCACGTTGCACCAAACCAGGCTGAGCTGCTCCTGGTTGGACCAAACCAGGCTGAGCTGCTCCTGGTTGGACCAACCCAGGCTGAGCTGAACCAGGTTGTGCCAAATCAGGCTGACCTGCACCAGGCTGGGCCAAACCACCCTGATCAGCACCAGGGTAGACCAAACCACGCTGATCCATTCCAGGTTGCACCAAACCAGGCTGACCTGCACCAGGTTGACCTGCACCAGGCTGGACCAAAGCAGGCTGACCCATTTGAGGTTGTACCAAACCAGGCTGACTTACACCAGATTGTACCAAACCAGGCTGACGTGCACCAGGTTGGGCCAAACCATACTGACTCATTGCAGGTTGCACCAAACCAGGCTGAGCTGAACCAGGTTGTGCCAAAACACGCTGACCCATTCCAGGTTGGACCAAACCACCCAGATCCATTCCGGGTTGCACCAAGCTAGGCTGACCTGCTCCTGGTTGGACCAAACCAGGCTGAGATGCTCCTGGTTGGACCAACCCAGGCTGAGCTGAACCAGGTTGTGCCAAACCACGCTGACCCATT
This sequence comes from Lynx canadensis, assembly GCF_007474595.2. Lineage (NCBI taxonomy): Eukaryota > Metazoa > Chordata > Mammalia > Carnivora > Felidae > Lynx > Lynx canadensis. Next base: position 55,467,540 of record NC_044316.2, read on the forward strand.
CCGGGTTGCACCAAACCAGGCTGAGCTGCTCCTGGTTGGACCAAACCAGGCTGAGCTGCTCCTGGTTGCACCAAACCAGGCTGAGCTGCTCCTGGTTGCACCAAACCAGGCTGAGCTGCTCCTGGTTGGACCAAACCACGCTGACCTGCTCCAGGTTGCACCAAACCAGGCTGAGCTGCTCCTGGTTGGACCAAACCAGGCTGAGCTGCTCCTGGTTGGACCAAACCACGCTGAGCTGCTCCTGGTTGCACCAAACCAGGCTGACCTGCTCCTGGTTGGACCAAACCAGGCTGACCTGCTCCAGGTTGCACCAAACCAGGCTGAGCTGCTCCTGGTTGGACCAAACCACGCTGACCTGCTCCAGGTTGCACCAAACCAGGCTGAGCTGCTCCTGGTTGGACCAAACCAGGCTGAGCTGCTCCTGGTTGCACCAAACCAGGCTGACCTGCTCCTGGTTGGACCAAACCAGGCTGACCTGCTCCAGGTTGCACCAAACCAGGCTGACCTGCTCCTGGTTGGACCAAACCAGGCTGACCTGCTCCTGGTTGGACCAAACCAGGCTGAGCTGCTCCTGGTTGGACCAAACCAGGCTGACCTGCTCCAGGTTGCACCAAACCAGGCTGAGCTGCTCCTGGTTGCACCAAACCAGGCTGACCTGCTCCTGGTTGGACCAAACCAGGCTGAGCTGCTCCTGGTTGGACCAACCCAGGCTGAGCTGCTCCTGGTTGGACCAACCCAGGCTGAACTATGCCAGGCTGCCCCAAATCGTACTGATCCATTCCAGGTTGGACTGAATCTTGCTGACCCAATCGAGGTTGCATCAAACCAGGCTGATCTGCACCAAGCTGTACTAAACCAGATGGATATACATCAGGGTATACCAAATCAAGAGGATAGGCACCAGGCTGGACCCAGCCAGTGGCATATGCACCAGGTTGAACCCAATCACGTAGATAAGCACCAGGCTGAACCAAACCCCTTTCATCTACAACAGGCTGCACCAAACCGCGCTGACCCGCACCAGGCTGGACCAAACCAGGCTGGACTAAAGCATTCTGATCTGTGCCAGTTGGTCCCAAACCGTGCTGATCGATGTGAAGAGGTACCAATCCACGCTGAGCCACATCAGGCTGTTGGTCTGGGCCAGGAAATATCACGCCGTGCTGATACGTGCTAAATGGAACCATACCAGGCCGATCTGTGCTAGGTAGCTGCAAGCCTTGCTGATCTCTGCCAGGTACCAGTGGTGGCATCATACCACGCCGATCCATGCCAGGTAGCACCGATCCCTGCTCATCCACTCCAGGTGGCATCATACCAAGCTGACCCATGCTGAGGGGTACCACACTGTGTGGGTAAGTGCTATGATCGAGCGATGCAAGCTGATCCGTGCCAAGCGGTGCTATTCCACGTTGGTCTGGCCTTGGATAGATTTGACCGTAGCTAACGTGTACCCCCCCGTGCTGATCTGGGTACACACGAGGATGCCGATCTCTGATCGCGGTGGCTGAGGGCAAGTCCTGTTGAACTAGACCGGGGCGTGCCTCTCGTTCATCTTTCCTCAGATATGCTGAGGTGTGCGGCTGCAGCTCTCTAGTCCTGTGACGATCTGACTCTAGTCTGAATTGGGACACAGACGGGTGATGGGACTTTGCCACGCCAGCCTCGTCACGGGCCCTTGGGTGCTGTTCTCTACCAGGGGAGGCAGTAGTGGGGGTGCTTTTCTTTCGTTCCCTGCCAACTCCTTCAGAGGGGTATCCCGTGGCACTGATCCCTGATAAGGTCCGATCGGAACCATGACCATTTGCAGAATCCACAGTTGGGTCAGCACTTGAGTGCTTGGTGGAGGCTCCATCATCTGATGTTAAGGAAGTATGCTTTTTGCGTTTAAGGAGTCCCGTTGTTGTCTCTGAGCCCTGGTTGAAGTGGAAGAAAGAGGTCAGTAAGTGTAAGTAGAAAGTCCTCACTATTATAAGACACGAAGGACAGAAAATCTGGGACATCTGACAAGGATGACTTAGGGCCTTTGGAGAAACCTCTGGTCCCCAAGACTAAGCTGGACACAAGGACTTTGACATTCTTGAAGGACAGGTCTCCAAAGCTTTGAGAATCTGCACATTTGCAAGTGGCCTCATAAGATGTTATTTTTTAAGTTTCTTTATTTGAGAGAGAGAGTGAGCGTGTGTGCATGAGTGGGGGAGGGGCAGAGGGAGAGGGAGAGAGACAATCCCCGGCAGGCTCTCCACTGTCAGTGTGGAGCCTGACATGGGGCTTGGACTCACGGAACTGTGAGATCATGACCCGAGCTGAAACCAAGAGTTAGATGCTTCTCCGACTGAGCCCCCCCGGTGCCCTGCCACCATAATATGTTAATTCCCTTCATAAAGGACAGCGGGAACACTACACAATACAAGTGATCCACTCCAACTATTGCTGGGTCTACAAATAAAGGACATGAGTAATTTTATTAAGTTTAAAATATAAAGTCTACCCCATCAGTGGCCCATTGCTGATGGCAAAAGTATACACGGCAGGGGGAGTAAAAAACCATGTCTCCAAAATGTGAATGCACCAACTCTTGTACTCGGAAATTCCATAGGTAAGATTTTCTCTGCGGACTCTTACAAAGGGCTGCCGGGATATATATACAGAGTCTGCAGCATTGTTTATGAAAACAGATTATCAGTAGGGGGCTGATCTAGTTAGGGGACACACTCATACAGGAGAATACTAAGAATCCGTTAAAAGAAAATAGGGACCATTTCCATTTCCAGCCCAAATGAAGTGACAGGAACTGGATTTACCCTCCCGTCTGTAATAACCAAAAATCAAAAACCAAAAGCAACAACAATGAAATAGACACGCTGGATACCGGCTAGTGAAGGCTGCCAACCCCGGAAACATGGGCAGGCCAACAACGTGAGCTCTACTGCCTTAAGAGAGTTTCCAGGCTACAGTGCCAGGAGAGGGACTCCCCGAGCTGAGGAGAGAGAGTTGAGCCTTCAGGGAGACTGAGGCCACAAGGGCTCACAGGACAGAGTATCAGAAAGAAGGGACATGCACCTAGAGAGGACTCTGGAGCTCTGCAGAGGGCCCCCTTTGGGTATCCAGCACAGAAATGATCAGCAGGACTATGTGAGGAAGCTACCCAAGGTTGGGAAGGGAGCCATCTGCAAGGCTGGAGGGAACCGTGCCCAGACTCTCCTGGGGTTGGGAACGGTGCCGGTTTCTATCAGCCAGTTTGGAAAAAACTCCCAATTCGGGGGAGAGTGCTCAGAAAGGTGTTGCTCAGAAGTGGAGAATAAGCGGCTCTATGCCGAACACTGCTATGAACCCCCTAAGAACCCCAAAACATATACAGAAAAAGAAACAAGGGAATGAAAACAGCGCACGAGAATACATTTATGTAACACCAAAGAGACGCGATTGAGGAATGGGGGAATGGAAAAGACCTAAGATATATGGAAAACACATAGCAAATGGAAGACGTAAATCTATTTTATCAGTAATTAAACACCCCAACCAGGAGGCGCCTGGATGGTTGGTTAGGTGTCTGACTCTTGATTTTTGGCTCAGGTCATGATCTCACAGTTCATAAGATTGGGCCCTGCGTTGGACGCCATGCTCATGGTGCAGAGCCTGCTTGGGATTCTCTCTCTCTCTCTCTGTCTCTCTCTCTCTCTCTCTCTGTCTCTCTCTTTCTCTCCCTCCCTCCTGCTATGCCCCTCCCCTGCTCATGCACGCACTCTCTTTATCTCCCAAAATAAATAAACTAAAAAAAAAAAAAAAAAAAGAGGAAAGAAAAAAAGAAGCACTCCAATCTGAAGTCTCCAATCAGAAGGAGATTTGCAGAATGGATTTAAAAACCTGATCACCGTGGGGCACCTGGGTGGCTCAGTCGGTTGAGCCTCTGACTTCGGCTCAGGTCACGATCTCACAGTGTGTGAGTTCGAGCCCCGCATCCGGCTCTGTGCTGACAGCTTAGAGCCTGGAGCCTGTTTCCGATTCTGTGTCTCCCTCTCTCTGCCCTTCCCCTGCTTGTGCTCTCTCTCTCTCAAAAATAAACATACAAAGAAAAAAAACTGATCACCGTGTGCAGCTTTTTCTTTCTGCATCTGGAGGCACATGAGACCTTGTCCACAGACTAGGCAGCCATGGCCAGGGAGGATACAGCAGCAAGCACCAGCGTGTGTGTCCTGGGCAGGGGTGGTGCCGGCACAGTACGTGTTCACCTTAAAGAGGAACGGGAGGCAAAGGTCCAAGATCACTGAGATGCCTGTATCCAAGCCCTGCATCTCTGGACGTTGCATATTGTCTATGCTGTTGTTCTAGGACAAGTTTAAGAACAGAACTCGGAGTGCCTTTAAGGACAACTGACTAACCAAGAAAGAACTAATAAAAAAATCTGCTGTGTATGTGAAAATGAGGTCAGAATTCCAAAAAAGTTCAGGTCATATCAGGAGCCTTATAAGAGAAGAAATGATCTGTGGTCTTATCAAAGAAGGACCCTGCCAGCCTTCAGGTAATAATAGACTCCGATAGGACTCTAAGTGGGTTTTCCTAGTTCCTAAAAAGGGAAAAGATGCTCACCAAGTCATAATATCATTGACAATTATAAGCTGGTGACAAACGGAAGTCCAGAAAAGTTACTTCAACAAAAAGGAAAAGATTATGCTACAAAAATTGATCCTGTTCCTACCATAGAAGTACCCCTAATATGGTTGAATGGAACCCTAAATCACAGGGTTTGCTTATTGAACAAGCTCTACCAAGAGCTAAACTGAAAGAAAGAGAAATTGTGGCAGAATCTGATGTATGTTCAAGGAAGGATACAAGAATTTGATAGTCTTTGATAGTCTTTGATAAGCTCCAACGACACAGTCTCCCTGTGTTCAAATTTCAGCTGGGTGCTGATGATGCACTGCAGGAAGTTACCCATCAGGCTGGCGTTTATCACCCAAATGTCAGAATCATGACCGACTTCATGGATTTTGATGAAAACGGGGTGTTCGAAGGACTTAAAGGAGAACCAATTCATGAATTTAACAAACATGGTGCCTTGAACACCACAGAACATTTTGATCAACTACAAGACAGTCACATCATAATTCTGGGAGACTCCCAAGGAGGCTTGAGGATGCCAGATGGACTATAGCCAATGCTGAACACATTCTGGAAACTGGATTTCAAAATGATAGGGTGGGTGAACTCTTAGAAAAGTACATGCACTCTTATGATGTTCCTTTAGTAAAAGATGAATCATTGCACATAGCCAACACTGTCTTACAGAAGATTCTATAAACAAGCATTCTTCAAGAAGACCTCTTTCCTCTGGAGGCAACTGATACAAGAACTGCTTGTCCATTCATCTTGCTACAAAACTCTTATTTATAATATATTCTTGCCCTTGAAGGTTTCCTTTGCACTACTCAAGTATCTTCAGACACACTGAATCTATCGACTGGAAGTTCCTTTTTCTTCACCTCGCTCAATACACTCCTCACCATATTTTTTGTCAGATTAAAGAAACAAATAAACCTTAAAGCAAAATTTGAAAAGTAACGCCCAACTTATCCAAAAATTAATTTTGTAGTTCATGTTATCACAAAGTTTTTGAAGACTTTCTTTTTTATACTGGCCAGGTTGGTAGAAGTTAAAACAGAAGTTTTATGAAATGGTGAAATAATGTGCATGATTCTAAGTATTGTTCTTTTTATAATTTGGGTGCATTATGCTGATGCTATATATTATCCTGAAATTGTGTTATGTGTGATTATTTTGTTTCAGGAACATATTTATCAGAAATGATTGGCACTTGGTGTTGAAAAACTCTGGGTGCCCACATGTCACTGATCTTCACAAAATGTTCTATAGCGGAGGTGCCTGGGTGGCTCAGTCAGTTAAGCGTCTGACTTTTGATTTTGGCTCAGGTCATGATCTCAGGGTTGTGAGATTCAGCCCCTTGTGGGGCTCTGCACTGTGTGTGGAGCCTGCTTAAGATTCTCTCTCTCCCTCTACCCCTCCCCCCTCACTTGCACTCTGTCTAAAAAAATAAATAAATAAAATTAAAAAACCCAAAATGTTCTATAATGAAGCACTGATAATACACATGAAATGAAAAGCAAAAACAAAAAAACAAAACTGATTCATGATTCAATTATATGCTGTCTGTAAGAGACATATATTAGAGTCAAAGAAACAAGTAGAAAGTAAAAAGATAGAAAACAATAAACCATGCAAATACTAATCAAAAGATAGCTGGAGGGATGCCTGGCTGGCTCAGTCAGTGAAGCATGCAACTCTTAATCTTAGGGTTGTGAGTTTGAGCCCCATACTGGGTGTAGAAATTACTCCCCCCACCCCCAAAAGAAAAGAACAGAAGAGAGCTGGAGTGACTGTACTAACATCAGACAACATTGTTAATAGAGACAAAGAAAGACATTTTATACTGACACAAGAGTCAATTCATTAGGAAGACATAATAAGTTTTAAAAAATATATGAACTGAGCAACAGAGCTCTAACATACATAAAAAACCGGACAGAATTAAAGGGAGAAATAAACAATTCAACAATAGTTGCAGACTTCAATACCCCACTTTTTTTTTTTAATTGTTTAATGTTGATTTTTGAGAGAGAGAGAGAAAGAGTGCAAGTGGAGGAGGGACAGAGAAAGAGGGAGACACAGAATCTGAAGTAGGCTCCAGGCTCTGAGCTGTCAGCACAGAGCCAGACATGGGGCTCGAACTTATGAACCATGAGATATGCTGGGTGGGACACTTAACCGTTGACTGAGCCACCCAGGCGCCCTGATACCCCACTTTCAATAGGGATAGAACAAATAGGTAGAAGATCAACCAGGAAACAGAAGACTTGAACAGCACCATAGACCAACTGGACCAGCAAATATCTGTACAACACTTCACATAACAAGATCTGAATAAACACTTTCCACAATAGACCACATGTTAGGCCACTAGAACGCAAACAAAACACAAAACACAGGAAAAAATAAAGATGTTTTCAGTCATATAAATACAAGCTGAAATTCATCAGCAGCAGACTCACACTATAAGAAATGTTAAATGGAACCCATCAGGCAGACAGAAAACGATACCAGATGGAAACCTGGATCTACACAACGGACAAAAAGCACTGGAAATGGAAACTACATGGATGAATCTATGAGACGGTTTTCTTATGACTCAAATCTCTTTGAAAGATAATTGACTGAACAAAATAAGAACAATGTATTGTAGGGTTTATAACACACGTGGAAGTAAAATGCAAGACAACAATAGCACAAAGCATGAGCTGGCAAACAATGGCCATGGGCCAAATCCAGCCCATCATCTGTTTTGTTAATGATAGTTTATTGGGACACAGGCACACTGATTCATTTATGTATTGTTTATGGTTATTTTCACATAATAACAAGAGTTAAGCAATTGTGACAAAGACTATATGACCCACAAAACCTAAAAGATTTACTTGCCTCCTCTAGAAAAAGTTTGCTGACCCCAGAAATAAAAGCCCCTGGAAATATGCCATTGTAGAGTCCTTATACTATGTGAAAGTGGACTGTGATTAAGCTAAAGAGGTATAAACCTATAAACCCTGAAGCAACCACTAAAATAACAAAGACTTGGAGTGCCTGGGTGGCTGAGTCAGTTGAGTGTCTGACTTAGGCTCAGGTCATGATCTCACAGTTCGTGAGTTGCTGTCAGCGCAGAGCCTGCTTCGGATCCTCTGTCCCTCTCTGTCTCTCTGCCCCCCCCCCCCACATGCTCTCAAAAAAATAAATAAAACATTAAAAAATAACATAAAATAACAAAGACTTATAGCTAATAAGCCAACAAAAGAGGTTACAAACAAAAACATTCAAATAATACAAAAGAAGAAGACAAAGAGGGAAAGAGGAACAAAAAGCAGATGGAACGATAGAACACTAATAGCAGGATGATAACTCAACCCTAATTATATCAATAATCACACTAAATATAAATGATCTAAACAGCCGGATTAAAAAGCAGAGATTGTCGGATTGGTTAAAAAAGCAAGACCAACTCCATGTCACTCGTAAGAAAAAAACTTCATATAGAGAGACACAAATAGGTTAAAACAAAAAGAATGGGAGAAAGTACACCACACTCACACATGTATAAGAAAAAAAAAAGCTGGAATCACAGTATTAATATCAGACGAGGTAGATTTCAGAAAGAAAAATATTACTAGGGATAAAAAGGTGATTTCTTCATATAAGGAGATCAATTCATGAAGAGAGCATAACAATCCTAAATATTTGTGCACCTAATAACAGAGCTTCAAAATATGTGACACAAAACCTGACAGAACTACTACAAGGAGATATGGATAAATCCACAATTATAGTCAGATATTTCACTACCTTTCCCTCAGTAATTGACAAGTAGGCAGAAAGTCAGCCAGGACACTGTCTTCATTTTCTGGAGCTGTTACAACAAACAGACTGGGTGCCTTGAACAACAGAAATTTGTTGTCTCACAGCTCTGGAGGTGAGGAGGTTGAGATCCAGGTGTGGCAGGGGTGGTTCCTTCTGAAGCTGTGAGGGAGAATCTGTTCCATGCTTTCTTCCAGCCTCTGGTGGCCTCAGGCATTCATTGATGGCTATCTTCTCCCAACCATCTCCGGACAATCATCTCTCTATATGTGTCTCTTTCTGTCCAAGTTTCCCCCTTTTATACAGACTCACTTATATTGGATTATGGCCCACCTTAATGGCCTCATCTTAACTTGATCTTCTGCAAAGACTCCATTTCCAAATAAGGTCGCATTTACATTGCAGGGTTAGGACTTCAATACCTTTTGGAGGGGTGGGGGTGGGGGGACACAAAGGTTAACCCACCAGATACAGTAAACTTGAACAAAACTATAACCCATGTGACTTGACTGACATTTATAGGATACTTGCCCCAAGGATAGCAGAGGACACATTGTTCTCAAGTGCACACAAGCATTTACCAAGAGAGACCATGCTCTGGGCCATAAAATATACATCTAACAATCGAAAAGGATCCAGGTTGTACACATTATATTTTTTGACCACAATGGAATTGGAAATCAGTGACAGAAAGATCCCTGGAAAATCCCCAAATATTTAGAAACAAAATAAGACTGCTAAATAGATCATAGATGAAAGAAGAAATCAAAAGGGATATAGAAAGTATCTTGAACTGTATACTAGAATTTGTGGGCTGCTGCTAGAGCAATACTTAGGGACATATTTATATAGCACTAAATGCCAATACTGAAATAGAAAAAAGTCTCAGCTTGCACTTCAAGGAACCAGCAAAAGAAGAGCAGATTAAACCCAGAACAAGCAGAAGAAAGGAAATGTTAAAGGTCTGAGCAGAAAGCAGAAAACAACAAAACAAAACAACAAAGAAAATCAATAAAATGAAAAAACAAGCTATTTGGGTAAAGCAACGTGATTGATAAACCTCTAGACACACTGATGAGGAATAAGAGAAGACATAAATTACCAACATCAGGAATGTCATCAAGGAAATGCAAATTAAAACAATACCACTACACAACTATGAGTATGGCCAAAATCTGGAACACTGACAACAGCAAATGCTGGCAAGGATACGGAGCAACAGAACTTTCCGTTCGTTGTTGGTAGGAATGCAAAATGGCACAGCCACTGTGGAAGATAGTTGGCGGTTTCTTACAAAACTGAACATATTCTTTCTATATCCCAGCAATCACGGTGCTTGGTACTTACCCAAAGGAGTTGAAAACTTATGTCCACACAAAAACCTGCACACAGATGCTTACAGCAATCTTATTTATAATTGCCAAAACTTGGAAGCAACCAAGATGCCCTTCAAGTAGGTGAATGGATAAACAAATTGTGGTCTAGCCCAGATAATGGAATATTATACAGCGCTAAAAAGAAACGAGCTATATCAAGTCATGAAAAGACATGGAGGGAACTTGGGGCACTTGGGTGGCTCAGTGGATTGAATGTCCGACTCTTGATTTCGGCTCAGGTCATGATCCCAGGGTTGTGGGATTGAGCCCTGCGTTGGGCTCCATGGTGAGTGTGGAACCTGCTTAAGATTCTGTCTGCCTCCCTCTGCCCCTCCCCTGCTCATGCTCTGTCTCTCTCTCTCTCTCTCTCAAAAACAAGTAAACATTAAAAACAACAACAACAAAAAACTATGGACTTTGAGTGACATTATGAGTCCATGTAGGTTCACCAGTTGTAACAAATGTACGCTCTGTTGGGGGATGTTAGTGGGGGAGGCTATGCAGGTAGGTGTGGGCAGAAGGCAGATGGGAAATCTTTATACCTTCTTCTCAATTTCTTCCTTCCTTCCTTCCTTCCTTCCTTCCTTCCTTCCTTCCTTCCTTCCTTCCTTCCTTCCTTCCTTAAGCAGGCTCCACACCTAATGTGAGGCTTGGACTCACAATCCCGTGATGAAGAGTCACATGTTCCACTGGTGGAGTCAGCCAGGAGCCCTTATGCCTTCCACTCAATTTTGCCGTGAACCTAAAACTCTAAAAAGACAAAGTCTAGGGGTGACTGGGTGGCTCAGTCGGTTAAGCATCCGACTTCAGCTCAGGTCATGATCTCCTAGTCCGTGAGTTCGAGCCGTGTCAGATTCTGTGCTGAGAGCTCAGAGCCTGGAGCCTGCTTCAGATCCTGTGTCTCCCTCTCTCTCTGCCCCTCCCCTGTTCATGCTCTCTGTCTCAAAAATAAATAAAAACATTAAAAAATAAAAAAAAAATAAAAACATAAAGTCTATGTTTTTCAGTCAATTTTTAAACGTGGGGGAAAAACATGCCGTTCCATAAGCCCCACTACCCTCTTTCAGGCACATCTAATCCTGACCAGAGGCTGTGGTGTGATCCCCATGACAATCATTTTTTAGTCAGGATCCAAGTTCCCGTGATTATAATCTTTATTTTTTTCTCCTTGATTTTTTCTTTTAAGCAATCTCTACACCCATTGTGGGGCTCGAACTCACAACCCCAAGATCTAAGAATGGCATGCTCTACGGACTAAGCCAGCCAGGGGCCTCCACCCCCGCCCCCTCCCCCCAACCCCCAGTGATAATTTTTTTTTTTAATTTTTTTTTTCAAGGTTTATTTATTTTTGGGACAGAGAGAGACAGAGCATGAACGGGGGAGGGGCAGAGAGAGAGGGAGACACAGAATCGGAAACAGGCTCCAGGCTCTGAGCCATCCGCCCAGAGCCCGACGCGGGGCTCGAACTCACGGGCCGCGAGATCGTGACCTGAGCTGAAGTCGGACGCCTAACCGACTGCGCCACCCAGGCGCCCCAAATAATCTTAAATGTCATTCTCAACTTGTTCCACATCGGTTGAGCAGCATCTGTAAAGCTGCAAAAACGCACAGCTCTCGGCAGGGGACCCTGGCCAGGGTGAGGCTGGCACCACCCAGTGTTAGTGTGTACTCCTTGGACCCTGGGAGACCTTAAAATCTTTGCGAAACAATTTCCTACTCTTCCCAATCACCTACAAGATCCCAGGAAGCACGAAAGATTTACAACGTCTTAGGGCCTCACCTTGGCAGAGCGCAATACTTCCCTCTGAGGTCAGGAGCCTCACTGGTGACACTTGATGGCCCACCTGCAATCCTAGCTCTGGAACTACTCGGTGAGGCCCCAAACCATTTAACAAAGACACCGGTTCAACGACCTGGACTCGTTTTCTCCTGCCGTCTCACAAATTGCCACAGACATAGACACCGAAAACGACACGAGTTTAGAGTTGGTTATCTCACTGTTTCCATGGGTCATGAGTCTGGACATGTTTTATCTGTGTTCTCCATCAGGGCCCTCAGCCTGCAATCTAGGCCAAGCTGCGGCCTTATCTCAGGCTCAGCATCGTTGCCAGAACTCAGCTCCTCGTGCCCGGCTGTAGCTCTTTGCTCCTAGAGGCCACTCTCGATCCCAGCCAGTCGGCCCCCTCCACAGGGGCCAGACTCGGGTTTCACTTGCTTGAGAGGGTTCACCTGATTAGGTAAGGGCCACCCAATCCTTCCTGAGATTAACTCAAAGTCAGTGTATTAGCAGCCTAATTATGGGAGAGGTACCAAATCATATCCACAGGTTCTGCCCACACCCGAGGGGATTATACAGGTGTGCGCAGCAGAGGGCAGGAGTCTTGGCAACCATTTTAGGGTTCTGCCTGTCACCTAGAGAGGCCTACTGGAGTTAAAATCAATCACTACAAACAACAACAAACAAAAGAGGAAGAGAGGGAGGGAGGAAAGGAAAGGAAAGGAAAGGAAAGGAAAGGAAAGGAAAGGAAAGGAAAGGAAAGGAAAGGAGGAAGGGAGGAAAGGGAAGGAAGGAAGGAAGGAAGGAAGGAAGGAAGGAAGGAAGGAAGGAAGGAAGGAAGGAAGGAAGGAAAGGGAGGGAGGGAGGGAGGGAGGGGAAAGAAAACTGACTGCATGCAAAGATTTTGAAGGCAAATCTTAAAAGACACCCAATGTCTTAATGTATTGCTCGTGTCAGAAAACCATTCCAGAACCAATTGCTGTGGACTTTGTGTCCGTCCAGGTTGCTGCCTGACATTCGGAAACAATATCGGAAAAGTTCAGCTAAACCTACAAGACTTAGACAATCATTCATGAACTGCCCTCAAGAGGAAGAAGGGGACTGTATTAACCTGTTCCTGATGGCTGCCATTACAAACTGCCCCACAACTTAGTGGCTTCAGAGAGCACAGATTTCTTATCGTACATGTCGGAAGGGCAGAATTCCAAAGCTAGTTTCACTGGGCTGGAGTCAAGGTGACTGGCAGGTGCTGACTGTGTAGGCTCTCGCCTTCTCCAGCTTCTTAGACTTGCTGGCATTCCTTGGCTTGTGCCTGCATGGCTCCAATCTCTGCTTCTGTGGCCACATTTCCTTCCCCTCCTCGGGAGTAGAATCTTCTGCCTCCCTCTCATCAGGACCTTTGTGATCACACCACTGGGCCCACCCAGATGATCCAGAATAAGCCCCCATCTCAAAATCCTTAACTGCTTCACATCCACCAGGTCCCTTTTGCCATGTAAATCAATCCTATTCAGCTTGCCACAGTGCCTAAAACTAAAGCTACAGTTTGCAATCCTGGAAAAATGGATATATTGGTTATGGTGGGGGGATGGAATGGGGTTTTCGAAAAGTTGGTCGTTTTGGTTTTGGGGGCGCCTGGGTGGCTCAGTTGGTTGGGCGACTAACTTCGGCTCAGGTCATGATCTCGCGGTTTGTGAGTTCGAGCCCCGCGTCGGGCTCTGTGCTGACAGCTCAGAGCCTGGAGCCTGCTTCAGATTCTGTGCCTCCCCCTCTCTCTCTGCCCCTCCCCTGCTCTCACGCTCTGTGTCAATAATAAATAAACGTTAAAAAAATCATTAAAAAAAAAGAGAAAAGTTGCTCGTTTTTGTTACTGGCATCAGATGAGACCCACATCATAGCTGAGGATCACGGGAATTGAAAATAACAGGTGCCAGGCCTGACCTCCTAACATGAACCGTACTTCAGACTCATCTCCTAGATTTCTAAACAACAAACTGTAACTACTCACCCCCCCTCCAGCTGGGAAAATCTGGAAAACAGCCATCTGTTGCTCTGTCCCTTACACCCTGCGCCAAGTCCAAGGATCTTGGAGGCAGAGATGCCAGGTGCTCTATGTTAAGACCACTTATCAACTCTCACCTTCCAAGATAGTCAATACCATAGGACTTTCCTACCAAAGTGTATCTCGTGCCGGCTCTCCTCACTTCAGCAAGCCTAAGGTGGTGTCGTTTACGATGGACCATCAATTTACGTACCGGTAGAAAAAGGAAAATGCTGCCAATCAATTACAAAATACCATCAACTCAAAGACACAACCTGATTTCAGAGACGCTAAAATGTGAAGGCGGGGGAATGTACATCTTGGAATCAATGGGTCTATTTTGAGTCAAAATACATTTCTTTTAAGCCCCTCCTTCCCTGTTAGCCTGTTAGGTTGTGATCTGAACGAGGAGGATGTAAGATGAACTCGTCTCTACAAAGGATTCATCTAGCGCTCCCTCCTGGACTGGGGCTTTCAGTCCTTTCTGCCTTAAATGAGATCTGCACCCCCAATCCACAGAACCTACCTACTATGTCCATGACGCCGAGACATTACGACATTTTAATTTGTTTCCCCGGGGATGTGCCATTTTGCCCAGGTAGATGAGAGCAGGGTCAGTCTTGTGAAGCCCTTCCTCACGATTGCTCCACTGTTCTTTGGGTCCTGAAGCAGAAGATATCTAAATGCTGATCACAACTTCACAGTTGTACTGGAATACAAGTTTTAATTTTTGCTTTCTACTCTGTTTAGAGGCCACAACGCTTTGAAGAGAAAATGCCCTTTATCTCGGACATGCTATTTCTGCAAGAGAATGTCTGTGCTCAAGGTCCGTGGGCCTGGTAAAATGGTTGCTGAAAAATTCTTCCATTGTTAAATGCCCGTCACAAAGGGATCTAGCTGGAAATTCAGATTCAACGCTGTGATGACAGGAAAGTGAGGAAGCTTTTTCCTCCCTTAACGAAAGTTTTGATTGGTGGGCTAGGGTAGGCTCTTCTCGGTTCTGACCCCTAGTAGTAGGACAGGAGGAGGGAAGAAGGAGAAGCAGCAGAAGCAACATCATCATTCTTGGGTATATGTGAGAATTAAGGCCACCCACCCAATCAAAGGAGGGAGGCAGAGACTCCGAGCACAGTGAGGCGAGGGGTTGATCACCAAACGTTAATCAACGTCCTTGCAAGAGTGGGCATCTGACCCACGGGCACACTCTGGGCAGTTACAGCAGACAATTTACCTCCTAGCACGCAAGTCCCTCCCCTGGTTCCTCATTGGCTGAGTGCTACAGAGGTAAGTCCCTCCCCTGATTCCTCACTGGCTGAGTACTACGGAGGTTACAGCCTTACCCGGAAGTCGCCTATGCCCATGCCCATGTAAGGCAAAAAGAGTCTGACTGGAACAAATGTACATTCTTTGAGGTGACGCAGAGACTTCAGTTTTTTGGCACATGCTCATTGCAAAGCCCACAAAAATAAGGCCTCGAATCAGAGACGGGAAGGGGGAGGGTGGGGAGAACCAGGAAGTGATGTGTCTAAAGGTTTGGGACTCCATTAGGGGGGGGGGGGGGAGGGTTCATACATGTTCCAATAGATTGTAAACCTACTGTTAGCACAGCTTTTATCTGGTATTTCTGAAAAACGAATCATCTCCCTTACTTCTTACGGTATACAAAGTTGTAAAGAACACCCTGTTGCCCATCAGAATACGCCTTTGGCTGGCACTGGGCTGTGTCCCCAAGTACATTCAACTCCTGGGACGGGCACCTTCCTCCTCAGTTCTGAGCTCCCATAACTGTAGCTGCTATGTGTGTGCTTGCAGCCTTCCTCCTCCAGATCAAAACACAACTCCTTTCCCATGTCTGGCGTTCCAGATATGATATTGACTCCTCTGTGCTGATCACCCTGTACTCACCGTCCCAGTGTGTGTCCTGACCCCCTACTTAGGATACAGGCAGTTGCTGTGCCTCAGCATCGCCTCAGAGCTACCGCCCCTTGGCCAAAACACATAGTTGACCTTAACGATGCTGAGTTTTGGGGTGCCTGGGTAGCTCAGTCAGTTAAGCGTCCAACTCTTGATTTTGGCTCAGGTCATGATCTCGCAGCTCATGGGTTTAAGCCCTGCATCGGACTCTGCGCTGATAGCATGGAGGCTGCTTGGGATTCTTTCTCCCTCTCTGCTTGCTCTCTCTTTAAAAAAACTTAAAAAAAAAAACGCTGATTTTTGAAATCCTAATTTCATAAAGGGTCCCACCAACAGTGCAAGAAAGATGGGGCTCTGGCATGTCTGTCGTGTTTTCTCAGCCTGACACAGGGACGCTCTCCACGCATTCATTTTGGTCTGTGCGGCAGGTGGACTCATTACCAGAACTTGTTCTCAAAGATGTTTTCATGTTTATAATTTATCCTCATTTGTTCCTGGGGTTGTTCACGATTACAAGCAACTGTCAAAACACACACACTTTCTTACCTCCATAGAAGCGAAAATGTCTAAAGGAGCTTATATTGTGCTTAGTTATAGGTCTGGCAGGTGTCTCCTATGGCACCTTGAAAAAATGCATAGTTCACTTAAAACAGGATACTGGTACGTGCACAAAACCTTTGGCTTAAAACACACACACACACACACACACACACACACACACACACACAGCAAAAGCAGAGGCAACCTTTTTCTAGGCCATTCCTTTCGTTTGCAGGGTCCTCTTCCAACTCCTCTGAAGATGCACCCCCATTCAAAAAGCACCCACGTAATAGTGAACGTGCCCCAGATGGCCACTTGGTGGCGCCAAAAGGTCCATTGTCTCCCTGGTTTGTGTGAATAGTGGGGTGGGGAGAGAGGGTGGTCCTTTCTGAGTAATCCAGAGGCACAAAGCCGGGAGAAGGGGAATATCTGGACCAAAAGGGCAACTGATCCTCGTCCTTGAGGGCCATTTGAGAATACCCATTTTATTCAGGCGGAGACAGGGTGGGGATCTAAAAACAATTTGGTTACCCTGTGCACCGCCTTAGGACGGACAGATGATTGCATGCACCCGTGTGTCAAAGTCATCAGCACAGGGCCCCCTAAAGACGTTTTATTTCCAAGGTTGGTCATCTTTGTCCACTAAGAGTGAAGGGACTCAGGCATCTCAGAACAGACTGTAAAGGAACTTTGAAAAGCTACAAAAGCAAATCAAAACTATACTCAGGTACCATTTTCCATCCAACTGGGGAAAAAACGGGTACTGGAAGACAGGGCTGGTGGGAACTCGAGAAACAAGTTCTCTCCCACATTGTTGGTGGGGGGTTAAATTGGAAGCATTTCCGCGGAGAACTGTTTGGCAAAAATTAGCCAAATCACAAACCCACATTCCATTTCTGGGAATCTGCCTTGAGGGTATGTTTGCATGTGTGAAGGTCACATTGGAGCGTGGTTTGTTACAAGATAGGAAAAAAACCACATAAAACACCCATAATAGGAAACATGAAATTATGAACATCCACGTAATGGAATATTGTGCAGTAGTAAAAAGGGAGAGAGGTTCAGGGGAGCCCCACCCGAGACCACGGCCCAGGTCCCCCCCCCCCCCATTTGTTCACCGCTTGTGAGGCCCTCCAGCCATCAGTAATTGCTTGCTCTAGCTCCTCCCAGGTGACCATGGTGACTTCTTCTCCAACAGGCATCAAACTCAGCTTCCGGCCCACTAGATCCTGACGGTAACCGACAACAAGAAGACAGACAGACAGACACACACACACCCCTAGTTTAGTCCCTGAAAGCTTCAGGAACAGAACTGAGCTAACAGAACCCTAGCCCTAGCCCTGAGGACAAGTCACTGTCCTTCATGTGACCAGTGAGTCTTGGGCAGCCAGATTCCTGTCCCGTGACGGCTCCTTGTGGGACACCCGGACAGGGATGGGAAGGATTTCCCCTCAATCCAGGGGCAGTGCCCAGAGGGCAGAGGGCATCATCGAACCCCAGAGGGACACAGACCTCTGGGGTGGGAGTCTAGACATCTTCCCCAGCTGCCTCCTTGAGGGCCCTTTGTGACAGAGCTTGCCCATATTACCAGGAATTTGTCCCGTTCTCTGATTATCTTCTCTAGTTCATCCATCCGTTGGAAGGCTTTCTGGAAGAAGAGTTCAGAGACTGAGGATCAAAACAGCTCCTCTTGTGCCCCCCCACCCCACCCCACGCACAAGGAGAAGAAGAAAGGAGGTGTGCTGATCTAGGAGGGGAGGAGGGTAGAGGTAGGGCTGGTTAAGTCAAGGCTCTTCTTTTCCTTTCCAGCCAACTAGAGGAAGGGAAGTGGGGGGGGGGGCACTGGAGGAGGGACTGGGGGACAGCGGGTCAAGAGCAAATGCTAGCAGAGGAATGGAGCCTTGGGTCCTGGGATTCATTTCATCCTACCCACCAAGGAAACATCCCAGCCCTGCTGACTGAGGCTGATTAAGCCTCTCAAGGACAAAAATTATCAGGCACTTCCAGGGTGTCTGAACGTCTGTGTGGTTGAAAGAGAAAAGCACCCCATAAGAGCCAAGACAAATTGCTAAAACTTAAGTTGCTCCATATGACTTCTGCAAACCTCCAGAATGTAGGAATCTCAAGGTAAAACAAGCCTTTAGTCTAAAAGCAAAAACAAAAAACAAAACACCCTACCCCCCCCCACCCCCCCAACACTACATTTCAAAAAGAAAAGCTTCCCAGAGTGAAAATGAGTCCCGCTGGGCGCTCAAGGCCTGGGACCCGAGGTAGAATGTGGTCACTGGCTCCCACCGTCTTCTTTGAGCTGTTCTGCGCCAACCCCCCCAGCCTCGGCGGGAGAGGGGGAGGGGGGTGCTTCTTCCTAATTGCCCCTCCTCCTCCTTCCAGCTCCGAGCCCCTGGGTGGCCTCCTGAGGGCCTAAAATAAGAGCACTGCCTCGTGCTTCCGGTCCCTACAGTGCGTCTGAAAGTTCCACTTCCTTCTCCAAGGAAACCGAGACCCAAGTTCAGGAGCCGATGCCCGCGGCTGCTGTGTGACCACGGCGCTCTCTCCATCTCAGGCCCTCCTCTAGGACGGAGATTGGGCTTTCAACACCCACCATCTTACTTTATTCTTGTTTAAAGGAAATTGGCTCAAAGAATATTCTGAGAAGTTGTCCGCCCCCCCCCCCCCCCCCCCCCCATGCCCCACACTGGGCCCGCTCAGGATCCCTAGGTGTCTGAGGACTGGTGGTGGAGCGGCGAGGAAAAGCGCCGCGTGGGAAGGGGCGACTCATCCGCGAGGTGGGGCTCCCCACCTCCCTCACCAGGGGACCTCACCTCGGAATGCTCCTGCGCCTTTTCCTTGGCTTCTTTCAAGGCTTTCACGTCTTCTGCGACATCGTGCAGCAGCACCGTGGCCTGCAAGGTCGAGAAGGGCCGCTCGGTGGTCTGGCGCCCCCACCGCGCCCGCGCCTCCCTGCTGGGGACCCCTCCGCTTGGGGAGAGGCCTGTTGGCCACCCGCGCTCACCTTGGTGACGCTGGCCCGCTCGCCGTCCTGCTCGCCGTCCTTCCCGATTTTCATCGACCCTCCTCGAGCCCTGTCCGGCAGCAGCACGGCCATCTCCTCCTGCAGCCAGTCCTGGGAGTCCACGGGCAGCCGGCCCACGGGATAAGTAAGGTGCTGCACGTGGCTCATGATGCCCTGCACCTGGCTTGTGACGGTCTTGAGCTGCTTGCTGAGGTCCTTCACCCGGCTCTCCAGCGCCGGCGGCCTGGCCGAGCTGCCGCGCGGCTTCTCTTTGGGCACAGCCAGCTGCGGGGCGCTGAGCACGGTCCGCGGGAGCTCCGAGGAGCGACTCGACTCGGGCGACGGCGACTGGAAGTTGATGCGCATCTCCTGCAGGTTGAGGCTCCGGAGCATGGCCACGATGAGCGTGTGCAGGGCCGTGAAATTGACGGCGCCCACCTCCGGGGTGCCGATGGCCAGGTCGGCCAGCTCCCGGAGGGAGACCGTGGCGGTCGCCGTCGCGGGCGGCATCGTGCGCCTTCTCAGCGGGGGTCCGCGCCCGCCGCGTCCCCCTCACTGCCCGCCGCGCCCCTGGCGCTCTCCGGAGCACGAGTCACCCACCGTCTGCAGCGCTCGGAAGACGGAGAGGAAGGGCCAGGCCGCCAGGCTTCCCACTCTTTGCTCCCAGGGCCGGGCGCCTGCCTCCCCGGCGGGGTCCGGACGCCACCTGCCCTCCGCAGTCCGGTCTCCCCTCTCCCGTCTCCCAGCTCCCCGAGCTCGAGCCCTGGGCCGCCCTCCCCTCGCGCAGGGTCGCGGCCGGTGGACGTTTGGAACGGGAGGGACCGCCCCGTTCGCTGTCCGGTTGTGCAGGCACGCCGCGCGCGGAGGGTTCTGCCAATGAACAGGCCCCGCCGAGCGCCTTACGGGACCTCCCCGTACACGAAGCCACCCGCAAACTCACAAGGGGAGCCCGTTCTAGTGGGGTCCGGGGAAGCCTTGGCCATATCCCCAACACACCACTAACTGTTATCGGTGAATGCTCCTAAAGGGGCTTCGGGGCTGGGCCAAGGCATCGCTATCGGGAGCACAGCATTTGGGGGAGGGGGAGGCCTCCTAAGGCTCACCTAGATTCGAGCCGTCCCTTAACCGCCCCATTCGTTCACTCAGCCACTGGGAACAAAGATTTAAGGGACACCATGTGTGTCCTTAGCTTGTTCCATTATTCAGGGCAGTGGCACATGTCTTAGGGGTGCAGTCCTGAGACCTTGGCCTCTTGGAGACAGTTCCCATCTCACTGTGCTTCAGCAGAAAGGAGGGGAACTTGGGAGAGACCACTCACTACCCAGGCAGCTCTGACCAGCCACCACATGGCAGGCCTTTACTGTGCCACCCTGGCCTAGTTCATCTCAAAAACGACTCATCTGGTCAAACGCCAGCATTTCAGCTCATTACGAGGCAGGATTAGACAGGACTAGAGGAATTTGGTGCTCTTGGCAACTGGGGCTCGACTTCCCCATACCAAAGTCTTCCAGAAAACAGAAAAATTCAATGTTTAGTATATTCAGGAAGGGAAGACCTGTGTATCTGTACTATTGGAACTACTTTTCAAATCCAGATTTTTAGTCTGAGCTGGTAAAATTTAATTGAAATCCTTCATGCCCCCCCCCCCCCCAGCCCAAGTGTTCCCTGGGAGAGAGGTGAAACATCAGCCTATAACCTGCAGGAAGGTTAACACCCAAACATTCTTGTTCATCGTCATAGTCCTAGCACCTGACACCCCGTAGGCCTTCACACGGTTGCTGATACTGTCAAAAGAACAAAATTCTTGGGGCGCCTGGGTGGCTCAGTTGGTTAAGCAACTGACTTCTGCTCAGGATGTGGTCTCACAGCTCATGGGTTCGAGCCCCACATCAGGCTCTGTGCTGACAGCTCAGAGCCTGGAGCCTGCTTCGAATTCTGTTTCCCTCTCTCTCTGCCCCTCCCCACTTATACTCTGTCTCTCTCAAAAGTAAACATTAAAAAATTTGGGGACGCCTGGGTGGCTCAGTTGGTTAAGCGTCCAACTTTGGCTCAGGTCGTGATCTCCTGGTTCGTGAGTTGGAGCCCCGCATTGGGCTCTGCGCTGACACACAGCTCAGAGCCTGGAGCCTGCTTCAGATTCTGTGTCTCCCCCTCTCTGCCCCTCCCCCACTCATGCTCTCTCTCTCAAAAATAAACATTAAAAAAAATAATAAAAAAAAACAAATTCTTTGTGTACACTTGAGGCCAGATCACAAAGTTCAAGCCTTGCGATAGAGCATCCGCTGTCCTGGAGGGAGTAGAACGTGGGCTTCTCAATTCTAAGTTGGGTGATTTCCAGAAGGATGTTACCCCTTGCTCCTGCTACTACTACATTAGCTCTGGCCAGAGCGTCAGCTCCCCGGGTCCTCATGGTTTCATTTCAGATCCCTGAGACTTGGCATCATGCCAGTCACATATCAGGACCCACTAAATGGCAGTGGAAAGGGCGTATATGAATATATTCTAATTCTAATCTGAGGAAATATATTCTACTGAATGCTTCTGCTAAATAAGTACATATAAACACAGGAAAATGAACATTCACTGGACATATAAATGGAATTTTGGAATTGAAAAGGACCTCCCTTAGCTGTTGGATCCAAACCTCCCTTTTTCCAACTGATGACAGAGGCCCAGAAAGGACTAGTCATCTGCCCGACATTATGAATAAGAACTGGTTTCCTGAGTAATAGTCTACGGTTCCTCCTCTACCATTTCACTATCTGATAATTAAGTTCTTGCTCAAAATTCCCCTACGTGGGACTCTCAACAGAAGGCGACATGTGTGCTGGAAAGAGCTAATGTGCTCAAAGTCTTGACTGTGGTTAGGGAAGCTTTCAAGTCATTAGGAAGAGGGATAAAAATGTCAGGGAAACGTCCCTGCAGGGAAATACAATTGTACAACGAAGCAAATTATCTTACTGTCTCATAGGAACAGAACCAACAAGCAATTCCAGCTCGCTGCCCAAAAGACACTGCCCCTTCCTGCTACATTCAGTCCTGCCCTGGATTAGACGGAAGGTTTAAAAGGTCTACCTGACATGTGTGCTATAACTAGAATTGTAATTTTATTATTTTTTTAAATGTTTATTTTGAGAGAGAGAGAGAGAGAGAGAGAGAGAATGCACGCACAGGGGAAGGACAGAGAGAGAGAGAGAATCCCAAGCAGACTCTGTGTTGTCAGCGCAGAGCCCAACGCGGAGCTCGATCTCACAAACCAGGAGATCATGACCTGAGCCAAAATCGAGTCGGACGCTTAACCGCCTGAGCCACCCAGGCGCCCTGTGGCCAGGTAAGTTTAAATGCTGCGTAGAAAGGTCCAATGCAGCCCTAGGTAATGCAATACATGTGTCACCTATCACCCATGAAAAAGCATGGCGAGTTCTTTTTTTTTTTTTTTTAACTTAGATTTTTAAATCTACTATTCCGACAAGGATTGGATTCTGTTGCTTAGGAAAGGGATGGAACCTGCAGGCGGAGACTCACGTCTAGGGCTCGAGACCAGCCGTGGACCTGGAACGCCTTTTATTTTGTACCCGCTGTCTCCTGCACAGCCTGGACAGAAGTCAGTCACCGTGAAGGCAGGAGAGTGGGCGGCTCTGCGAGGCAGTGAACAGACCAGCAAGAGCACAAATACTTTTATTTGCAGTTGAAGAGCAACGCAGGTATCCAGAGACGGGATGCTACTCTCTAATCGGACCTCCTTGCTAGGGGTCGTGCCACACATGCTTCGTTGTTCAGCGGCCGGAGGCCCAGCAGCCTCTCACAGAAAAAGAGGGTTTTTCTACGAAAGGCTTCTGTGAGGTCGGACGGGGAGAGGACAACTAGAATGGAAGACAGCGCCGGGCGCTCGGCTCCCCTAACCAAGCTCCACACCGACACACGCAGCTCCCCGCGGTGCCGACCGCCAGTTACGGAGTTAAGACCTTACCTGCCTTTAACTCCTTTTCCATTTCGGTAAGATTCGGAGCTGCTTTTCAGGAAAGCGTAACTTGTGTTTAAGGAACAGAATGAGGATGGCAGACGTTAAGGCCATTTATCCATGAGCTCTGTCCTCCCCTTGACCAGCTCAATGCCTCCTACCTCCCGAACTTGGCAAGACAGACTACATGGCTCCAGGCTGTCTGCAGTCCTCCCCTGGAAGGAAACACGGGGATGGAAGTCGACGGCACCGCTTTCCCCACGTTTTCCGCAGGGGCCCCGCAGTTCAGGCGACCGTGGTAGCTAGTCATCCACAGTGATGTTGCGGAAAAGGTAGGCCATGGATTCTCCGTTGTGGATTCTCCGAATCGCTTCAGAAAGGATCAGACTGATATCCACGGTCTTTATCTTGGGACACTGCAGCTTCTGCACCTCGTGAGGGACGGTATTCGTCACCACCACCTAGTCATCGCGGCAACGGGGGAGATAAACACTGTTACTGATGTGCGTGCCCCGACGTGGTCACGCAGAAAAGTTGAGCCAGCCACCTCCCCGAGCTCCAAACTACAAGACCTCATTCCGCTGAGTATAGTTTTTACAAAGCAAACTCAACCGACATTACACAAGAAAAAGGTGACAGAGTCCAGAACAGAAGATTGTCAATGTCACGGTCTGCTTACGCAGGAATGACAGGGCCCGGCGCCTTGCTGAACCTTCCTGTGGTCAGGGAAGAATTCGAGGCTTCGGAGGAATGCCACCAGAGTACCAAATTACACCGCAATACAAACTACATGAAGTACATAAAGCAAAGCTTTATGCCAACAGACACATGTTCCCAACTACACGTCTGGCCCAACAAACGGCCGGCCGGCAAGGCCACTACCTCACAGGCCCTCCAGGGAGCAGCTCGGCAGTATTGATGGAGCCACCTTACTATTCACAGAAAAGAGAGAAGCCAGTTTGGACGCAGGCTCGGTGTGCCAAGAAGCCCCTTAAGAGCAGACGCACCTCGTCAATGGAGGACTCCTCGATCAGGCGGGGGGCCTCTGCAGACAGGATGCCGTGAGTGGCCATGACATAGATCTTGTAAGCGCCTCTCTCTTTCAGGATCTCCGCAGCAGCGACGAAACTTTCCACATCATCGATGATGTCATCCTGAGAAGAGAGCAGACTTAGCAGTAAGGAGCCACCCTCGGTCTCTCTGGACACACGCCTCTCTGCTCTTCTCTGCGCTCGGTTTCAGAGGATCTCCCACTGGAGATCAGAGCTGTCCGCCTGGGCCCCAGACTGAACATCCCGCAGTGGCAACAGAAGCGTGTGGACGGTGCTTCGTGTGGCTGTCAGTACTCAGAGTCACATGTGACACGTACAGCTAGACGTCGGGACTGCCAAGGCGCATTCCTGTGTCCCACTTACTTGTTTTCTTTTTTTTTTTTTTTTTTTTTTTCTTCAAGAAAAAGTGAAATGCCAGAACACAGAAATAAAGTGAGCCATTGTAATCAGGCCCAGCAACGGCATTTGGAGCTGGGAGCAAATCGGTCGTGCTAACGTACAAAGAACAAGGCACTTGTTCTCATTCGTAAAAATGGAAGAGCTCATCTTTAGTTCATCTCGTGGCCCTAAAGCTGAAAAGTTGAGTCCCAGACCCCTGAAGACAAAGGTTATTCATGGGGTTGAATTCTCTTACGGGAGTTCCTGTGTTCTTTTTACATCTGTAGGTTGTAATAATCCCTGTTCAACTAGATAAACATTTCTACTTGTCCTAAGGGAGTGTGGATGAGAAAGGACAGACGAATCCATTTAATAACTCTGTCATCCTCACTAGAAACATACTCCCTGAGTGGACAACCTACTAAGAGGCAGCAGTGTCCTCCCTGCACACGAAGGACGACACATGACCACGACCATACCACTATGATTGCGATGCGCCCGCCAACATCTCCGACTACAGTTATCGGTGGCTTCTCTTTGGCCATCATCACTAGCAAAACAAAACAAATCACAAGTTAGTCACGTGTCACTAAATAAGTATAATCGCAACCTCATTCCCTGGAAGTGGTGGAAAAAACCCATTATTTAAAAAAAAAAAAAAAAAAAAGAGGAAATTCTCCTAAATGAACCTAGGGTCTCTGAAACAGACTGTCTAGAGCAGTGCTGTCCAGTAGAAACAGGTGAGCCATATGTAATTTTATGTAAAATTTTATGTAAAAAGAGGGGTGCCTGGCTGGCTCAGTTGGTGGAGCACAAGACTCAAGGTTGTGGGTTCGATCCCCTTGTTGGGTATAGAGATTACTTAAAATCCTTTTTTTTTAATGTTTGTGTGTGTGTGTGTGTGTGTGTGTGTGTGTGTGTGTGTGTCTGTGAGAGAGAGAGAGAGAGAGAGAGAGAGAGAAAGGGGGTGGGGAGGGGCAGAGAGAGAGGGAGACACTGAATCCAAAGCAGGTTCCAGGCTCTGAGCTGTCAGCACAGAGCCTGACACGGGACTTCAACCCACAGACTGTGAGATCATGACCTGAGCCGAAGGTGGACGCCTAACCGACTGAGCCACCCAGGCACCCTATAGAGATTACTTAAAATCTTCAGGGGCGCCTGGGTGGCTCAGCCAGGTTAAGTGTCTGACTTCGGAGGTCATGATCTCACAGTTCATGGATCCAAGCCCCACATCCAAGTGTCCAACTTCGTGCTGACAATGCAGAGCCTGCTTGGGATTCTCTCTCTTTGCCTCTCCCTGACTTGTGCTTTCTCTTGCTCTCAAAATAAATAAACTTTAAATAAAATCTTTAAAAAATAATAAAATCTTTTTTTTAAGATTACTGTTGACTACGTTTTTTTAAATGTTTATTTTTTAAAATTTGTTCTTTTAAAGTTTATTTATTATTGAGAGAGACAGAGAGCGAGCACAAGCAGGGGAGGGGCAGAGACGGAGGGAGACAGGATCTGAAGCAGGTTCTGCACTGACAGCACAGAGCCCGAGGTGGGGCTCAAACTACTGAGCCGTGAGATCGTGATCTGAGCTGAAATCAAGAGTCAGATGTTCAACCCGCTGAGCCACCCAGGTGCCCCTAAAATAAAATCTTAAAAAAAAAAAAAAAAAGAAAAGTAAAATTAATAGATTTTATTTTACCCAGTATATCCAAGATATTATCATTTCAGTATGTAACAGATATGCAATAAATAAATAAATAAATAAATAAATAAATAAATAAATAAATAAGGGATGTTTTGCTTTTTTTTTATACTAAGTCTTTGATATTTGGTGTGCAGTGTCCATAAATAGCACTGGCCATGTTTCAAGAGCTTAAGAGCTACACGTCACTAACAGCCACTAAGAAGTCTTCAGACAGCACAGGTCTAAGGACAGAGTGAAAGAGCGAGGAAGATCTTATCGACAGGAGAAGCCACGCTGTGATGCCACGCAAGCCAGAAATATCTGACTCTAGCTGAGACTGATACAGAAATGTAAACTCAATCCCACTCTGTAGAAAACGAAACTGGCAAAGGTGCCAGATAAGAGAGCCAGCTTTGCTTCACCGTCTTCCAAAGTGACTTTATTTGGACAATGTAACCTTATTATCAGATTATTATCAGATAACTGGCCTATTGACATCATCAGTTTCCTGAAAATTAGGAACTTGAGGACAATAACCATGACTCCATCATCTCTTCCTGATTTGACTGGTCCTTAAAGGAGAGGCTTCTTATCTCACTGGACAATTTACACGTGGGAAGGCCCATCAGTATACAAACCTAACTATGGGGTAGAAAAGGGAAACAAGGGGCGCCTGGGTGGCTCAGTCGGTTGAGCGGCTGACTTCGGCTCAGGTCATGATCTCGCGGTCCGTGAGTTCGAGCCCCGCGTCGGGCTCTGTGCTGACGGCTCAGAGCCTGGAGCCTGTTTCGGATTCTGTGTCTCCCTCTCTCTCTGACCCTCCCCCATTCATGCTCTGTCTCTCTCTGTCTCAAAAATAAATAAACGTTTAAAAAAAAAAAAAAAAAAAAAAGAAAAGGGAAACAAGAATTCACCCTCAAAAGAAAGTGAGCGAACAAAGAAAAAACAAATTTCAGAAGAACAGGCTAGGTAGTCTACTTTTTAAAGCTTCTCGTTATTCTGAAATATTAAACCAGGAGGGGGAGAGGGACATAAGAATAAAACTCAAGGTAGTCCTATAGGTTAGTAATTATCAGCAAACAGTCCATTTTAATGGATTCCTCTCTACAGGTACGGCGAGCCTCAAAGAACAGGCGTGCCTCTCTACCTACCAGCATCGGCCAAGCCGAAATCCAGCACTATTTTACTGGCCAATTTCAACCAACATTTCCTGATTTCCCATCCCAGAAACAAGGGCAATTTTTTTGAATCCAGGCAGTTAAAAAGGCTCTGCATATACATAGCACCTAAAAGAGGGAGAAAATAAGCCGCCGACATTAGGAAAGGCTTCCCTAAGCTCTGTCTTTAAATTAGACCACGCGAGTAGGTGGTTGTGTTGGCCTACCCACTTCTTAGAGAGATGTGGTCCCTGTTCTTGACCATTTTCCTCTGTGAAAAAAGAATTGCAAGCCAGTGTCCCTCACCCAAGGCCAATAAAAACTCAGCTCGTTTGATGCAGAAAACATGTCACCGTACTCCTGTTTACTTTTCTGTAATTCTGCTTCTCCCAAAAAAACTTCTATCCGTTTGGAATGAAAACCAGGCGTGGCTATAGGATGGAGGCTTAAAAGGCTTTTTTTTCTTTTGAAAAGCAAGCATCCCTCCTGGTAGGCTCATTCCCTGCTCTTAACTGGGTTTGAGATCCGGATAAAACTGAACATATGATATGGTCGCTACCAAAAAACAGAGATTTTAGTATAGAGTCAAGGGAAATGAA
Source organism: Lynx canadensis (assembly GCF_007474595.2). Classification (NCBI taxonomy): domain Eukaryota; kingdom Metazoa; phylum Chordata; class Mammalia; order Carnivora; family Felidae; genus Lynx; species Lynx canadensis. The sequence goes on from NC_044316.2 coordinate 55,495,444, forward strand.
CAGCACCTCACAAACCCAAATTTCCTAACAGCTTGCCCCAAAAATAAAACACTGAAAATTCAAAATTTTCAGTAAAAATTTTCAGACATTTTCTGTATGTACTGAAGTTTAAGGGTAAAAGATGCTAAAACTACCGTTTAAGATTCTGTTCTCTTGCCTCATTTTCTCCAACAAAACCCAACCTGTTTAAGGATAAGATGAACTGCGGGGTACCTGGGTAGTTCAGTTAAGTCCAACTCTTGATTTAGGCCCAGGTCAGGATCTCACGGTTCGTGGGATCGGACCCCGCGTCGGGCTCTGCGCTGACAGCATGGAGCCTACTTGGGATTCTCTTTCTCTCTGTCCCTCCCTGGCTCATGCTGTCTCTCTCTCTCTCTCTCTCTCTGTCTCTCTCTAAGTAAATAAACATTTTTTTAAAGTATTAAAATTTATTTTATTTTATTTTTTTAATTTTTTTTTTAAATTTTTTTTTCAACGTTTATTTATTTTTGGGACAGCGAGAGACAGAGCATGAACGGGGGAGGGGCAGAGAGAGAGGGAGACACAGAATCGGAAACAGGCTCCAGGCTCCGAGCCATCAGCCCAGAGCCTGACGCGGGGCTCGAACTCACGGACCGCGAGATCGTGACCTGGCTGAAGTCGGACGCTTAACCGACTGCGCCACCCAGGCGCCCCTTAAAATTTTTTTTAAAGAATAAAATGAATTGTGCACCATCACTTGTGGCCAGAAATCACTATTAAAACTGTATCAACTCACTGCAGTGAAAATGTCAATTTATCAAATGACCTCAATACGAAGAAAGTAGGAAATTATCTTTTGCTTTTAAAATTAGCATTTTGCAAGCCACGTTTATAACCAGCCTTAAATTTTACATACTCTTTTACTCTTTCCCCAGAGTCAATTAACCAAAACTTCCTCTCTTGAAATATAGAGCAAGAAAGAACCAAGAGGAATTACTCATTCCTTATGCAGTTTGATCTTGTTCTATTTTTAGTTCAATGGAAGGTCAAACTTTATCAACAGACTGACAGTAAAAAGAGATATAAGAAATAAAGGTCTCCAGTAGAACCAGAACTGAGGTCATTTTCAAGCTCACGACTCCATCCACATGCAAACAAGTCAAAACTTACATTTAATTGAGGCGCATGTCTGTTTTCACTTTAGTGGTGAAAACCACATCTTCACTTGTAAAATTAACAACCCAGGAAAACCAAGCCAGAAAAGGAGACGTTCTCTCCTTTTTGTGATCCAAACTCTTTAATTTTCACCAATGTGGCAAACACAGAGCCGTCTTTCGCAGAACCACTGGCCTACAATCCTTTCAAGTTCATTAGATGCCCTTGCCATCAGGACGGATTCAACTCTACCTCATAAAACAGAAAAATTTATACGACTTCACTTGTTTTTTAAAGTTTATTTTTGAGAGAGAGAGAGAAAGAGAGAAACAGAGTGAGCAGGGGAGGGGCGGAGCGCGAGAGGGAGACACAGAATCCGAAGCAGGCTCTAGGCTCCGAGCCGTCAACCCAGAGCCCGACCCGGGGCTTGAACCCACGAACCGTGAGATCGTGACCTGAGCCGAAGTCGGCCACTTAACCGACTGAGCCGCCCAGGCGCCTCTCTAAGACTTCACTTTTAATAAATGACTCTACAACACGGTTCCTCAGGCTCGGCGCTCCTGGCATTCTGGGCTAGGTAGCTCTCATGTTGTACCGCAAGGATGTTTAGTAGCTTCTCTGGCATCTGCTCAACAAGATGCCGGTGGTACCCGCCCTCCTTCGCGGTCGAGACAACTGGAAAGGCCTCCGGACCCTGTGAAATATCATGGGAGCGGCGGAACCGCTCTGGGTGAGAACTATCGCTGGTCTGAAAGAATGGGTTCCGGAAAGATAGAATAGTTCGTCTGCCTAAAAACTGCGAAGACTCTGGTCCTAGCAGTCCAGCATCGTCATCCTCATTACCAGTAAGCCCTTAAGACGTACCGGAAGCATAACGGACGTATAAATATAAAGCATATTTAATTTGGAAGGTACAATTACACACACAAAACTAGCATTTTTTTTTTTTTTTTAAAGCATCCCCTTGGCTAAATCTGTAAGAAGAAATCAGAAAATGATCCTACGGCAACTATAAAAAGTAGTCATGTGAATACACCTGCATGTGGATGAAGGAACACACTGCTTTACACCAGCATAGAAAATACTACGATACATCCCCAAAGGCAAGGGAATTAAAAGCAAAAGTGAATTACTGGGACCTTATGAAGATAAAAAGCTTCTGCACAGCAAAGGAAACAACCAACAAAACTAAAAGGCAACCAACGGAATGGGAAAAGATATTTGCAAATGACATATCGGACAAAGGGCTAGTATCTAAAATCTATAAAGAGCTCACCAAACTCCACACCCGAAAAACAAATAACCCAGTGAAGAAATGGGCAGAAAACATGAATAGACACTTCTCTAAAGAAGACATCCAGATGGCCAACAGGCACATGAAAAGATGTTCAGCGTCGCTCCTTATCAGGGAAATACAAATCAAAACCACACTCAGGTATCACCTCACGCCAGTCAGAGTGGCCAAAATGAACAAATCAGGAGACTATAGATGCTGGAGAGGATGTGGAGAAACGGGAACCCTCTTGCACTGTTGGTGGGAATGCAAATTGGTGCAGCCGCTCTGGAAAGCAGTGTGGAGGTTCCTCAGAAAATTAAAATAGACCTACCCTATGACCCAGCAATAGCACTGCTAGGAATTTATCCAAGGGATACAGGAGTACTGATGCATAGGGGCACTTGTACCCCAATGTTCATAGCAGCACTCTCAACAATAGCCAAATTATGGAAAGAGCCTAAATGTCCATCAACTGATGAATGGATAAAGAAATTGTGGTTTATATACACAATGGAATACTATGTGGCAATGAGAAAAAATGAAATATGGCCCTTTGTAGCAACGTGGATGGAACTGGAGAGTGTAATGCTAAGTGAAATAAGCCATACAGAGAAAGACAGATACCATATGTTTTCACTCTTATGTGGATCCTGAGAAACTTAACAGGAACCCATGGGGGAGGGGAAGGAAAAAAAAAAAAAAAAAGAGGTTAGAGTGGGAGAGAGCCAAAGCATAAGAGACTGTTAAAAACTGAGAACAAACTGAGGGTTGATGGGGGGTGGGAGGGAGGGGAGGGTGGGTGATGGGTATTGAGGAGGGCACCTTTTGGGATGAGCACTGGGTGTTGTATGGAAACCAATTTGTCAATAAATTTCATAAAAAAAAAAAAAAAGAAAATACTACGATAATTTGGCAACATCTATCAAAATAACCTTTGACCCAGCATTTTGTTTGCCAGTCTCCATCCTGTAAGTACATTCAGTCACTCAAGAAAGAACAGAAGTTAAGGTTAGTCACAGGTAGTAATGTGACCCAAATCTTGGCTAGTAAATACCACTTTCCACTAAAGGAATCGGGGCTCCTTGTTAGGACGGTTGATTCCAGGGCTAAGAGAGTACACGATAAACATGGAACGTCTAGTTGTACCAGACAGTACGGAAGTATCAAAAAATGATACGGGCGCGTCAAAAGAACGCGGGAGGTGGCTCGAAGGCGTCCTCTTTGGCCAAGTCTAAGACAATTTGAGCATTACAATAAATAGTAGCGATGGATTAGAGAACATGCTGAACAAAAGTAAGATTCCACGAATCCATCCCGATATAAGTGAAGGAACGAACAGGGCAGAAGGGGAGTTGGAAACATCACCATGTGACAACAGTCATAGTAACTGATTCAACCTAATGTGAAGAAATACACAAGCCCCAGTGAAGGGATATTCTATAGAACTGGCCTGTACTCTTCAAAAGTGTCAAGGTCATAAGAGACCAAGAAGAGAGGAGCCATTGCAGATTAAAGAAGACTAAAGAGAAACGTCAACTGAGTCCGATGTATGATCTTATATTGGGTTCTGGGCAAGAAATGATTTCCCTTCGCTCTAAAGGATCCTGGTGGGACAACTGGTAAAATATGAGTAAGGTCTGCAGATTAGGTAATAGTATTGTAACAATGTCAGTTTCCTGAGTCTGATAACTGCACAGTGGTTACCTAAGAGAATATCTGTTTTTATGAAATAGGTACTGACGCATTTAGGAATACAGGGGCACTGTGTCTGTAAATCCCTCTCATATGCTTCAGAAAAAAAGAGCATGTACATAAATGTTAAATCTGGGGCTCCGAGTCAAGAGTAGAGAGGAATTCTATAAAGCTGAAATATGGATCCTGGATCCCGCTGCTTCACTCCAAACCCTGGCTCCGCCAGCTCCGGGCCGGGTCTCCGTTTCCTCACTGGCAGACTAAGGGACAACACAAGCACTTTCACAAGGTCGTGTGAAGACCACATCTGGAGGTCTACTAAAGGGCTTCGAATATCTTTTGACACATAATAAGAGCGCAAAAGATGTTTATTATCACTGGTGCTTTGTTTTTCATAACCAAAGCCTGGGAAAACTCTACATGTTCGACAACAGGGGACTGATTCAATAAATTATGGTATATCCAGGAAACAGGGCACCACAAAACTATCAAAGACCGAGAGATCTGTATAGACTGATAGGGAAGGGACGGAGCAATGTGATATACTACCACTATGTGAAAATGAGAGAACATGAGATACATATAGTCTCTAAATGGATATAAGAAGCCAACCATCTGCAGGTCAGAGCAGCTGGGGAGGAAAGAGAAAAATCTAGGAGGAAGATAGGGGGAAGATAGGGGATACTTTTCGAATTTTGAAGTATTATCAATGTATTGCCTATTCAAGAACTTTAATTATGAAACCTTCAAATAAAGTAAAATGCTACGGTACCAAGAATTTAAATTGACAGAGTATATTGCTTGTTTGTCTTGTACAGAAACCTCCAAAGTTGAAAACAAAGCAATGGAAATTCGATAGGGGAAAAAAATCAGTTTACACCTTTGACAGGAGTCTAAGTAACCTGGGGTATAACCATTCTGATATTTTCCCACTCTACTAACCTCTGTATGTTTCTGAGGCATGGCAAATAGATGCAGATTTGAAAAAGAAATAATCTTTGGGGTGCCTGGGTGGATCAGATAGTTGAGCATCCGACTCTTGATTTCAGCTCAGATCATGATCTCACCATTTGTGGGTTGGAGCCCCGCGTCAGGCTCCGCGCTGTCAGCACGGAGCCTGCTCGGGATTCACTCTCTCCCTCTCTCTTTCTCTGCTCCTCCTCTGCGCTCTTTCTCTCTCTCTGTCTCAAAATAAATAAGTAAACTTAAAAAAAACAAAGAATCTTCTCCCTCTAAAAAGTATATTATATTATAGTATAGGATGCAGGTCATTACCACTCAAAATCCATGGAAAGAAATAGCCTCCACACTGTTGGACTAATTAATAGCAAGTTAGTCAAGTATCAGGTCGAAGGGCTATATTACTAAAATAAGTGCTAAAAGTTACCTGGATTGCCAAAGACTAGTGCATGATCAGTGGCTGCTACTGTCGACCTGACCAAAGTATAGAAGCGTAAGATTTCACACCATTACACATACAGCATTTTCATTAGAGCTAAAATTATTCCACACTCTCTGAATGCTAAGTGCCACCCAGATTAGTTCCATTGTCCTCACATGGTCTGTGAATGTAACACAATCTCCTTTTACCAAACGGGAAATCAATGCAATACCATTCAATTACTGGAAATACCAAGATAGCATACATCCATACACGTATTAACTCCTAGCCAGTCACACTACTCCAAACTTTCTTCCATTTACAAGTGAAATAAAAACACAGAGCTAATCTTACACGGCAACTCCAGGCCCGGGTGGACGGTGGCATTTTTGACCATCGGGGGAGAATGACGACCGTCATCCATGTCCAACTCTGTACACTGGGCTTCTCCGTGGATTACAGCCAACCCCAGACGGAGTCTCTCTGCATATGACTGTGCCCTAAGAGAAAGAGGGAAGCAGCAAAATTCACGGGAAGAAAACCCAAGTGTCACTATCTCATTACTCTATTTATCATAAAATGAAAACATCACTCAGGCTTTTAGGGACACACAGGAATTATTTATACAAATCAGAGGCCTTACTGAGGCCTAGACCAGAACGTTAAGTGCCTCAAGAGGCCCAGGAATTGACATGTGGGCCAGCATCTGGTTCTGGATAATTTTGGTTCTACCCTTTGTCCAATATTGTAACACTCCTAGGGGCGCTTGGGTGGCTCAGTCAGATAAGCGTATGACTTCGGCTCAGGTCATGATCTCATGGTTCATGGGTTCGAGCCCTGCATCAGGCTCTGTGCTGACAGCTCAGAGCCTAGAGCCCGCTTCAGATTCTCTCTCTCCCTCTCTCTCTCTGCCCCTCCCCTCCTCGCACTCTGTCTCTCTCTCTCAAAAATAAGTAAAACATTAAAAAAAACAAAAACACCCCACTGCCTGAAAAATGCTCATATCCCTTTGTTTTCCTTTTCCTGAGAACCTGAAAGGAAGAACTTCCTTTTCTCCCCCAGGAAAACGGAGTAATTCAGAGACTGATCTGTATTGTTGGGAGACTAGAGACAAAGCTGTGATGGGGACAAGACAATAATGGGAAGGGGGGTGGGGGACGTGCACTCAAGCCAACGAGCCTTTCCGGGACACATTATGACAGACCCTAGATTCCAAAACAGCTCATTCTGACTCAGAAGCACCCAAAAGGCATTTTTACAAACGTCTAGCTTCTTTACCTTTTGGCCGCATCAGGAGACTTCGCTACAATGACTGCATTCCTGTAATTTGGGATCTAGATTTGGGGGAAAAATAAGAAAATACTGGAAAGTTATCAAAAATAACACCTGGATGCTGGCATGACACTTTTTCCTCTCCTAACAGTGACCCATACTAGCAATCGGATACGCTAGGATTTCATTTACACATTTAAAATTCTTTTAACACTTATCAATGAACATCATTGCCAAAGTACTGCTACATCAAGAAGCTAAATAATTAATTCTTAACACCTTCATTTAAGAAAACATAGGTAATTGCTAAATATACTTAGAAGGAAATCTATTTTTAATGGCTTTACAAAATATGATCCTCCTCGCCTCTATGCTGACCCTATCCGGCTGCCTGAGGCATGAAGACTTAAGGGAAAGATCATTCGATGTGCCCTTCCATATTGAAATCTGATACCAGAGAAAAACTACATAGGGTCTCTTTTGAGGAAAATGGGGTGTTTGCTCGTGCTCCTCACTTCTTCCTGGATATACTGAAGCAGGAAAGGTGAGGCTCTAAGGTTGTCCACAGGAAAGCTGAAAAAGCCTTGTATTTCCTTTTGATGAAGATCCATAGTGATAATGTGAGTTAAACCTGAAATTTTAAAACAAACAATTACAAAGTTCACCCCTACAAGTTACTGGCTACAGTGGCCACAAACTAGACGCCCACTCCTGTTCCCTAACCGAAGGCTGAAAGCAGGGAACGGATTGCGAACAAACACCGTAAGCTACAGAGACTTTATTTGCGACCTTAACAAAATTGAATGGACTAAACAATGGGTCAAGCCTCATGTGAAAGAGCCTATGCCTTCCACATAGACAAAGAGCGCTAAAGCAGAGAAAAAGTGCTCTCCTTTACTATCATAACTAGCTTGGTCCCGAAAATGAAGAAAAACCAGACAGAAGCAAAGATATGAATATGGGATTAATAAATACTAGAGAAGTAATGGGTGTAAAAAAAAAGATAGTAAGGCCTTGACTAAAGAGTCTAGGAAGAAATGTTAAAAGGCCTGTGGCTGAAGTAGAAGGAATAAGAAAACAAATCCAAAGTAACATACCTATTAGAAGAAAAACTCATATAACACAAAGATAAGACATTGGAGTTTGGAACAAGCTCTAAATGTCACATAAGAATGGGTCAAGAAGTATTCTAGAAAAACAAGATACACTCTTACAGTCAACAGTGCTGATCGAAAAAAGGTACACATGTAAAAACATTACAAATGGCCAAAGGTCACTGCAAAACTTCTAGGGCAGTATTTCTTGTTCCTCCCCAAAACATTACACATTTTTAGAAAATGGAATTCAAATGTTTTTTCTCAGGACTCAAATATATATTAGAGTTTTTAAGTAAACACGCCAGGCGAAAATCCCAGTAACTAGAAAGTGTTTTTACATTTGATTCATAGGCCAGAAAGCATGTTACCACTACAAAAACACAGAATGAAAGCAATTAAGAACGAGCTGCTAGACAGAGAGACAATCAGGGAGGGGGGGGGGGGAAAGCATTATATAAACTGGAGAAGTAGCAAAAGGAAAACCTGGTTTTAATATTATGCACATGAACAGCATTTAGCTAACCGAGGCAAATACATAAAACCTAGACCTGGAGCTCAAAAGATCCCCTACGGATGCCAAGATCACAGCTAAAGTTTTCATGGTCAGATGAAATGAAAAGAAGTGACAGATGACGGAAAAGCCCAAGATTAGAGAAGAGACGACGTCGCACTCAAGTAAGACAAAGAGAAAAGGAAAAGATGAGGATCTACACCTAAGCTCACATATCCCTAACCAGAACTATCAAAAGGGAACAGAAGAAAGTAATTAGTGAGCAACACTTAAAACCGGTCCCGAATTAGCTCTGAGGGAGGGACTACTCTCAAGCAGGAAGAGTCCTAAATGAGCACCCCAAGGTCCGCGGCCACACTCACCTGCTTTCGCCAGCATGGACGCCAGGAGCTTGCACACAATGGAGCCCCTCTTCCTCATCTTGCTCTGCTTGCTGTAGGGGAAGTAGGGGATGACTCCGATAATGTTCCTGGCACAGGCCGTCTTCAGCGCGTAAGCCATGATCAGTAACTCCATCACGGCGGTATTCACATCTCTGAAACAGGTAAAGTTTGTATTTGGGGGGGAGTTTCATTTACTAACCCCTAAAAGAGATCTGAACGTCAGCGCTGGCACACGGGCCGCCAAGATGGGCGTCACAGGCATTTTTATCGTCACCTAGCTTACAATGGCACCTTGTGAATACAGGGGAAAGGCTGTTAGCTCTTTGCAGCTGTGGTTGTCATCTGTGGTTAGGTAAATCCATAGCACAGCTACCCACACTCACCTACGCCTGGCGCTTCTGTCAGTGATGCGATCACTGGGGTGGCACGTGAGACAGTCGTCAACTGCTGGTGGCCAGAGTTAAGCAACACCTGCGGGCACCATCCCAGGCACAGGGGACTCAGCCCCTGCGTCCTGCGAACGCCAAGGGGGGAGGCCCACTGTCCTGCTATGTAGCTGCCATCGCCAGGAAGGATTTGGTCTGTTTGTTCTTCCAGGGGTAGCGGGTAGGGTGGAGGATGGGGAGGTCTTGGAACTAAGTTTTCAAAAATCTCATCCCTTTTTTCTCAAGTACACAGATTCCCAACAGAGGTTACTCAGAGAGAGACAAAGAAAGAAGTATGAATCTGAAAGATATTCAAAGGAAAGGCTACTTTCAATTTTAATGAATGTGGATTGCTACTCTTCGCCAAGGCTGATGGCACCCAAGAAGGGCTCTGCCCTTAAAATAGGTGAGAACCAAAAAACCCAAAACCAGCCAAACACACACACACACACACACACACACACACACACACACACACGAGGTGAAAACCTTAGGGCAGAGGGAAGCTCCGAGCTGAGTCCCTTGTGTCACTCCACTCCAGGTCACCTGGGAAGGTCTGAGACTGGAAGCCAAAAGCACCCCCGACAGGGTCCTCCCTGAGTTTCGTGGAGGCGAGTTCCCAGAGAATCTGAGACAGGGCCCACTGGGCAGGAGACTGGGCCGAAGACTCTGCCCTTGGGGAGGGGCCTGGCAGATGCCTCCTTAGCTGTAGCTTGGAACACACTGGGCTAGCAGAGTGAGTTCAATGGCTGGGGGGAGGTACTCTGCCCTCATAACCCAGTAAGACTACTCTCCCCTGTTCACAAAAAAGAAAAAAAAAAAAAAGAGGTGAGAGCCTTGAAATCCTTCAGGATGTTCTTCCAATAGTCCTTGGATTATTCAAGAATCGTCAAACACCCTCTCTCTGGAGTCAGGAGTGTATCTCCCTTGCCTTCCTGGGAAAGAGGATCATTTCCCACGTCTTAGTTTCTATCCATGTGGGCAGCCGGCCCTCTGGGGGTCAGTTCTTGAACTGTCTGATACACAGCAGCGACGCCCTCATTTATAGCAAAACGGAAAGCCTGCCATCAACATGGTACCGACTTCGTTGAATAAGATACTCATCATGGAGATTGCTTTTTAGCCTGAAGGGCGGTCGGGCCAATTCCTCTCAGTCTCTGAATTCGTGTGTGTCCCTCTCTCTGAGGGCATCCGTCCTCGGTGCATCTGGGAGTGACACGCTGCAAAGACATCCCTGTGCTCCGACAGCGTTTACTTCCACATTCAACTTCTAGAACTTCCGACCTCACCTTTGTAATCTGGATTTTTCGTAAATATTTCAGGGTTCGGTCACACAAGCATTTCTCCCAGAGCGTGGGTATAATTGACTCAGGGCTCAATTTTGAGACAACTCTGACCTTCCTTCCGGACTGCTGACAGGTTACGGTATTTTCCGGTTATTTCCTTCCTCTGAAATAAACTGGAACATTCTTCCTTCTCATGCTCCCAAACTAATACTGTCCCAAGTCGGGCATCACAAGGTTAGAGGACACACAATCTTTTGGCAATAATCAGGACAAAACATTTACCAAACACTTTCAAGGTACTTCGGAATTCGTTAGACCTGGTCAATGTTAGTTCATTCACATATTCAACAAATATTTATTGAGCAACAGGAATCAGGCACTGTTAGGTGGGGGAGTTAAAATGGCAAATGGGGCTGACCACAGGGGAAGAAAATGCCAGAGGCCCACACTGGATCACCCTCGTGGTAATCACGTGTCCCAAGAGGGGGCACGTCTAACTCCACGTTACCCCTCCCAGACTTTTATTTATTTATTTGTTTTTTTATTATTATTTTTTTTAATGTTTATTTATTTATTTATTTTTTTTTTCAACGTTTTTATTTTTATTTTTGGGACAGAGAGACAGAGCATGAACGGGGGAGGGGCAGAGAGAGAGGGAGACACAGAATCGGAAACAGGCTCCAGGCTCTGAGCCATCAGCCCAGAGCCTGATGCGGGGCTCGAACTCACGGACCGCGAGATCGTGACCTGGCTGAAGTCAGACGCTTAACCGACTGCGCCACCCAGGCGCCCCAATGTTTATTTATTTTTGAGACAGAGAGAGACAAAGCATGAGCAGGGAAGGGGCAGAGAGAGAGGGACACAGAATGTGAAGCAGGCTCCACCCTCCGAGCTGTGAACAGAGCCCGACGCGGGGCCTGAACTCACGAACCGTGAGATCATGACCTGAGCCGAAGTCGGACGCTTAACCGACTGAGCCACCCAGGTGCCCCTCCCCTCCCAGACTTTTAGACTTCATTCCACAGAGGGGAGAGCTGCTCTTCCCCCACTGGATCACCTGAACTGGTGCCTCGTGGGCTCTGAACGTTAAGCTGGAAGGTTACACAGTACCTGGAGGACAGCGTGTAAATAACTCAGGCGTCCACATCTAGACTAAACACCAGGCATCACATCTACTATAGCCAAAGTCCTCTTCCGCATATAGACTGCTTGACGATGTTGGAAATACAATTAGAGCTTTCTTAACCTTCCAGGGGCGTGATACTGTGCGGTGTTGCAAAAGTTCCGCCGGCTGTGGTTTCTTCCATCAGACCTCAATGTCAGCAATATGGTTAGAGTTGAAGTTAATAGATTCCGAAAGAGTATCTGCCCAGGTGGCTGGGCTTTTAGCTGGCTTTGTAATAGCATTTATAACACACAACCGTAGGATGCAGTGAGGTTTGGGCAGCACACCTCAAGGCCCGCCCAGATGGTAAGATGTTAACATAACAAAATGAACAATTTTCAAAGAGCCTGGATTTCAGCAAAACTTCCCTTTCACTAATTACTAATTTCTGCCGTGGGATTTCATTTTCTACTTTTTCCTCTTCCTATTGACCTATGCCAAGGGATTCAACATCCTCCAGCCCGAAGCTGAGGAAAGCCTCCCATGCCCCACCCGTTCGGTCAGGAAAGCAACAAAGGAGCCTCTGTCACACTGGCTCTCCCCGTTCCCTGCGGGACACTAGACAAACCGGACAGCAGGCAGTTAATCTGTGGGCTAGCAGGGTGAAGAGAAGCTGGCTGGCAGCCTCTGCTTTGTTTATCTGTTCCCTAAGACTGTTCCAAGTACATCCTGGCTAGTTTTCGTGGTCTTTGTATCTAAGTAGGACAATCTTAATTGTTTACCAACTGACTCGTTTTTCTTTCCCCTAAGATAATCACATCCTATATTAAATTCGACCTTGTTGCTCTGCCGGTTTCGATAAACAAAGATAAATGAGACACGAGGAAGCAGACATGGTCTTACGCCGGTCGAACTGCGCAGGACCGCAATGACAGGCCGACGCCATAGATTGAAGGAGTGACAACATGGTAACGGGGTGGGATTTACCCCACCTCCGACCCCACGACTTAATCATCTGAAGCAAATAAGGTATAAATGTTCTTCTCTTTTTCAGTTTTTAAAGTTTATTTCTTTTTAGAGAGAGACAAAGGCAGGGTGAGCAGGGGAGGGGCAAAGAGAGAGAGAGAGAGAGAGAGAGAGAGACAGAGGGAGAATCCCAAGCAGGCTCTGCACCGTCAGCACAGAGCCCAATGAGGGGCTCGAACTCACGAAACCGTGAGACCGTGACCTGAGCTGAAACCGAGAGTGAGACACCCAACCAACTGAGCCACCCAGGCGCCCCGTAAATGTTCTTTTAATGACTTCTTACATTACATCAACACACTAGGCCTTGTAACATAAACACGGAAATTGTGCTTCAAAAAACACTCTGTAAGCTTCACATCCATTTTACTTCCTTCCCTCGCTCAGTATGTTTGGAAGCCCCTGGAGTACGGATGTGAAATGTTGGGGTTCGGGAGCAAACGGTCAAGAAAGAATTCTTGAGACGTCTTCAGTGCAAAAAAGGGCTGTTTTATGAAAGCACGGGGACAGGACCTGTGGGCAGAAAGCACTGCACCGGGGTTGTGAGGAGTGGCTGATCGTATACTTTCAAGTTGGGAGGGGGGTCAGGGACAGCGTTGAGTCTCGAAGGAATATGGAAGCAAGGTGTCCAGGACCTTGAGGGGCTAGCTCTTATGAGGAAGAGGTCATTTCCTCCAGTAAAACCGCAGTCATGAGACCCTGCAGATGTCTATCAGTAGGCCAAATGCTTGGAGAATGACTGCTAGTCTATATCTTGGGGCTGGGAGGGGGCAGTTAGAGATAAAGGAAGTTTCCAAAGGGATTTTTTATAGGATCCTGGAGGTTGGACAAACGTCAAGCTAAGACTGCCTCTTGCCTCTAGCAAAGTATTAACGTGGAGGCAGCTAAGCTCCCTGAGGAAGGTCACTCTGCGTGTCTCTAAATACCTGTCACTGAGCTGTAAGTTGTGAGGAAGTTCAATTTTTTTTTCTTTCGCCTTTGTTCTCCACATCAAGTATCAGACATTTAAATCATGCAACATAGCGGTGCCCGGGTGGCTCAGTCAGTGAAGCGTCTGACTTCAGCTCAGGCCATGATCTCATGGTTTGTGGGTTCGAGCCCCGCATCAGGCTCTGTGCTGACAGCTCAGAGCCTGGAGCCTGCTTCGGATTCTGTGTCTCCCTCTCTCTGTCCCTTCCCCGCTCTCTCTCTCCCTCTCAAAAATAAACATTAAAAAAAAAATTTTTTTTTTTAAATCATGCAACATAATCACTTCATTCAGAAAGGCTTTTTGCCATTTCCAAAAAATTGAATCCACCCTCAACAATAAAAAACGTGCGATTACTGGAGCAAAGGGAATATGCTGCGGGCTCTGGAGGGGGGTTTGGAAGGTGAGCCCCACCTCCGGGGCTATTGGTCAGCAGCACCACCAACAGGGGTGATGACATTAGTCTCCCCTGGCGAGCACAACACCAGAGGGCAGCCTCACGGGTGACAGAGCTCCCACGCTCCCGCATTTCGCCCCTAGACAAGACCCTCAGGTCTTCCCCTCATTTAAAAAAAATTTTTTTTTAATATTTATTTTTGAAAGAGGGAGAGGGGAAGAGAGAGAGAGAGAGAGATAGAGAGAGAGAGAATGAGCGGAGGAGGGGCAGAGAGAGAGACAAAGAATCTGAAACAGGCTCCAGGCTCCGAGCTGTCATTGCAAATCCCCATGCGGGGCTCGAACCCACAAATGGTGAGATCATGACCTGAGCCGAAGTCAGGTCAACCGCCTGAACCACCCAGGTGTCCCCTCCCCCTCATTTCTAAGGTGCAGCATCGAACAAAAGCACGAGGCAAAAAGAGTGCCAGGAGCGGGAGGAAACCAGTACAAAACCAAAATTGCCGGAGGACTAGTGGGCAAAGTTACTATCAAAGTATCTATCAGAGCCGCCTTATCTAACAATACTACAGAGGCATGGATGTTTACACCCAGCAATTCCATTTCTTGGAATCTTCCTATGGAAATACCAGAAACACAAGATGTCCAGGCAGGGTATGTGCTGCAGGCACTCGGGCACAGGCTTCTGAGGACGGATTCACCCCCGTGGGGGAGGGAGGGGCTGAAAGTTCCCACCCTCTATCCTCTGCTGACTTCCCCAGGAGCCCCCCTCTAGTGGTTATCTAGAGGCTTCCCAAAAACCATCTCAATAACGTCAGCTCAGGAGTGGCTGTAAGGGGCTTGCTATGAATAACAAAAGACACCTTTATTGCTCTTATCGCTTAGGAAATTCCACAGGTTTTAGGTTTTAGGAGCTCAGCACTGGGAAAGGAAGACCAAATACACACACACACACACACACACACACACACACACACACATTTTTTTTTTAAGATTTTATTTTTAAGTGATCTCTACACCCTGGGGCTCGAACTTACAACCCTAACCGAGATCAAGAGTCGCATGCTCTACCAACTGAGCCAGCGAGGCGCCCCCAAATATATATTTCTTATTACAAGTCACATTTTCACTGAGGCTAAAAGTAGCTTCCATGTGGGATTTGGGTGAAGGCTTAAAGAAGATACATGTAAGAGCCTCACCCCGATGGCCTCCAGTGCCGTTCTCATCTTTTTTTTTAATGTTTATTTATTTTTGAAAGAGAGACAGCATGAGTGGGAGAGGAGCAGAGAGAGAGAGAGAGAGAGAGAGAGAGAGAGAGAGAGAGAGAGAGAGAGAGAAAGACACAGAATCAAGTTGTGAGATCATGACCTGAGCCGAAGTTGGGTGCTTAACCGATGGAGCCACCCAGGCGCCCCAAGTGCCATTCTGACCACGACCACGGTCTCAGGAATCTCAATAAACCTAGACAGGAAGGTCTGCACTTTCCAGAGACATACACAGATACCATCTACACCAGAGCAGCTTGAAATGGGCCACTATGCAAAAAAAAAAAAAAAAAAAAAGTGCAAAAACTGTCTTGCGAGGTACACATCGGCAGGGGCCATGCTTCGGATTTAACAACAAAAAGCTTTTCGGAGCGCCTGGGTGGCTCAGCCCGCTCCGGGATTCTGTGTCTCCCCCCCTCTCTCTCTGCCCCTCCCCTGCTCATGCTCTGTCTCTCTCTGTCAAAAATAAATAAACATTAAAGAAAAAAAAAAAAGAAAACGGAATTGTTGCTTCTATGATAACAGAATTCTATCGCTAAGATTTTTAGAGGAAATCTTACCTCTAATGCTAATCTTACCTGGGTATTGTTTGTATAATGAAAATATCTTGGCCACGAACAGATTCTTTTATTTCAACTCTTGTTTCTGAAAAATAAAAAAAAGTCCAATAGTTTAGGGAAAGCACTTCGTGATACACTAATTGGGCAGCACATGGACGGAGTCAAGATGAAATCTAAATCAACACTTCACCTAGCGCACCAAAATAATTCTGCAAGAGATCTCAGAATGACAAGCATCCATATAAAAATAGTGAAGCTGAAGGGAAAAAAACCCAAAAATAAGCTAAAAGGCAAAAAAGTAACACAAACAGATCCACATAAAATCTCGGGGTCCAAAAAAGCAAACCCATCACCGAAATAAAGACTGGACGCCTGGGGAAAAGTAAAGAGGTCAAAAGTTAACTGCCTTCTTCCCACAAATGTGGTGGCCTCGGGCCCTGTCCTGAGGTCCCCAAGTGGAAGACCTGGGCCAAGCAGACGAGGACTGATCCAGGAGAGACAACGCAACGCCAAAGGCTGGGAGACTTTTCAGGCTAATGTGACAGAAAGAGACCAAGAGATGGGGCGCCCAGCTGGCTCAGTAGGTAGAACACGCGGCTCTTGATCTCAGGGTCGAGAGTTCGAGCCCCATGTTGAACACGGAGCCTACTTAAAAACAACAACAACAGCAAAAGAAAAAGACCGGAGAGCGAATAGTGGGGTTGGTTAAACCACCTTCTCGTCCTCAGGTGCTTTATCTCAGGAGCTCCCCAGATGCCATCACCATAAATTAAAATTGTCACTGCTAAACAGACTAGCTCGTCTATCTGCTTTCAGCTTTAGGTTTTTGAATACCAGTATCTCCTGACTTGTCTTGACTGTAGATGAAGTTTTTAAAGTCACCAAGTAGAAAGTTACTAAATGCAGGGGCGCCTGGCTGGCGCGGTCGAGCGCGCGACGCTTGACTTCAGGGTCGTGAGTTTGAGCCCCACGTGGGGCGTTGAGATGACTTAAATAAATAAAACTTTTAAAAAAAGTGACTAAGGGGCGCAGTGACTCTTGATCTCAGCTCAGGTCATGATATCACAGTTCATGAGTTCGAGCCCCATGTCATGTCAGGTTCCGCGCTGATAGTGCGAAGCCTGCTTAGGATTCTGTCTCTCCCTCTCTCTCTGCCCCTTCCCCACTTGTTCTCTCTCTCTCTCAAAATAAATTAATAAACTTAAAAAAAAACAAGTTTCTAAGTGTGGAAGCGGGATGAAGGATATCTGGGGGTTAATTATACCACACATGGAACTTACAACATTTTGGGCACATGTGTTTTCCACTAAACCAGCCACTAAATCATCTTTCCTTTTTCAAATACCTTCCTTTTTTAGATGCCTGAACATCACTAGGTCTTAGTAATTTACCTCCTCAAGCTACTTACACCACAGATAGTTCTACCTTAGAAAGAAAAAAGGAAGCAAGAATCATAAACCTAAGCTTTCAACTTTGCAAAAATAGTTCCAAACAATTTTTTTTTAATTTATTCATATTTGAGAGACAGAGAACGAGTGGAGGAGAGCAGAGAGAGAGGGAGACACGGAATCCGAAGCAGGCTCCAGGCTCCCAGCTGTCAGCACAGAGCCCGACGCCGGGCTTGAACTGTGAGATCACAACCTGAGCCGAAGTCAGACGTTTAACCAACTGAGCCCCCCAGGCACCCCAGTTCCAAATTATTTTACGTTAACTTGTCTTCACAGGGCATTGTACGGCCTGAAGTACACAGCCCCACTAGATTTACGATGCAGCACTCCTAGGACATGGGCAATCAACAAAGTGCTTTGAAGCGTTATCATTTAATGTCACAATTTTCCACGGAAACTCAGAGGGCAGCCAAAATGGGTTACCAACCCAGGATGAGAGTCTACAAGAGAACTGAGAAAAAAATTTAGGGATGAAAGAACTCAAAGCTGGGTTTGTTTGGTTTGTTTTTTATTTTTATTTATTTATTTATTTATTTATTTATTTATTTTTTATTAAAAAAAATTTTTTTTTACATTTATTTATTTCTGAGAGACAGAGAGAGAGACAGAACACAAGTAGGGGAGGGGCAAAGAGAGAGGGAGACACAGAATCTGAAGCAGGCTCCAGGCTCTGAGCCGTCAGCACAGAGCCTGACACGGGGCTCAAACTCACGAACAGTGAAATCATGACCTGAGCTGAAGTTAGACGCTCAACCGACTGAGCCACCCAGGCGCCCCTGGTTGTTTTTTAATTTTTTTTTTTTACATTTATTCATTTTTGAGAGGCAGAGAGACACAACACAAGTGGGGAGGGGCAGAGAGAGAAGGAGACAGAATCCAAAGCAGGCTCCAGGCTCTGTGCAGAGGGACGTGGGGCTCAAACTCACAAACCGCGTGAGATCATGACCTGAGCCGAAGTCGGACGTCAAAGCTGGTTTTTTTAAAAAGTCATTACTACCTGGTACCAGATTGCTCTAGATGCCATTTGATGACATAAGGAGACACAGATGTAAAGGGCATTTAGCAAACGGAGCCCAATATAGAAGAGAAAACATATTCTTTACATCTCTCCTTTTTTCACTGTGAAATGACAAGACAGTCACATTATCCTGGAAACAGGGGAAGGGGACTTTAAGAAAGAGAAGAAAGAAAGAAAGATTTAGAGGCAAGTAGTGAATGATCTTAAAGAAAAATGTTTTCATGTTACACGGGAATAGTATCAGCCTTTTAAAAACATGTCAGTTGAAGGGCTCCTGGGTGGCTCAGTTAAGTGTCCAACACAGGTCATGATCTCACGGTTCGTGAGTTCAAGCCCCACATCGGGCTCTGTGCTGACAGTGTGGGGCCTGCTTAGCAATCTGTTTTCCTCTCTCTGCTCCTCCCCCACTTACACGTGCTTTTCTTCCTAAAAAAGGAAAGAAAAAAAAAAAATAGACCAACTTGATTTTGGCTCAAGTCATGATCTCCTGTTTCCTGAGTTTGAGCCCCATGTCAGACTCTGCACTGAAGCATGAAGCCCGCTTGGAATTCTCTCTCTCTCCCTCTGTTCTTCCCCCTCTTGCTCTCTCTCAAAAATAAATTAACATTCAAAAAAAAAAAAAAAACCCACATCAATTGACTAAACAGTTTAGAGAACAAAGGATGTTTAAGAAATCATTTTCACTTACCTCCATTGGTCTCTTGATAGACCACAGATTTCCCCAATTCTGCACCAAGACGCCTATGGGGGGGGGGGGAGGGGAGGTAAAGGCAATAAGCTCTTTAAAAAAAAAAACTTCAGTTCCTATGTGTATGTTTAACAAAAAGGCTAAAATAACTAGACTAGCATTCTTTCCCCCAAACCCAGAAAAGTTCAGAAAGTTTAATGCATTAAGAACCACACACCCTCCACTGTTCCACAAGCAGCTTCAAGGGCCCACCATTTTGTAACACGCTGCTCTACTGGGGGGGGGGGGGGGGATCCACAGCCAAAGTTTAATGTCTAGTTCATTGTTTTCTGAATAACGGTCTTGGAAAACCATTCCCAAACAGACGTGTGGCTACCGACACCGATTCCAAAACCACAAGTCACAGTTAAATGCAATGGCCAAAAGCGAATAGACTTCAGTGCCATTAACCAAATGCAGTGTGAATGTTGCTTGGGATCCTGATTAGAATAAACTAGGCACAAAAAGCCATTTTTGACACAGGGGAGGGAACTATGAACAAGGGCTTGATACTAAATGATATTAAGGAATTAATGATGTCATAGGTTTTGCTTTTTTTTTTTTTAAAGATTTTTATGTAATCTCTATACCCTCTGTGGGGTTTGAACTCACAGCCCCAAGATCAAGAATTACACGCTCCACTGACTGAGCCAGTCAGGTGCCCCGTCATAGGTTTTCCTGGTTATCAGGTAGCATTACCACTTTAGTGAGTGAAATGCTATGATGTGAGGGGGGAATCTGTTTAGAAATACTCCAGCCGCGCACGCAGGACAGCGAGGAAGGCCGCTGGGTAGAGGAGGTTGTGGCTTTCTGGTGCTTTGAGGAAACGTCAGATGCGAGGCCTTCTGGCCAAGTGTCTGAGAGTTTAGACTGTGGAGGATTCTTATATCCTAGAGGGCTGCAGCCTTCACTCCAGGTTGCTGCAGTGGAACCAAGAAAGAAGGCATAGGCAAATTTCTACAGAAATTATGATTCCCTGAGAGATTCTGAGGTGAAGAAGGCTGGTGCCTCTTGGGGTGCAAAGTGGTTTTGGAATGTAAAGAATTTCTTCGGGTTGGGTTCCATGGAAGTTTGTCACTGACCTGGGTTTCCTAACTATGAAACACGGATATTGGGGTATGAAATAGTTTCTCTTGATAAGCAAACAACGAACAAATACTGTGCACAGTATAAATAAATAGAATTATTCCAGTCAAGTCTACAATAGGATATTATTCAGCCTTAAAAAGGAATGAAATTCTGATACATGCTATAATATAGATGAACACTGAAAAAATGATTCTAAGTAAAAGAAGTCAGACACAAAAAGACAAATATTGCATGATTGCATTTATAACAGGTACTTAGAAGAGGCAAATTCAGACACAGAAAGGAGAACAGAAATGACCAGGGATTGGGAGGGAAGGGATCGGGGAGTTAGTGTTTTAAGGGTATGGAGTTTCTGTTCCGGATGATGAAAAAGTTCTGGAAATGGATACTGGTGACAGCCACACAACACTGTAGATGTATTTACTGAGTTGTACTGAGTTGTACGCTTAAAATGGTTAAATGGTGTGGTGCTGGGGTGGCTCAGCTGGTTAAGCGTCTGACCTCAGCTCACATCATGATCTCGTGGTTGCGGGGTTTGTCAGCCCCGCGTTGGGGCTGACAGCTCAGAGCCTGGAGCCTTCTTTGGACTCTGTGTCTCCCTTGCTCTCTGCCCCTCCCCCGTTCGCACTCTGTCTCCATCTCTCTCTCAAAAACTGAATAAACATTAAAAATATTTTCAAAAAAAGGTTAAATAAATGGTACATTTTAAGTTATGTACATTTTACTGTAATTAAAAAAAAATCCTTGGGGGGTACCTGGCTGGCTCAGTCGGTAGAGCAAGCAACTCTTGACCTCCGGGTCATGAGTTCAAGTCCCACATTGGGTATAGAGCTTAGTTCACACATATATATATATTTTTAAGTTTCTTTATTTTGAGAGACAGAGAGAGCATGTGTGCAGGAGCAGGGGAGGGGCAGAGAGGGAGAGAATCCCAAGCAGGATCCCTACCATCAGCATGGAGCCTGATGTGGGGCTTGAACTCATGAACCCTGAGATTATTATCTGAGCCAAAATCGAGAGCCGGATGCTTAACCGACTGAGCCACCCAGGCATCCCTAGAGCTTAGTTTAAAAAAAAAAAAAAAAGAAGAATCTAGCCCCCCAAAAAGTGAGAGATAGGTAAAGTAAATGAAATAAGACTAACAAAAAGTTGTTAAATTGAAGCTAGATGAAGGGGGTTAATTATAACACGTATGTAACTTACACACATCCTGGGAATCCAGCACACCTAACTTTTCTACTGATTCAAGTGTATAACCAAAAGTGTTTGAAAATCCCTGCTTGGAAGTTCAGATCCAAAAGCAGTCATGGAAATAAAATATCCTAACGTCAGGGACCTTCACACTTTGCTCAGTGGTAAAAGCCTTTTTTCAAATAAAGTCTTACTCAGAAACTCAACATATGAAACAGATAAAGGAAGTATTTACAAATATTATTTACAGTAATTTAAAACATTTCTGGGGGTGCCTGGGTGTCTCAGTCGGTTGAGCGTCCGACTTCGGCTCTGGTCATGATCTCGCGGTCTGTGAGTTCGAGCCCTGCGTCGGGCTCTGTGCTGACAGCTCAGAGCCTGGAGCCTGCTTTGGATTCTGTCTTCCTCTCTCTCTGCCCCTCCCCCACTCATGTTCTGTCTCTCTCTGTCTCAAAAACAAATATAACCATTAAAAAAAATTTTTTTAATAAAATAAAAATAAAACATTTCTGGGGGCGCCTGGCTGGCTCAGTCCAAAGAGCATGGGACTCTTGATCCCAACTGGGGTCGTAAGGTTGAGCCCCACGTTGGGGGTAGTGATTACATTAAAATTAAAATCTTTAAATATTTCTGGAACAAGGCAGAGAAGAACCTATCATTAAAAGAAAAAAGCAAAACCATTGACCTTTTAAATGTGCCCTCCTCCATCTGCTTTCTCTCAGCAAGGTCACTGTGGTGAATTTGACCGAAAACAAACATGAGCTTTATATTTAAAGTTAGCATTTTAGTTGGCCTCAAAAAGCCAACATTTATCAGGGGTTAGAAACAGAAACTAGGTAGTAGACTGCAAAAGGATTTACTCTTCTAATCTCACTTAAAACCCCCAACTGAAAAGAAAATAGGCATTGCTGAGAAAATAGGACTGAAGTTTCCCTTCGACATTTCCATCTAGAACCCAAAATTATATCCTTGCGATTATTCATCAACTCTGAAAAATCCAGAGGAACTCTAATGTAAAACTGTTTCCAGATATAAAAATGACTTTAAATGTTAAAAAGCAAGCTATTCATTTTTATACCTTAGGTTTGTAACAAGTTTATCTGGAAAGGGTTCCTAAGGCTCTTCCTTTGCATTAGAGCTCTGGGACTCTCCAAGAGCCAACTAGAAAAGAGTTATTATTCCGAGGGCCACTGTGAGCCTCTGCTCAGCTACAAGCTTTATCTACATTATTTTGTTGCTGCTCACGATGTTCCTGCCCGGTAGATAACAGCGCCGTCCCTATCTTACCAATGGAATTCAGGAAAATCAAGTCTCTTGCCCAGTGCCCCAGGGTTAGTAAGTGGCAAGACTGGGGAAAGACATCTCAGAGCTGTCAGACCCCAGAAGCCACTTGAGATCACAGGCTTCCTTGGGTTAAAAACACACGGAAGGGCAAAGAGCTCCCTTCAAATGACTGCTCGAAAGCAAAGCTGACTTAAGAAAATACGGTTAGACTTATTTCTATCAGCAACTCTGACAAATCTGCTCCCCTGGAGTTGTCCTGTCCTCGCTGCTCTCTCCGCCACCCCGGCTAGGGTTGGTGCACCCGGCGCCTGCCACCTGCAAGGCCCTCCCGCCGCCCCCCGCCCCCGCGCAGCCCCCCTTCCGGGCGCAGCGCCCCCCATCGCCGGGTCAGCGTGTTATAGCCCGGGGACCTGCGGGCCTCGGGCCCACCGAGGAGACCGGGGAGTGGCGATGACCCGGCTCCGAGGTCAACTCCCACTGTGGGGCAGGGGGCCGCGCCCAGGGTCCCCCTCCGGGCCCTCCCTGCGGGGCGACGGCAGCCTCGCCCCTGCCCGGGAAGTGGGAGTGGGGCGAGCGGTGCCGCGCAGCCGGCGCGGGGAGAAGTCAGAGTCCGCCGATCGCGTCTCTGGTGCAGAATGGCCACCCGCAAGGGTCGGTCCGGCCCGGAACAGGCGGGCCCGCGGCTCCGCGGCCCGGGTGCAGGGCGGCGCCGAGGGGAAGGGGCGTCGGGACGCCCCCCCCCCCGCCCCTGCCACGGCCCGGGGCCCCGCCCCGCCCCCTTACTCGGTTATGCGCTTGGCCAGCTCGGTGCAGGCGGCCGTGGAGTTGGCCGAGAAGACTCGGTAGCCGGTGCGGGCGGCGTTCATGGCCGGGCGGGCGGCGGGGCTGGCTCGCGGGGCGCGGAGAGTCGAGGACGCCGAGAGCGGGGGCAGCAGCAGCAGCTTCTTGGGCATCGTCCGGCCCGAGGCGCGGTTACAGCCGGCCGGCGCGGGGCGGCGCCCGGAGCGGCTGCGGCTGAGGCGGCCGCGAGGCCGGGATTCCGGCTGGGGAAGGGGAGAGGCCCGAGACCCCCACGTCCACGTACGCGAGGCCACCAAGGGCTGGGGCAGAACCCACGCTCGTGGCGACCGGCGTTGCAGCCGCCTCAGAGCCAGTGGCGAGGCCGCCGCCCCCTCTGGGAATTGGAGAGGCGCCGGCTAGAGCGCCCGCGGAGCCGCCATCTCAGATGAGGGCAGGGCGGTGGGCAACTCTTTGAAAGCTTGTTCTGCCGAGAGGAGGCTCGCGGATCGCCCCGCCGCTTGCCTTTGTCGCTCCCACGGGAGCTCTTTTGCGCTCACATTCCGGGGCGGTGCGGCCTGACTTGGTAGTGGTCCCCGCCGTTTCCAGCTCTTCTGCCAGGATCCAAAATGTCTGCGTCCGAGGAGGGTGACCATCTAGCCCCGCGCCTCTATGCTAACACAGCCAGAGCGCCCAGCTGGGATTGATTTGAAAAGCGGAGGGCGGGGTTGTTTTCCGCCGGTCGCGGGCAGTGCTGAAACGCCCCCGAGGTGGTGTGTGTCCCGGAGCCTGATCTTTATTCCCCAAACGGACCCTAGCCTCGTATCTGCACTTAAGGCAAAGTTCCCTGAGCGGCCAATTATTGCTTTGCTCTCAAGCGCCAAAGCCCTTCTTCCTCCTCTCCCACATGCTGCGGTCCCTCAAAGACCTACCCGGTGTAGCATCCGCTCCGCGGAGTCTCGCCAGATCACCTCAATCACACTCAGCCACCCTCCGCCCCCCGGACTGTACCGTGGACGGAACCATGCATAGTTGCTTGTGTTCTGATTTACCGTTGTGAATTCCCAGCTAGGATGTAAACGCTCTTTGGGCAAGATCGTGTGTCACTTAGCGCTTGGGATTGCCCAGGGTCTAGGGCAGTGCTGTGGGTTCCAGATGCAGGCAATCAGTACATGTTGAGTAACATCCGAGAAGAAAAGTGAAAATCGAAGGCTTTGAGTCGCTGGTTACCAGCTGCCCCAAGACTAGGGAGGGAGGCAGGTGGAGTGCTTCTCACACGCACAGTACCAGCTTCTGAAAATGTCTCTTAGGGACTCCGCCTGTTGTAACATTGGGCCAGAGGGAGCAGTGGATTGTGACTTATCACCTCAAGAAGCCTCACAATCCTGAAGATTCAGGATTTGGAAATCTGAAGCCGTCTGATCCACATTTGGCTGGCTCTCCAGAATTACTGCCCCACCCACCCCCTCTCTCCTTGGGGTAGGTTAAATTAAAAAAAAAAAAAAAAAGTATGTGAGCTAAATAGCCTGGGCCAAATTATGGTTAACCATAAGCCTTGTTATCTTCTAGAACAGAAGGAAATCACTTCCTTTCACATTTTCCTATCTATATCCCCCAGAACCCTTGTACCATCTTCATTTTTTCAGGTCTCCTTGGAACTGTGCTGCTTCCTCTATTCCCGCTGTGACTGATCATAACCTTGAGTTGATTTCCCAGCCAATAAATCCTGGAGTTAACTTTTACCCCTTTCATTCCCCCCCTCACCTCCCATTTCTACATCTATCCACTTATCCATACGTTAATGGTTACTGAGCACCTATTTGCCACGCCCTTTTTAGGTGTTTGGGATACTTAAGAAAAAAACAAAAAAGCTCCTATCCTGGGGGTACAATCTAGCAGGGGAAGAGAGATAAAAAATGAACAGGGGCTGGGCGCCTGGGTGGCTCAGTCTGTTAAGTGCCTGACTCTTGATTTCAGCTCAGGTACGATCTCCAGGTTTGTGAGTTGGAGCCCCACATCGGGATCTACACTGACAATGTGAAGCCCGCTTGGGATTCTCTCTGCCCCTCCTCTGCTCTCTCCCTCCTTCCCTCCCTCTTTCTCTCTCTCTCAAAATAAATGAATGAATGATTGAATACATATATAAAATAAGCTTAAAAAAATAAAAGCAATTAGATCTTCAAATTTAAAAAAGAAAAATGACCATTTGGGTTATACTGTTGAAAGTTTTGGGGGCACCTAGGTAGCTCAGCTGGTTGAGCATCTGACTCTTGATTTTGGCTCAGGTCATGATCTCTTGGTTCGTGAGATCAAACCCCACACTGGTCTCCACACTGACAGTGGGAGCCTGCTTGGGATTCTCTCTCTCTCTCTCTCTCTCTCTCTCTGTCCCTCCCTCCCCCTCACTCGCACATGCCTTCTCTCTCTCAAAATAAATAAACATTTTTTAAAAAAGGTTTCCCCAGTTTCTTTTCTTTTTGTAGATTTTTTTTAAGTAATCTCTACACCCATGTGGGACTCGAACTCACAACCCTGAGATCAAGAGCTCATACCCTACTGACTGAGACAGCCGGGTACCCTCCCCCCCCACTCCCGTTTCTTTTCCTTTTTTTTTTTTTTTTTTAACTTTTTAAAATGTTTATTGTTGAGAGAGAGAGACAGAAACGGAATGTGAGTGGGGGAGGGGCAGAGAGAGAGGGAGACACAGAATCCAAAACAGGCTCCAGGCTCTGAGCTGTCAGCACAGAACCCGATATGGGGCTTGAACCCACGGACCCACAGACCCTGAGATTATGACCTGAGCCGAAGTCAGAGGCTTAACTGACTGAGCCACCCAGGCGCCCCTCCTCCAGCATTTTTAACCCACCCTCCACATCTGCGCCCCAGATCCCCTGGTTAAAGGTCTCTGGGGCTTTCCACTGCCTGCAAGATGGAACTTCTCAGCCAGATCTGGCCCAGGTCTCCAAGCCCAGCTCCTGTTTCCCACTGTGGGCCACACTCTGGGTGTGTGGATTCCGGAACAGTTTGCCCCTTGTTGAAAATAATGTAGTTTCTCGTGGCTGAGAAACTTTGCAGTTGCCGCTGTGATTTCTTCTTCTTCTTTTTAAGTTTATAATTTATTTTGAGAGAGAGACACTGTGAGTGGGGAGGGGCACAGAGAAAATCCCAAGGGGGCTCATGAAAGTCACGAAACTCTGAGATGATGACTCTGTCCTATGTGTCTCATGCTACTTTCTGCTGGGTTACTTGGAGCCTTGCCAGGGATATGTACGGTTTAGGAGTCAGTCTGCAAAATAATTTGTTCGCGGAACTGTGCGGTTCGGGCCTCTCCGAGAATTTGCCCCCTGGAGTCCCAGCCACTCTGGTGGCTCAGATTCTGACATCTGTCTCTTCAGCTAAAACTGTTGCTTTCTGCTTGGACTTTACTGACCCTGGTTCACCCCCGCAGTGTGGACGTGGAGACACCCTCAGGGCAAAGGCCAAGTGACTGGAAACTTTCTTCAGTGACTTTGCCCCCATTAAGGATCCCAGCTCTCAAGTCTTCTCTTCCCTGGGTGCTCTGTAGTGCTGTCTATTGAACAGGAGTTTCGTATGTTTGTCCAGCTTTTATTAGGTGGAGAGATTAGTTTGACACCTGCTTCTCTGTCATGGGTGGAACCAGAAGTCCTGAGTGTCTTTGGACGTGACATCTGGACTCAGAAGGCCCATTCCCAAGATCATGCAACTGGAAAACTCCTTTTTTTTTTTTTTAATTTTTTAAAATGTTTATTCATTTTTGAAAGAGAGAGAGAGAGAGTGTGTGTGTCTGAGTGGGGAAAGGGCAGGCGCTGACACAGAATCTGAAGCAGGCTCCAGGCTCTGAGCTGTCAGCACGGAGACTGATGCGGGGCTCGAACCCACGAACTGTGAGATAACCGGGGGGGGGGGGGGCGCGCCTGGGCGGCTCAGTTGGCGGAGCATCTGACTCTTGATTTCAACGCAGGCCGCGAGATCGAGTGCTGTGTTGGATTCCGTACTGAGCGTGGTGGAGCCTGTTTAAGATTCTCTCTCTCCCTCTGCCCCTCCCCCGCTCGCTCACTTGCGCTCTCTCTCTAAAAAAATAATAAATAGATAAATAAATAAATAAATAAATAAACTAAAAAAAAAGAAGAAGAAGAAGAAATGACCTGTGTGGGGCGCCTGGGTGGCTCAGTCTGTTGAGTGTCGGAATCTCGACTTCAGCTCAGGTCTCGATCCCAGGGTTGTGGGATCGAGCCCCAGGTCGGACTCCATGTTGAGCGTGGATTAAAATTCTCTCTCTCTCCTTCTGCCCCTCCCCGGTTCACTCTGTTGCTCTCTCTAAAAAATTAAAATTTAAAAAATTTACAAAAACCGATCTGTGTGTATTTCTGTGCAAAGTGCGAGCTGCCAGGTCTCAAGCACTCAGGCATCCTCACTGCTCACGCGACTGGGGTTTCAGACTGCAACCCCTGCAGGTCACAACCCGGAGAAGCCGGGGAGTGAAAACCCAGCCCCTCACCGCTCCCTGGGGACAACACTGTCTCCCAGGGCTCCCCGGCTGTCCTCGGCCATAACCTGTGCAGTCGCACAGCCCCCCTTTTGCCATCTTCTTTCTCTTCCTGTGTCCCGCCCATTGCTGCTTCCTGGCTTTGCTTCCCACGTCAACCACTCACACGTTCTTGCCTTAGTGCCTGCTTCTGGGCGGCCTCAAGCTAAGACAAGTTTGTACCTACAAAGCTTCTGCTCATTTCTTTCTTCCTTGGGCAAATCCCTAAGGGTCTGCAACGGTTCATTTGATGTATCAATTTGGCTGGGCCATGGTGCCCAGGATGAACATTTGCATTTGGTGGATTCTGAGTAGATTACCTTCTGTCATGTGGGTGGGCCACATCTAATCAGCTGAAGGTCTGAAGAGAACACAGATTGACCTCCTGGCGCAAAAGGGAATTCTGCCAGCAGCTGGTTTTTGGACTCAAACTGCACCTCTTTCTTGAGTCTCCAGTTGGCCAGCCTCCCCCCATCAGTCGTGGATGTACATATATATACAATGATATATACACAATGCTTGTACCGTATATAACATTGGCTCTGTTTCTCTGGAGCACTGTGACTAATACAGGGTCTGAAGTTAGGAGAAAGGGGCCTCTGCTCATTTTGTAAAGAATGTCCTCTTTGGGGGCGCCTGGGTGGCTCAGTTGGTTGAGCGGCTGACTTTAGCTCAGGTCATGATCTCGCGATCTGTGAGTTCGAGCCCAGTGTCGGGCTCTGTGCTGACATCTCAGAGCCTGGAGCCTGTTTCAGATTCTGTGTCTCCCTCTCTCTGACCCTCCCCCGTTCATGCTCTGTCTCTCTCTGTCTCAAAAATAAGTAAAAGTTAAAAAAAAATAAAAAAAAATAAAAGCATCGTGATTTAAAAAAAAAAAAAAAAGAATATCCTCTTTGAAGTTGGAAGGGAGACTTCTCTTGACCAGTTTCAATTTTTGTTGGTTTGTTTGTTTCTCTGGCAGACCTGGCTCATCCTTAGGTCCCAGGTCTGCTGAACGTTTCCTGCAGGAACAAAACAGCTCTGGTCAGCACAAAATGACGTTTCCCATATTCAGACCAATTTCAATTTTCAAGTCTAAAAACAATGCTGCCGCTGTTGAATGGGCCGCAGGTTCAGCAGGAGCAGTAGAAACGTGATCTCCTCTGTTCTTACAAATGTGTAGACCAAGGGGGCACAGGTTCAGATTGGACGGGAAGACTTGGCCAAGAATGGTCTGGACAAGACAAAGAGAGGTATGTCTGGGATTGCTCAGCCTTCTCCCCCGAGGGACGGGCAAGGTCACCTCTGCAACCAAAGAGGACATTTCGGGCAACGATGCGGGAGTTTTGCCTCCACCTTGCGCCGCTCCAACTTGAACTTGGGAAAAATACGAGGGCTTTCTCTGTTTTCGTTCCACGAGCAGGCCTCAGCAAGCTGAGAAGGAATGATCTTTATTTCTAAAAATAATACCAACTTGGATCTCTGAGCCGAATCTCGCAACGGGGCACCAGAAACCATGCTGGGGCAAGAGCAGAATATTGAGCAGACAGAGCCAAGCACGCAGGGAGTGACCCTTCCCAACTTCTGCAAGGACAGTGGTAGCGCGAGGCTGCTGGGATGGCCGCTGGAAAACCCGAAATGGAATCTCAGTGCAGGGTGTTCAGTAGGACAGAAGCCACCTATCTATGATGGGGTTTTCAGTAGCTCTTGGTGGAGGCCTTTGGAGGCACGTACAGGGTCTCACAAATACCCATACATCATCGAAGACTTTGGTTCAAGTAGAAACCATCTGGTGCTTTCTAGTGCCTTCTAGAGCTTCTGCAGGAGCTCCTGCCAAACAAGAGAAGATTCCTTGCCCACATCACCAGATTTCTAGCGGCACTGGCAAGATGGGATCAAAGAGAGACATGGAGGGGGGGAGAGAAGCCAAGGGCAGAAGAGGCTGAGAGGGTAGGAGATGAACATTAAGGAGACAGGCTATAACAACTCACGGGCCAAATAACTGAGAAAGTCACAAGGTTCCTGGCTTGAAGAATGCCAAATCTCAGGTTCAAGAGGATCTGGGCTCTACAACAGCTAAAATCTGCAAACAGTACAAATGTCCAAGAGTAGCTACGGTCCATTCATAAACTGGGACATTATTGGGGTGGGAGAGAGAAAGAGAGAGAGAGAGGGAGAGAGAGAGAGAGAGAGAGAGAGAGTGTGTGTGTGTGTGTGTGTGTGTGTGTAATGCCCCAAGGACTCTCCGCGAGGCCGCCAGTGCACAGAATGGGCATTGTCTTTGGGAACCAGACTCTGGGAGGCAACTCTTATCAGCTGCGTGACCTGGAGAAAATCATTATGTCTTTGCCTCTGTTTTTCTTCTCTACAGTGGGGATAATAACAATTGCTACCTAGAAGGGCTTTGCGATGGTTAAGCTTGTTAATACATGTCAAGCAGTTAAAACGGGGTCTGGCATATATGAGTCATTGAGTGAAGAGAGTTGGAAAGTGTTTACACATACTTATTAGTCAGGAGGCAATCAGGAAAAGGAACCACATTCATTATTTTAACAAAGACTTAACACAGAGAATTGGTGAAATGGATATTGCGGGACAAAAATGGCAGAAAGGAGACGCTGGGGGAAGGGAGAGAGAGTAACGGCAGGGATGAGTGGCCCCACCTCGGCGCCTGGCGACACTGGATTGGAGGAGGAGTGGGACCCTTAGCAGTTGATTTGAAGGTAGGTCTGGGGGCTCTCGGCTGGCTCCGTCGATAGAGCATGCAACCCTTGATCTCAGGGTTGTGAGTTTGAGCCCCACCTTGGGTGTAGAGATTACTCAAAAGAAATAAAAATCTTTAGAAATAGACGCACCTGGGCGGCTCAGTCGGTTAAGCTTCCGACTCTTGGTCTCAGCTCAAATCACGATCTCACGGTTCATGGGTTCGAGCCCCGTGTTGGGCTCTGCGCTGATGAGCACGGAGCCTGCTTGGGATCCTCTCTCTCCCCTCTCTCTCTCTCTCTCTCTGCCCCTCCCCCACGCATGTGCACTCTCTCTGTGTCGCAAAATAAATAAATAAACACTAAAAAAAAATACTCTGATAAAAAATAATCTTTAAAAAAATAAAGGTAGGCCCGAATGAAAGTGTGGCGGTAGGTGGGAGGAAACAGGACAGATAGGCACACTGGACTTCGGCATTGGAGAAATGGTGTGGTCCAGCAGCAGCTGTGAGAGTCGGGGCTGAGGGTGAAGAATGTTCTAGGTCAGAGACAGATTGTGGCAGGGGTCCAGTTCCCAGATCCCGGATCCCAAGGTCCTACGCATTCTCAGAAGCAGTGGGAGCCGAGAAGATGGTGAGCGAGGACCCGAGATGTCCCAGATGAGAAGAGGGGGAGGCCCTCACCCCCACAGCAGAGCGTCAGAGCAGGGACGGTTTCGCAGGAGGGAGACGGGTGGTTTGGAGGCTGTGTGGGGAGCCGGTGGGGTGAGGCCAGCTCATCCCTGCCTGTCAGGGCAGGAGGCAGGGCACCTTCTGACCCATGAGGGGGCAGCTTTAGGGCCCGAGGCACCTGCCCTCAGGTGTGGTTTCTACTGGTTCACCTGGGCCGGTCTCCAACCCGCGCACCTGTGTTTCTTCCTCTGTAAACCAGTGGTCACAACACTACCTGCCTTAGAGTTACGAGATGCTGTGTGTGTGACAAGGTCGAGGGAGGGGCCCAGTGGGATCTCTCCTGTTCTCCAAGTATTACCAGACTCCACTACCAAGGAGAAAATGCACCCCAGATTTTAAGTTCAGAAGACTCCAGCTGGTGGGCTAGCTGACCCTATAAACCCTGTGTGTAATAAAGAACTTGGCTGGGGGGTCGGGGGCGCCTGGGTGGCTCGGTCGGTTAAGCGTCCGACTTCAGCTCGGGTCATGAACTCGTGGTTCATGAGTTCGAACCCCACGTCGGGCTCTGTGCTGAGCGCCTGGAGCCTGCTTCAGATTCTGTGTCTCCTCTCTCTCCCTCTCTGCCCCTCCCCTGCTTGTACTCTGTCTCTCTCTGTCTCAAAAAAATAAATAAACATTAAAAAAAGAGATTAAAAAAAAAAAAAAGAACTTGGCTGGCCTTCGTCCCCAGGTCCTGAGAGGTCACCTCTAAATCCTTGGAATTTCCCGAGAGATAGGAATGTCTGCTATTCATGCTGGGCTCCCCAATCCCGCCAGAGAGTTTATGATAAACCGCGTGATATGAGCTCAACCTGCCGGAAGGAGAGGGGGCTGGAGGTGGCATTCGGACGAAGGTCAGGAAAGGAATCAAAGTGCCTACGCGACGAAACCCCAATAAAAACTCTTAGGTCCCAAAGCTGGAAGGGCCTTCCTGGTTGGCGTTTCTCTGTAGATGGTCACATGATGACGTACAAGAACATGTGACTCAGGGGAGCCCTTTGGGAGAGAGTCTCTCGTGGGCCGGCCGGCGGGGCCCCCTCTTGTCCACAGCAAGTCTACAGAGCACTGGGTCTCAACCAGGTTGGTTGCCCCGAGGGACATCTGGCAATGCCTGCAGACGTTTTTGGTGGCAAAGCTTGGGAGGAGCTACTGGCGTCCAGTGGGCAGAGGTCAGGGGTATTGCTACACTGTGCACAGGCCAGGCCCCCACGACCAAGAACGATCCAGCCCCCCAAATGTCAATAGCGCGGAGGATGGGGAATCCTGTTCTAGAACATGAGCTAGATCGGCAGTGATGGCCCAGAGCCCGAGGACGACCACAGAACGGCCGCCGGCCAGTCACCGCAGGGAACACGGGTGGTTTTCCACTTCTCTCCTCTCGGCCTCAGCCTCATAGAAGAGAGCTCAGAGGAGGGGACACAGTGGCATCAGAGACATGCATGTCCCTGCTTCCTCATGCTGGGGCCTCAGGCCTGACCCGCGTAGGGAAAGGTGGGGGGTAATCCGAGATAAGTTTTGGGTTTTTTTTTTTTTCCACTTATTTTTTGAGACAGAGACAGTGT
The DNA here is from genome assembly GCF_007474595.2 of Lynx canadensis. Taxonomy (NCBI): domain Eukaryota; kingdom Metazoa; phylum Chordata; class Mammalia; order Carnivora; family Felidae; genus Lynx; species Lynx canadensis. Next base: position 55,528,232 of record NC_044316.2, read on the forward strand.
GAGCAGGGGAAAGGACAGAGAGAGAGGGAAACAGAGTATCCCGAGCAGACTAGGTGCTGTTAGCACAGAGCCCGATGCAGGGCTCGAACCCACAAAACCGTGAGATCGTGACCTGAGCCGAAACCAAGAGTCGGACGCTCAGACCGACTGAGCCGCCCAGGTGCCCCGAGACAAGTTTAAAGGAACAGATCTTAAACAGCAGAGTCAGGCTGTGTTAGCAACCAGAAATGACCAGAAAGCAGACTGAGGTGCCTTAAATGGGGAGCCTTCTTCCCCGGGGGGAAAGGGGATGTTGACAGGGCGCAGCTGGTGGGAGCTATTCGAGTAAGAGCTTTTGCTGATGTGCACCTTCAACAAGACCCATTTGCTTAGTGAAAGTGGCTGCCGGTGAACGCGGCTCCTCGGCGCGAGTTAGCACACTGCCTGACACAAAATAAAAGCTTGATAAACGTTAACCACTTGGAGTAACAGGGAAGTGGGAAATCAGCAGCGTCTGGCAGGGAGAGGGGTTTAAAGATGACTGTTGTCACAGAGACAGCTGGTTTCAGTTAAAGCCCGAAGATCAAGGAAGCCGGGACCTTGACCAACAAGGCACCAGGGTTCCTGAAACCATATTTGAAGGAGTCTCCCCTTCTTCTTCTTCTTCACATTTTTTATTTTTAAGCAATCTCTATATCCAATGTGGGGCTTGAACTTACAACCCCGAGATCAAGAGTCCCATGCTCCACTGACTGAGCCAGTCAGGCGGCCCTGAAGGGGTCTATTCGTAAGCTGCAAACCAGTTTCCCGAAGGGCAAAGCAATTCTCTAAAGTTGCCCCATTTCTTCCTTCCTGAGGTAAGTTACCAGCTCTCCAAAGATGGCGGCCATCAGTTCCTTCTCTTTCTGTAAGCCAACCCTACTCCTCACACCAAGGGGGCGGGGTCCTAATTCCCTCCCCCTGGGATCCGGGCAGGATTTAGTGATTTGCTTGAGCAGGGGAGGGGCAGAGAGAGAGGGAGACACAGAATCCGAAGCAGGCTCCAGGCTCCGAGCTGTCGGCACAGAGCCCCACGCGGGGCTCGAACCCCCAGACTGTGAGATCGTGACCTGAGCTGAAGTCGGATGCTTAACCGATTGAGCCCCATGTTCTGGGACTTCTGAGGCTGGGGCATGAGAAGCCTCGTAAGTTCTGCCTCGGTCTCTTGGAATGATTGCTCTTGGGACATTCCCTCTTGGAACCCAGCTGCCATGTCACATGGAGAGACCACAGGGACTTGCTCTGGCTGACAGCCCCAGCTGAACTCTTCGATGACAGCCAGCCACAACTGTCACCACATGAGAGAGCCATCTCAGACGTTTAGCCCAATGACCCGGTAACCACATGAGTCCCCAAGTGAGAACCACCCATCTGAGCCTAGTCAACCCAGGGTGAACCCAATAAATGATTGCTTCGAGCCACTAAGTTTTTGGGTGATTTATTACTCAGACACAGATAAGCGGAACACTTCCCTAGGGAGTCAGTACTTTCAGACACATATGTTCCTTTCTTGGATGAAAAATTAATTGTCTTTCTAGTAATTGCCCAGGAACGGTTCGCACAAGTGGGATATCGGGGCTGATGGAAAGATGTAAGTCAAACACCAACACAAGCCCAAGTTCCAGCTTATGTATAGTCCCAGCTCAGAAGCCAGGTAACCTCTGATGTAAGAGCATCTCATCGACTCACTTCCCTTCCCCACCCGACGCTTTCTTCTTCCTTTCCATTCCTCCATAAATTTCAAACCGCTGTCCCCAGTCATGATAGAAACATAGGTGCTTGGAAATCTGATTCTGGAAAGAACAGCGTGGCACGGTGGAGGGGGCTGGACACTTCAAGGCTCACATCTGAGGCTTAGCCACCAGGGTGAAGTGTTTAAAGTCCTCATATAAAGGGAAGGTAATCTTTCATTTACACACAAGGGAAAATAGAATCCCCTGGTAATTAAATACTAATTAGACATTAAGAAAGTTGTATTACGATTCAACAGGGAAATAAGACTTAACTGAGCTTTTTTTTAAGTTTTTTTTTTTTTTTTTTAACGTTTACTTATTCTTGGGAGAGAGAGAGAGACAGACAGAGCACGAGCGGGGGAGGGGCAGAGTAGACACAGAATCCGAAGCAGGTTCCAGGCTCCGAGCTGTCAGCACGGAGCCCGACACGGTGTTCGAACTCACAACCTGTGAGATCGTGACCCGAGCCGAAGTCGGACATTAACTGAATGAGCCCCCCAGGCGCCACGACTTAACCTAGCTTTTTAAATTCCCCAATGCTCCTTTTTGATCCCACCTAGCCGGATTGACTGTAATAGCTGCGGCGCCCCCTGTCCCCTTTACTTGGAGCCTGGCTGGCGGCCAGCTTTGTCACCCTTCCCACATTCCCACGCTGGTGTCTGAGGGGATGTAGGGAGATTGTGATAAGATGCGTCATTTCTCCACTACGCCTGGTCCATTTCCAAACATGAAATAGTCACTGGGACCATGACAGTTCACGATGCCCTTCAAGAAGTTTTCTGTGGCATTTACAGAAATCTGTGTGTTCTTTGAGCTTGGCCACCTGCTTGGAAAACACGCTACAGATCCCCCCACACACACCCACTTTCTTTTTAAGTTTCTTTATTTTGAGAGAGAGCACATGTGTGTGAGCACAAGGAAACTTGAGCAGGGGAGGGGCGCAGAGAGAGAGAGAGAGGGAGAGAGAGAATCCCAAGCAGGCTCCACACCATCAGCGTGGAGGCGGACGCAGGGCTCGAACCCACGGATTCATGAAATCATGACCTGAGCTGAACTCAAAGAGTCGGACGCTCAATCAACTGAGCCATCCAGGCTCCCCAAGATTCGCTAAGTCGGCAGCTTCCAAATTTGTCTGCGCGCTAGATCTCCAGGGGGTTCCAATGTGCTGCCTCCTTTGGGAGCTACGGTGCTAAGTGACCCTGGAATTAGAAGGGGCCATCAGCAGATCCCGTGGCTATTGTCTGTGGCCTCCTCTCTGCTTTCTACTAGGGATATCCTCAGCCCGGGGTGCCTGGGTGGCTCAGTCGGTTGGGACCCCGCCTTTTGGTAATGGCTCAGGTCAGGATCTCAAGGTTGGGTTCATGGGATCGAGCCCTATGTCGGGCTCTACGCTGACAGCTCAGAGCCCGTTTCGGATCCTCTGTCCCCCTCTCTCCCTGCCTCTCCTCCGCTCACGCTCTGTCTGTCTGTCTGTTTGTCTCTCTCTCTCAAAGATAAGTAAACATTAAAAAAAAATTTTTTTAAAGAAATTGGGGCGCCTGGGTGGCGCAGTCGGTTAGGCGTCCGACTTCAGCCAGGTCACGATCTCGCGGCCCGTGAGTTCGAGCCCCGCGTCAGGCTCTGGGCTGATGGCTCAGAGCCTGGAGCCTGTTTCCGATTCTGTGTCTCCCTCTCTCTCTGCCCCTCCCCCGTTCATGCTCTGTCTCTCTCTGTCCGAAAAATAAATAAACGTTGAAAAAAAAATTAAAAAAAAAAAAAAAAGAAATAGACATTTTGTGCATCACAAAAGAATGATCCTGAGAGAGGCACTGCCCTTTCCTTCAAGTTCCTTATTTGGAAAAAGAAATTGAGGTGAAATGCACAGGACACAAAATGGACAGCTCAGTGGCATCTCGTGCATTCACAGTATTGTGCAAACACCGCCTCTGTCTCGTTCCAAAACATCTTCGTCACCCCCAAAATAAAACCCACGTCCAGTAAGCAACGACTCCCACGCCCCTCTTACCCCAGCCACTAATCTTCTTATCTTGATTGACTTGCTCATTCTGTACACTCCAAACAAATGGAACCACACAACAGGTGGCCTCTTATTTATTATTTCTTTTACTGTTTATTTATTTTTGAGAGAGAGAGAGACAGAGCGCCAGCGGGGGAGGAACAGAGAGAGAAGGAGACACAGAATCCGAGGCAGGCTCCACACCCCGAGCTGTCAAGCACAGAGCCCGACGCGGGGCTCGAACCCACAGACCGTGAGATCATGACCCGAACTGAAGTCAGACACCCAACCGACTACACAACAGGTGGCTTTTCACACCTAGCTTTTTTCCACGGAACATCCTGGAGACTCGGCCACGTTCAGGCACGTGTCAGCACTTGCTTCCTTTTCGTGGCCAAATAACCACTCCACGATACGGATTTGCTGCTTCTGTCTATTCATGCGTCCACTGACGGACATTTGGGCTGTTTCCACCTTCGGTTGTTGTGAATAGACCTGCCGTGAGCATTGCTGCGGAAGTTTTGTGCGGACACGTTTTCGTTTCTCGCGGGTGCACGTGGACCCAGGAGTGCAACTGTTAGGTCACATGTTCAACGTTTCGAGGAACCTCATTTTAAAAGCTATTTCTCTCAAAGGCTGATGGGTAATCCTAGCTTCCTTTCCCACTTTGGTTAGGGCCACGTTTCCACGGTTGACCTGCTAGGCTTTGCTGAGTGCTCTCAACATGGGGGTCTTGGTCTAGAATGGCAGTTTCCAGATGTTTCTCTCAGGGTCTTCAGCACTGCAGAAACGCCCACGACTGGGGGCACCTGGGTGTCTCGGTCTGTTGAGTGTCTGACTCCGGATGTTGGCTCAGGTCAGGAGCTCACAGTTCGGGAGTTCGAGCCCCGAGTTAGGCTCTGTGCTGGCAGTGGGGATCCTGCTTGGGATTCTCTCTCGCCCTCTCTCTCCGCCCCTTCCCTGCTTGCACTCCCTCTGTCTGTCTCAAAATAAATAAGTAAACTTAAAAAAAAGAAAAGAAGAGCCTGAGACTGCAGGGACGTGGCCCTCGGTGTCCTGAGGTTTGCTGTGGCTCCCAGCTCCCGCTCAGCCTTGTCCCGGTCAGTGTGGCTCCCACAACGCTAAGGGCCGCAAATCAGAGTAAGAGATCCAGCCCCTGAGGATTCAACGGGCTTCTCCCGTTGGGAATATCACTCGTGCCTGCCGGAGCTGAAGGAGGCAGACCCTGTCCCACGCTAATCATATTTTGCAGACATTGGGTGTTTGCCCTCCTCAAGGGCTCAAAGGTGTCCATCTGAGAACCGAATAGTCACAGACACTTGTCACATGGTGCCTGGAACTCCGCCTAAAACGGTAGGATCTGTGTGCTTGCTTGCAAATGCCCAGTTCTGATGCTATGGATTTTCCTAGGCCATCCGAGTCAGGAAGACTCAGATATCGTTTTAACTCTGCCTCGGAGCCATCTGGCCGGCTCTCCCGGGACCCGTCGGCCTGCTGTGCCCCGCCCGGAGGAGGTGGGGTGTGGGACCGCGCCCTTTTGGGCCCCCTGGCACCCCCTGGCACCGAGATGTGGCTCTCTCTCCTGGCCTCTCTGCTGCAATTGCCAAGGGGGATGCGGTGGGGAGAGGTCAGTCCGCAAGCATTTCTTGAGGACTTCCGTGGGGAGGACCACAACGACTGCAGTTCTAGGAAGGAGACGAGAAGGAAAAAGACGTGTTCTCCAGCCACCTACTACACAGGAGCACTCTCCAGGCCCATTCCGTTTTTGGCTTAAAAAAATTTTTTTTAATGTTTATTTTTGAGAGAGAGAGAGAGAGGGAGGGAGAGAGAGAAACAGAGCGTGAGCAGGGGAGGGGCAGAGAGAGAGAGAGCGCCGCAGAATCTGAAGCAGGCTCCAGGCTCCGAGCCGTCAGCACAGAGTTCTCTTTGGGGCTTGAACCCATGAACTGTAAGATCGTGACCTGAGCCGAAGTCCCACGCTTAACTGACTGGGCCACCCAGGTGCCCCCCCCCAATTTTTGCTTTTAAAAAACAAATTCAGGAATGGCTGAGTCTGGGTGGCTCAGTCAGTTGAACGTCCGACTCTTTGATTTCAGCTCGGGCCGTGATCCCAGGGTCGTGGGATTGAACCCTGCGTCGGGCTCAGAGCTGAGCGTGAAGCCTGTTTAAAATTTTCTGTCTCGGGGCGTCTGGGTGGCTCAGTAGGTTGGGCTTCCAACTTCAGCTCAGGTCATGAATCCGCACTCCGTGAGTTCGAGCCCCGCGTCGGACTCTGTGCTGACAGCTCAGAGCCTGGAGCCAGCTTCTGATTCTGTCTGTCTCCCTCTCTCTCTGCCCCTCCCCTGCTCACATTCTGTCTCTCTCTCTTGAAAACAAACATTGAAAATTAAAAAAAAAGATTTTTTTCTCTCTCTCTCTCTGTCCCTCTCCCCACATTCCCCTGAGTGTGCACATGTGCGCGTTCTCTCTTTAAAACACACACACACACACACAATTTCACTAGTCTGTAAGCTCTGCCAGGTAATCACTTGTTTCCCCATTTCCTTTTTGAAAGTGAGTTTCAGAGAAGGCTGCTAGGATCATCTGACGGTGCCTTGAAGGAGAAATGACATCTTAACTCATTCTCAAGATGCTAGTCACGTGGCCGCGGCCAGGACTTCAGAGAACAAGGAACTGCTTTTGGAAATGGGCTCTCCTGTCGGATCAGCACATCACTCCCCTTGATGCCCAAAGGCTTCGGGGAACACGTGTGCAATTAGGTTACAGTGTCCCTTGCCCCCAGCCCCCCTCCCCGGCCCCAGCTGTCCAGCCCATGCTGTATAATCATGGCTTACATTACCGGGGCTGTGTCTGGAAAGAATCGAAGGGTTTGACCTTCAAGTGGCAAGCCTCCAGGGAAGAGGAATTTCTATTTTCAGGATGTGGATAATGAGCATCAGGGGTAGGCAAGCCCCGCTCCAGGATCCGTGTCTTTGTGCAGCCGGGCAGAGTAGGGCGCCCATGCCCCTCTTTTGCCCCCAAGCTACCACCCCCCACAGATGGCATCTAGGGAGAGGAAGCCTGAGCAGCCGCAGGGTTCGGATGAAGAAGAAGGACGCATGTCCCAGGTGGCCACCAGGGGTCAGTGGGGTGCCGGGAGCGGGCGTTCCCAGAGGCAGGGCAAGCTTGTCTGGGTCCCGGTGACAAGGGACTTCACCTCCCCGGCAGCAGGCAGGCAGGGTTCACGTTAGGTTGGAGGGAAGGCACCGGACCGCTGGTGCCAATGCACCGCCCACCTCGGCCGGGTCCGGCCCACTCTGTTTGCTTTGGGAACGTCCCAAGGATGCATCTTAGCTTTTGAAAGAGGTGAGAGTGGAAAACATTGCACAACATCAAGCCCCCGGAAAATTGTGTACACACCCATCCCCTTGGCTTGGATCCTGCCTGTCCTGCTGCCCTGCTCCCCAATTTCAGAGCGCCAGGCCTCTCTTCCTGACTCCCAGAAGTTTCCCTTTGGGGAACTGCCGCGGGCGGCCTGACGTGGCTTTCCTTCCCTTGGATCAAGGCTCCTACCAGTTGCCCCGGTCTCCGAACCAGTATAAATGAACAAGTAGGCACAGTTGGGTGGGGTGGAGGGCTGGCTGCAGCCTCAGGAAGGGACAATCATGGCAAGCATCCAGGATGTGGGGTTGGCCACTGGCGAGCAGACCAGAGGCTGCTTTGGGCCCAAACCGGAGCTGATGTCAGCCAGAGCCTCTGGAATGTTCCTAGCCACGATTTTCTGTGTGGCAGAGGCACACAGAGGGGCAGAGGCAGCAGGGCTGTTAGATCACATGATAGGGGCCGAGAGGACCACACGCTTCCTTTTGGTACCCAGGGGGCCCATGGCGAACCCTTCCGGCAAAGCCGAGTGGAGAACTCTGCCAGGCCGAAAAGGGATGGGCTGTTCTGTTTCCCGTCCCTTCATCAGGTGAAAAGTTGGGGTTTTGGAATGCCGGAATTACTGTGTGTAGCCAGGATGCCAATTTTTCTCTGGGGTAATTTTCAAAATTGGAAACCGGTATTCTTTGCAGGGAAGTTGACAGAATCACGTGTGGAGACCAGCAAAAGTGTTTTCACCCCCACACGATAGACACTTATTTGGGGGAAAACAACCTCCTGGTGTGTGTTCACTTGGGGGTGCTGGGGACGGGTGTCGGAAAGTTCTTCAGCCAAGACGCAGTTCCCAGACTTTCCCTAACTCCTCCGTGGTTGGCAGGATAACTGCCCCCCAAATGTCCAGGTCATAATCCGGGGCGCGGGCGAATATGTTACCTTATATGGCAAAAGGGCTTTGGAAGAAGCTTAGGAAGCCTTAAATTAAGGCCCTTGAATGGTGAGACTATCCTGGGTTATATATAGGGGTGGGGCCGATGTAATCGCCGGGTTCCTTTGAGGAAGAAGGAGGTAGGAAGGTCAGAGACGTGACAATAGAAGTAAAGGTCAGACGAAGACCTGAAGTCCTGTGCGACTGGCTTCGGAAGGAAGAGAGGGTCTGAGCAGAGCAATGCACATGGCCTCCAGAAGCTGGAGCAGGCGAGGCAGGGCAGCCTCGCTGACCCATTTGAAACTTCTGACCTCTGGAGCTGGAAGACAGTAAATCTGGGCAGCAACAGGAACCTAATACGCTGACACAAAACTCAGCTTTGTTCTTCCAAGGGCCGGGGAAACAAACCCATCTTCTTAGGAAGTCAGAGACGCCATAAGTCAAGGTGTAAAGTAAGATCTGAAAGTCGAGGGAGCAGTGTGCAAGCCTGGGCGTGCAAGGAAGTGTGGCAGGCATCAACAACCCCTCCCAACGGATCGCACCCTGACAACGCCGGGAGAAGGGTGGTTCCGGTTTCCAGACGCCCACTTTCCTCCAACACGCACGTGGACGCACATTATCTCCCTTTTTCAGGACACCTAGTATTTGTCCATTGAGGAAAATAATGTTTTTTAAGTTTATTTATCTTGAGAGAGACAGAGACAGCGCAGTGGGGGGGGGGGGGTGTGGGTGGTGGGGAGGGGCAGAGAGTGAGGGAGAGAGACAATCCCAGTCTCCAGGCTATCAGCACAGAGCCCAATGTGGGGCTTGAACTCACAAAACTGTGAGGTCATGACCTGAGCCGAAACCAAGAGTCAGATGGTTAACCGACTGAGCCACCCAGGCGCTCCTAGTATCTGTACATTTTTATTTTTATTTATTTTATTTATTATTTTTTTTACATTTATTTATTTTTGAGACAGAGAGAGACAGAGCACAAGTGGGGGAGGGGCAGAGAGAGAAGAAGACACAGAATCCAAAGCAGGCTTCAGGCTCTGAGCTGCCAGCACAGAGCCCAATGCAGGGCTCGAACCCACGAACCGTGAGATCATGACCTAAGCCGGTCAGACTCTTAACTGACTGAGCCACCCAGGCGCCCCTATCTGTACATTTTTTAAAAAGTGTTTATTTATCTTTGAGAGAGAGAGTGTGAGCGAGAGAGGGGCAGAGAGAGAGAGGATCCGAAACCGGCTCTGTGCTGACGGCAGAGAGCCCGAGGTGGAGCTTGAAACTCACAAACCCTGAGATCGTGACCTGAGCTGAAGTCGGACACGCAACCTACGGAGCCACCCAGGCGCCCATAGTATTTGTACATTGTTTTGATTGAAAATGTGATACGCTAAAAAAGTGATACGTTAGGGGCGCCTGGGTGGCGCAGTCGGTTAAGCGTCCGACTTCAGCCAGGTCACGATCTCGCGGTCCACGAGTTTGAGCCCCGCGTCGGACTCTGGGCTGATGGCTCAGAGCCTGGAGCCTGTTTCCGATTCTGTGTCTCCCTCTCTCTCTGCCCCTCCCCCGTTCATGCTCTGTCTCTCTCTGTCCCAAAAATAAATAAACGTTGAAAAAAAAATTAAAAAAAAAAAAAAAGTGATACGTTAATTCACACTAGTGTCCTAATAACTCATTGGTTTTTCCCTCCCACAGTAATTTGCATTTGAAAAAGAACAAGCCCACAGAACAGAATACAGACCCCAAAGAACAAATCCAGGGGCGCCTGGGTGGCTCAGTGGGTTATGCGTCAGACTCTGACTCAGATCATGATCTCACAGTCTGTGAGTTTGAGCCCCACCTCCGGTTCAATGCTGTCAGAGCACAGCCCACTTTGGATCCTCTGTCCACCCCCCCCCCCCCCGCACCCTCCCACCTCAACATACTGGTCTCAGACTCGGGACCTCTGGGTCGGTGAAACAGTAGATTTCTGGGAAGTCACCCAGTTTGTGGTACTTTGTGACAACGACCCCAGGAAACTAGAATTGTCTTCAGATGTTGGGCAGACATTCGAAAGGAGTGGAGTGGGCGTGGCCTGCAGGCCTCCACACTGAGGGCGTTCCAGAAGCTAATCACCCTGTCAGGGAGCTAGAATCAGCCGGCCAGCAGGAGAGGGTGGAAGGCAGACCCTAGAGGAGACAGGTGTCCCCAGCCTTAGCAAGGAAACCCACGAGGACAAGGAGGCTGCCCGAAGGATAGAGCTAAGCTGATCCCAACCACGGCAGAAACAGAAACTCTGAACACTCCCTGCGAGCAGCCAAGAATCCCGTGTGACCAGTCCGCCCTCCCGGATCTCCACAGGCGGCACACCCCACGACCCACAACACCCGGCACGGTCACGAGCATCTAGGAAACTCTCAGAACGGAAAGCCACATCTGGGACCGTCCTGAACACAAGTCTTAAGGGGAGTTTGTAGAGTTGGACACCTCCCCTTCCCTGCCCTCGCAGCCTCCCAGGCCGAAAGGACTCAAGGTCAAGGGAGGCCTCGAGGCTCTGCAATTCAACTTGGGAGCTGCAATCTCCCAGGGAGGATTGCTTCCGGGAACAGAGGGATGGTGGGGATCCTATCCTAATAAAAGCAAGTCATGTGCCATCTGGTGGCCTTGGCCCCACGTTTCCTGAGAGCTGGAGCTGGGCCCAGTGAATGCCTGCTTTCTTTCTCTGAAGCAGAAGAGAGGCTCTCAGGAGTGTCTCCCTGGGGAGGCTGCCTGGGGGAGGAAGAGGTGCTGGGAGAGATGGAAAGGCAGTCTCTTTGACCTGTGAGACAGGTATTGCCTTCAAGCCGAGCTACCCAGTGGCAATCCGGTCAGATCAAGCCTGGTGGGCCTTGCTGGGCACAGGGGCTGGTTGCTAGGACTAGGCTTGGGGGAGGAAGCCTGGAGAGGGCTTCAAGACGTTTTCTTTCTCATTGGGGCAGGCCACCTACCGGGTCAATCGATAGGATACTCAAACTTTATCAGCAAGAGGCCTGTCTTCCGGGCTGGGAGGCAGGACTCCTTGATTTACTTCTCCGCTCTGTTGGGAATTGGCTTGACAGCTTGGGCAAGACCCTTCACCCCTCGGGGTTTGGGTGCCCCCAATTGTCAAAGGGCCACAAGCATCTTGTTCTTGCCCAATCCCGTCTCTTGGGCCAGGGCTGCTGATGGGTGAGTTTCTGCATCAGATAAGGTTCTTTAGAGAGAGGCTGGGGAGAGGCGGCCTGGGAGCCGGGAGGTGAATGACAAGAAGGAGGGGGGTTACAGCGGAGGCCGTGGAGGTGAGGGGGGCAGGAGAAGAGGCGCCAGGGAGGACAGAGGAGCCATTGTGCAGACTGGAACCCGGGCCAGAGGGCTTTGCCCTTCACCTCCCTCCCACTGGGCCCCCGGAGGCCGGATAAAGAGCCCAAAAGGCTGCCCCGCCTCCCCTCGCCCGCAAGGTTTCTGGTCAACCCCGCCTCCACCCGACTCCCTGCGACTCCGGCGGGGCTCCAGCCTGGGGCGCCTGGAGGAAGCGCGGGACCCTGTAGCAGGCGAGCTCTCTCACCATGGACTCATGCACAGCCACCTCTTCCCTTCCCTGTGCCTCAGTTTCCCACCAGACTCCAAGGTTTAAAGCAGCAGCTCTTCAGGCCTGATGGGGGAAGGGGGAGGCTGGCCTGGCCTTCTCCGTAGCCACCTCCCTCCAAGGCCGAGATCTCAGGGGGAAAAAAGCGCGTCCCGCTTTTTCGAAAGCGCCTAATCCAGACTTAGACCCTAGCCTGCGCCGGAGGGGAAGAGAGGGGACGGAAGGGCGGGAAGGGGAGGAGGGGAGCAGGGGGGAGGGGCGGGTGGGCTGGATCAGGTCCTCAGGCTCCCGCACTGAGCCGCCTCCTCCGCCGCCGCTCGCGTCCCCGCGTCGCGTGACCGCGGCACTGCGGCTGCAGCGCTGCCCTTCCCGTGCCGGTTTCCTGCGGAGTGGGGGTGGCGGGCCCGGAGGTTCAAGACCAGACCGCGGCCGCGGCGCTGCGAGAGGGTGATGGCGCTCCGGCTCCCTCCCCACGTTCTTAGTTTTACGGAGTTTCTCGACCCTCGAGCGCATCGCTGAGTCACTTTCTCGGAACGCGCTCGGGACGCTCGGGACCCAGCCAGGGCCGCCCGGGGGCCGCGCAAGGCGGAAGCGCGCACCGCTGCGACGCGCGCCGAGCCGCGGGTCCCCGGGCCCGCGCCTCCCTCCTAGCCCGCGACCGCGGGCTCCGCCCCCCCGGGTGCCGGGAAACCGGGACCCGCTGCCTGCGTTCCCCGGAAGAGACCCCGCGGAGGCGTGCCCGAGTTGCGACTTTCGGGGGCGTTGACAAGTGCCAGGTGTGCGTGGGCCGCGTGGCTGCGGGTGCGGGCGCGCGAGCCCGCAGCAGCCTGGGCCCGGACCACCTCCGCCCGCTACAGGCTAACGTTAGGCCCTTCCTAACTCTGGCCTCACCTGGTCAGGGCGCCTAGTCGGCTTTGACCCCTTCCTCCTCCGGGTCTCCGCAGATAACCCCCCCCCGGGGACTCAACTCGAGTTGGTCGCGGACACGTTCAGGTCAGACACTTTCTCCTGATATGTATGTATATCTCTCACGCACGCACTGACACGCGCTCCCCGCTCTGCCTCCGTCGAAGTGAAGGTTCCCCCGGCGCGCTTGCATTTTCCCACTGAGCCAGGGGAGGCGGCGGGGGACACTCCGCCGCGGTTTGGCTCTCCAATCCCGACGGGGACCCCTAGACCTTATTCACACCTCACGGAGGGTGAGGGGCGTGGGCCTGGATCGCCTGCTGCGGGACGGCTTCTCTCGCCCCGGTGAGCCTCGATGGTTTCCTCTGGGGAAAAAGATCCAAATTTTAAGGTTCTTGACAAGGCCCCCTCCTCCGGACAGCAGCCACCCCACCCCACCCCCACCCCGGCGGGTCCCCTGTCCCCTCCCCCCCGCCCCCCGACGGCGCGCCTGACTGCCGTGGGCTCGGTGGCTGCGCGACCGGGCTGCCGCGCCGGGAAGCCAAAAATACTCCTCCGGGGGAGAACGGGCGCGGCAGCAGAGACGCCCCGGCACAGAGGAGGGGTACCCGGTGGGGTCTGGGCCTCGAATGCCGGGGGACTGCGGTGGGGCGCACGAAGGGGGAAGATCCCAGGGCGGCAGGTCGCAGCGTGCGGGGGCAGCCGAGGGTCTGCCCGGAGCGCTGAGCCGCGCGCGCCTGGAGCCCCACAGGGGCGGCTCGGACTTCGGGCGGCGCGGCGAGTTCGCGCGGGGCCCGCGCTGCGCGTTCACCCTTGCGCGTCCGGGACTCTGAGCTCGCGGCCGCCGCTCGTGGCCGGACCCCGGGCTCTGCGCCTCGCCGACTCCAGCCGGGCCGCGGCGCCGCCTTCTCGCCGGTCGCCCAGTCTGAGCAGCGGGCGCGCGCGCGCGGGCGCGTGGCCGGGCCCCGAGATCCGGCCAAGCGTCAGCGCGGGGCCGAGCCGCGGGGGCCGACAGTGCGGGAGGCCGGGGGCGGGCAGGCCCTGGCCGCGCCAGGCGCCGGTTCCACCCCCGGGAGCGCGGGGGAGCGCGGGGTGTGGCCAGGCCGGGCGCAGAGGCACAGCGCCCTCCCAGCGCGGCGGCGCCTGGCGGCGAAGTTGAGCTAAAAGTTTGAGGCCAGAGGCAGCGAGGCCGTGGAGTCAGCGTTAGTCCGGCGCTCCGGTCGTCGCTCAGACGTGAGGCTGAGCCCGGGACGAGCCGAGTTCCGCCCTAGGCCACTGTAGGGAACGGAGGTGGCGCCTCCCCAGCCAACCGGACCGACTGGGTAGGGCCGCCCGCCCTGCCTTCTCGCCGCTCGTGGCTCCTGGGCGCCCACTCGGCGCTCGGCTGAGGGAGGCGACGGCCGGCCGCGGGGCTCGGGCTCGGCCCTCGCGCGGCCCCGGCGCGGCTCCCACGGGCAAGGCGCGCGTCCGGGCAGCGTCGCGGGGCCTCGGGAGGCGCGCGCGGCGACCCCCGCCGCTCTGCAGCTCGCGGTTGTGGCCCCGGCCCGCCGGGGTGGCTCGGGGCGGCGGTCGCTCGCGCCCAACTTCGCGCCCCGCGATGCCCGCTCACGTTCTGGGATTTTTACGCAACTGGACTCCCGTCCCTCTGGCAGTCCCCGGGGGGTGAGGAGCTGGTGCGACCGAGAGAGCCACGGGGCTGTGCCTCATCGTCGGGCCGGAACCCGAGGCCCCCAGGGAGGAGAGTCCCCAGGAAGAGAGACCTTTCGCCTCTGAGAGTGGAGGGGCGGGGGTGGGGGGGCTCAGTTCTAGGACGGGAGCGCCCTTGGTGGCGCCAGACCTCGGCTCTCTGGACCTCTCGGAGGACTAGGCGATGCCAGAGAGCGCGGCTCCCCGCGCGCGGCCCGAGGATCTAGCTGGGCGCTGCCCATCTCTGGGGGCCGCCCGGGACTCCGCCAGCGCTGTCTCCTCTCCCTCAGATCCCGCAGCCGCAGGGGATGACGCCGGTACCTCCGCGGCCCCGACTCCGGGCGGGAAGGGCGAGCCCCTCAGCCCGCACCGCGTCGCCCGCCTGGGCGGCACCGATAAGGAGCTGAAGGCAGGAGCCGCCGCCGCGGGCAGCCCCCCAACAGCGCTGGGGACGCCCTGGCAGCGGGAGCCGCGGGACGAGGTTATGGATCCAGGTTTGTGGGGTCCCGGGGGGGTGGGGGAGGGGCTGAGGGTGGGTGGCCCTTCCGCCCTTGCCAGGAAGAATGGCCAGAGTCAGCTGGGCAAAAAAAGAAGGGGCTGGCTGGGGGACAGTCGAAACACTTTTCCCGACGAGGCCAGAAGCTGGCGGGGTCTGAGCCAAGAGCCGGGGTGGCAAGGGCACCGTGCTCCCTCCCGCTCCTGGAGCTCCCCCCCTGGAAGGCCGCTGCCTCTGGCGGGGATCTGTTGGATCAGTTACCGGGGGGAGTTCATCAGGCCCCACGTTTCCACCCCAAGTACCCCTTTTGTGATCCGCGGCCCCCTAGTGGCCGGTTGGGGACGCGGTCTTTTGGGGTTTGTTTTTACAGCGGGCGGCGGCGGGAGCCTGCTGCCCGAGCGGTGCCGCGTGCTGGTCCTGTTAAACCCGCGCGGAGGCAAGGGCAAGGCGCTGCAGCTCTTCTGGAGCCACGTGCAGCCCCTGCTGGCCCAGGCCGGCATCTCCTTCACGCTGATGCTCACTGGTGAGTGCCTCCCCGAGGGGTGGCAGGGAGCAATCCCAGCCACTGTCCCCCATACATACCCTCGGGGCCACCCCGTCTCTCCACAGAGCGTCGGAACCACGCTCGGGAGCTGGTGCAGGGGTTGGAGCTGGGGCGCTGGGACGCGCTGGTGGTCATGTCTGGAGACGGGCTGATGTACGAGGTGAGGCCCGCCCCAAGAGACTGGGTGTGGGTGGTGGGGGGCGGGGTGCTCCCCAGGCTGAGGCCACCCGTGCTCCAACAGGTGGTGAACGGGCTCATGGAGCGGCCCGACTGGGAGACTGCCATCCGGAAGCCCCTGTGTAGCCTCCCAGCTGGCTCCGGCAACGCACTGGCAGCTTCTTTGAACCATTATGCCGGGTGAGAGCCCAGGGTCCGAGGGGGCCTCAGTTTCTCCTCCATGCCACCCTCCTGCCAGGTTTTCTTTTCTAAGTCCCCGTATCCCGGGGTAACTTCTGTTCCCTCTTCTCGGGAGCCTCCACGCTGTGTTCTGGGGCCCTCTCTCGGTCACTCCAGCTGGCTGCCTCCACCTGCTCCCTCTGTCATTCCTACCGACTAACTCCCTAGGGACCCGGTGTTGCTTGGCCTGCCTCGAGTCCCCAGGCAGCGGAAGGGGAGGATGCACGAGGGCTCCGGCCTCACTCCCTCCGACCTCTCTCCCCCGCAGCTATGAGCAGGTGACTAACGAGGACCTCTTGACCAACTGCACCCTGCTGCTGTGCCGCCGGCTGCTGGAGCCCATGAACCTCCTGTCACTGCAGACCGCCTCGGGGCTGCGCCTCTTCTCCGTGCTTAGCCTGTCTTGGGGCTTCATCGCTGATGTGGATCTGGAGAGCGAGAAGTTTCGGCGCCTCGGGGAGCTCCGCTTCACTCTGGGCACCTTCCTGCGCCTGGCGGCGCTGCGCGTGTACCGGGGCCGACTGGCCTACCTGCCCGCAGGAAGGGGGGTCCCCGGGGTGCCCGCCTCCCCTGCAGTGGACCGGCAGGACCAGCAGGGCCCTACGGACGCGCACCTCGTACCCCTGGAGGAGCCGGTGCCCGCGCACTGGACGGTGGTGCCGGAGCAGGACTTCGTGCTGGTGCTGGCGTTGCTGCACTCGCACCTGGGCAGCGAGATGTTCGCTGCCCCGATGGGCCGCTCTGCCGCCGGCACCATGCACCTGTTCTACGTGCGGGCGGGCGTGTCTCGGGCCACGCTGCTGCGCCTCTTCCTGGCCATGGAGAAGGGGAGGCACTTGGAGCAGGCCTGTCCCTACTTGGTGTACGCGCCCGTGGTCGCCTTCCGCCTGGAGCCCAAGGATGGAAAGGGTGTGTTTGCCGCCGACGGGGAGTTGTTGGTCAGCGAGGCTGTGCAGGGCCAGGTGCACGCGGACTACATCTGGATGGTCAGTGGCTGCGTGGAGCCCCCACCCGGCCAGAAGCCTCGGCGGGGATCACCTCCAGAAAAGCCCTTATGACTCCACGGGCCTTGTCGTGCCTTAGCCTGCTCGGTCTACTCCGAGCTCAGGATCCTCTCCCCTTCCCCCCGGACCG
Organism: Lynx canadensis; assembly: GCF_007474595.2. Lineage (NCBI taxonomy): Eukaryota > Metazoa > Chordata > Mammalia > Carnivora > Felidae > Lynx > Lynx canadensis. The sequence continues at coordinate 55,544,997 of NC_044316.2, forward strand.
GAGGGCCTGTCCCCAGCTCGTGTGGTGGTGGGGAGGAGGAGCAAGCGGACCCCTGGAGAAGGTGGGAAGGCGGAGGACGCGCTTTGGAAGGCCGGGCTCTGCCCCCCAAAGGCCAGAATGAGGCTCTGGGCCAGGAGCCCAGCCGGTTGCCCCCCGCCCCTGCCTGTGGGAGCCAGTCCCGTTTTGTCCTGGGAGCCCCACCCCATGAATCAAAATACAAATAAAGTGACCCTCCCAGCCTACTGGTGTTATTCCAGGTGTTGGGGAGGGAGTGGGGTCTAGAACTTAACGTCAGCGATGCCCAGTGGTGCCTCCTGGATTGGACACAGCAGGGTACTGACCCCTGCTAATAGCCATTTTGGTGGTGGGCACGGGACCAGGGCTAGTCCGGGTTTTCCTTTTTTTTTTTTTTTTTTGCGGAGGTTAGGGCCCTGCCCCAGTGGTCATCCCGCCTTTGGCCTGGGAGAAGCCAGGGAGCTCAGCCAACTGCCTAACCCCATATGGAAGACAGGCACTCAGATCTAGTGTCTTACCCGGGGCCACACAGCCAGTTAGTCTCCGCAAAAAGGGAAAATGTCTCCGATTTCAGGGGCATTAGGGAAACTGGCAACAAAGTCAAAATGGGAGGTAGTTACTCCCTTTGGAAAGGAGTCTTATCCCTCCAGTGAGGGCTCTAGGGCTCCCCCAGCCTCCTCCACCTCCTCTACCCTACCCTGCCCCTATCCCCCCATGGGCAGGAGTTAAAAGGAAACAGCAGGAGGGGCACATACCAGGCCCCCAAGCTGGTCCCCGTTTTGGCGTAAAGCCCAGGTCGGATGTCTGCTCCCCCAGCATCTGGAAGGAGTTGACCTGGCCGGGCCGGTCAATTACAGGCCCCTGGGACCCCAGCCGCTGCTGGCAGACATTGCCCAACACTGGCCCTTGAAGAACGGGACTCGAGCCCTGCCCGCGAACAACAGCACTGACCCGCTGAACTAGATCCCGGGCTCCCGGCCCCCGGACGCCCGTGAGTCCTAGGACCGGACGCGCAGAAGGCGCGGAAGCAGACCGGGTGGGTGCAAGGTGCCGCTGCCGTGAACCTTCCTGGCAACCGGTCTTGCCTTCCCCTGGGGGGGTGTGCGTGAGGTGCCCCAGAGGGGAAGAAAGGCGACAGAGCCCAGATGAATGGCAGAGGCAGGTTTAATGGTGCCACCTTGTCTTTTTTGTACATTGTAATGAGCCAAACGAAAAAAATGCAAGTAAAAAAAAAGTTTAATCACACAGCACTTTATACAGATATCGTAAGCAGTAGGCATTCACATCTCCACATGAACAACGCACCGGGAAGCACAGCCCCACCACTCTAGATGTTTCTCAAACAAGATACCGACTCAGGGCTCCAAATGCCGCGGCCCGGCTCCGTCCTTCCCTGCGGCCGCTGCCCGCCGGGTGGTTACGGCACAGCACAGGCGTGGAGCCAGCGGAAGGCGGACAAGACGCATCATGCTTTGGCTTCTTTTTTTTTTTTTGTCTTTTTTTTTCTAATAAGAGTTAATATCTTTGCTTTTGAGATTTATTTTCTTTCAACCTTAAATATTACATACATACACCAAAAATTACATAGCTGCAATGTGCTCAACAGCATCCTCTTAACCTGGAGCTTCACATTATCAAAAGCTTAGAAAACTTGTAAACCTCTGGGCCTGTCTCTGCGAGGGAGGAGAACCCCTGTCGGCCACCTCTCTCTCCCCAGATTGAGCCTGCAGAGTTTGTAAGCAACAGGAGGCCTCATCCTCAACCGAGAAAGAGAGAGAGAGAGAGAGAGAGAGAGAGAGCGCGCGCGCGCGCGGGCCGGTTCCTTCTGTGTCACCTCCCAGGGTTAGCATGTGATGGTGGGAGGGGCAGAGTCTGCGGGAGGGGCCCCAGCACCTGCCCCGGCCTTGTCTGTGCCGCTGCCCTGCCTCCTAGGGCCCCGGGGCGGGACGGGGCAGGGAGCAGACCGGCTTCGGCCCAAGCGGTGAGGCCGGCATGCCAGCACTGCGGAGCCCCCAGCCACCTGGGACGCAAGAGCAAGGCACCTACAGCTGTCTTCTTTTCCAGCAGCAACCTGGTCCTCATTCCATGTTATGCGCAAGGGCCACCACCACCTCTCCCGGGTGTCACCCTGAACCCAGCCTGGTCCCAACCTCTCTGAGAGAGCAAGTTCAACAGCCTGAGGGTTATCCTGTGAAAGGTCCAGAGCAGAGCCAGGAGTCGGTGACGGCAGCCACAACTCCCCAGCTGGGGATGAAAGGGGGTGGGGGGTGGGGGGAGACAAGGGAGGATCTGGTGGCGGTGGCAGCGGGAGGACCCAGGAACGGGGATGCTATGGGGCACCGAAGAGGTTGAAAGGGAAGAGGGGGGAAACGCTGGAGCAACCCACACTTCATGCAAGGCACACCCACTCGTCCTGCGGCTGAGCTGCACGGCTCGTGGGGCAGAGGGAGCCCCCGAGCCAGGCCCTAGGAAGACCCCACCTCCGCCTTGAGATGGGGACGGCGAGGGAGCAAGTGCCGGGACGCTCTGCCTGGGTGACAAGTGGAAAATCAGCAACAGGTTTCAGATTCTCTTTGCCACAGGGCACCGGCCCGTTGGAAGATTGCTTCGGAAAAGAAACGGCAGCATCTCATGAAACTTCTTGCACTTCAGCATCAAACTCACCTCGGGGAGAGGGCAGCGAGGGGCTTTCGCGTTGGGGACAGAGGAGAAAACGGGAAGATGGAAGGTTCCGGGGGAGGGAGCGAGCGGGCAGCGGCTGGCCTCTCCCCACGTGACGCTTCTTCCTCAAGGGCTGGCGGCTACTGGTCCTCCGCGCTCTCAGGCATGCCCGCCTCTAGCAGAGCGGCCCGGAACTGCGTCAGGACACCCCGGATGCTCTTGATGAAACCCTTAGAGAGTGGGAAGAGAGGGAAGCCGATGTCAGGATAGCCGCTCTTCTCGGGCAAGAAGCTCCGGTAGCTCTTTCTCCGCTTCTTTGGTCTGACACTGGGGGGCACCGGGGCGTCGGGCGCTGCCTCCGAAGTCTGGTCTGTGCGGTCCCTGCTGGCCGAGGCCAGGCCCTGGGCGCCGCCCTCCGAGTCTGAGCCCTGGGAGGCCTCTCCGGGGAACAGCCCTCCGTCCTCAGCTTCCTCTCGGCCGTAGTCTGAGAGCTCGGCCACGGCGGGTGGCTCCGGGGAGCCGCTGTCCTTGGGGATCCCGTTGGGCAGCGCCTGGGCCCTCTCCAGCAGGGCGTGGGTTTCCAGCCAGGACTCGATGCGGTTCACCAGCCGCCAGCCACCGGTGCTGAAGTGTTGCCGGATCTCCTGCTCGAAGACCTCGGGCGGCCGCCGCACCAACTGGGTCATGGACTGCACCACGCGGATGAGCGCCATCTCGTTGTAGCAGCGACTGTTCTCATACCCCTCCTGCAGGCCCCGGTCGCTGTCGAAGCCCGCCTCGTTGTAGTACGGTTCATTCACCAGGATTAGACCTGGGGGTGAGGGTGGGGGTGGGGGGCGAGAAGCCCGTCAGGGCCGGCCCGACCACTCCAGGGACGGCCAGAGCCACAGGCGGGACGGGGAGGACACGGAGGCCAGCGGCACCGCACCCTCCAGCGGCTCTCCCCACCGGCGCCCCGCACCCTGCCCGCCGTACCTTGGATGGAGATGAGCACCTGGAGGAGGCTGGATTTGCTCGTCCACCTCTCTGTGCCCTGGAACGCACATGCGCACAGCCTCATCAGCTCCGGCCCCGACACCCCGCCTTCCCCCTCCCCCCCCCGCCCTCCCCCGTTCCCACCCGGCTCCTGGCACCGTAGTCACCTTTCCGATCCAGGTGCCCAGGAGGCTGACGCACACTTTCCCGTTGTCATACAGGTTGGGGTTCAGGCGGCCACTGCACTGGGAGAGGTAGCAGAAGTGGGGGGGCACGGCTGGGTAGATGTTGGGGAGCTGGATGTCAAACAAGTAGAGGCCGTCCTCGTAGGGGGTGCGAGTGGGGCCCTTGATCAGGGCTGAGAAGAGGTCCTAGAGGGAGGGAGGGAGGGAGGGCTGAGGTCGGCGGGGGGGGGGGGGGCTCCAGACACCACCGACACCACCAGCTACGGAGAAGCTAAACGTAAATACCTCTGTGCAGAGCCACGCGGCATCTTTTAACTCCAGGCGTAAATAGAATTATCCAAAGTTGTGTTTATTTTACCAGGCTTTTTTTTCCGTTAAGTCATTACTTTAATTTTTAAAAATTTTTTTATTAAAAAAAATTTTTTTAATGTTTATTTTTGAGAGAGAGAGAGAGAGGGAGAGAGAGGGAGAGAGAGAGAGAGAGATGGTGCCTGAGCAGGGGCAGGGGCAGAGAGAGAGGGGGAGACACAGAATTCGAAGCAGGCTCCAGGCTCTGAGCCGTCAGCACAGAGCCCGACGCGGGGCTCGAACTCACAGACCGCGAGATCGTGACCTGAGCTGAAGTCGGCCGCTTAACCTCTTTCTGCCTTTTAAAAAGTTTTTTTTATTTATCTATTTTGAGAGAGAGCATGAACGAAGGAGGGGCAGAGGGGGAGGGATAGAGGGAAGGGGAGAGGGAGAGGGAGAGAGAGAGGGAGAGAGAGAGAGAGAGAGAGAGAGAGAGAGAGAGAGAGAGACAGAGAGAGAGAGAGAGAGAGAGACAGAGAGAGAGAGAGAGAGAGAGAGACAGAGAGAGAGAGAATCCCAAGCAGGCTCTGTGTTGTCAGCGAAGAGCCCGATGGGGCTGGCTCGATCTCACCACTGTGAGATCACGACCCGAGTCAAAACCAAGAGTCAGACACTTGACCGACTGAGTCACCCAGGAGCCCTTCATTACTTTTATTTTCACTCTTTAAAACACCTGCCCTGACCTCCACCCCCATGAAGACCAACAATAATCACAACCAGTTAGAAAATGAAAGGACATCCTAGGGCGGCAAGGCTCTACCTGCTTTTGGGAACCGGAGGGATAGGGGATCTGGAATTCCAGCAGAAACGGTGGCAGAGCGCCAGAGACTCCGGTCACTAAGTCACCGGGCAGACGCCCCACAGATGCTCAAGATCTGGGTGCATGCCGGCGGACGGGCGGCATCGGCAGCCAGACCCGTGCTCGGAACACGGGGTGACAGAATGGCGAGGGCGGAGTGCCGACTGGACCGACAGCACCCTCTCCCGCGCTTTCTCACGCGGCCGCCCTGTGGGCCTCAAGAGAAGGCACTACTTCCCCGTCCCTCCGAGTGAGACTTGGAAAACATGCGAGTCCCTTCCGTCAGCACAGCTGAGACCAGCCGGGAATTTCACAAGTTTTACTAAAATCCAAGAACGAGCCAAAGTGTCGTTAAGAACCCGGAGCAGCACCGACCCTGTGGAGACCCCAGCCCTGCTCTGCGGTTTCCGGCCTGCGGCAAGAAGGTCTGAACAGCGCCTCTCTTCTGTCCTGGGGCCCCTTTCACCAGGGCTGGGCTGGGGCCCAGGTCAGAGTAGGGTTCAGGGTCTCGCACGAGGCCCAGCACACAGCAGGCGCCTGGTAAGTGTGCTGGATAAATGAGGGGCCAGGCGGACCGGGCTGGCCTGCGCCTGGAACGAGGAGGTGCTCACACGGCCTCTGGTGGCAGGACTCAACCCTGGGCCTGAGCCATGAAGACAGGAGTGGAAAACGCAATGCGGCATGGCCGCGTGACGGGACGCTATTCTGTAGCTGAAAAAGAACGGACTGGATCGACATCCATCAACATGGGGGGTGGGTCTAAAAAATTACCCGATTGAGTGAAACAAGCAACCCGCAGGTGACATGTACGAGGACGGGCTGTTCACGTAAAACAAATCACACGAAGTGTTTACGGGGACACACGAGAAGGTAAAGACATGAAAAGAGGGTCTCCTGTAAGGAGACCCACAAAACTCAGTCGTGACTCCCAGGGGCGGGGTGAGGATTGCTCAAAGGCAACTTTCGCCTTTTCCACAACGTTGTAATATTTCAAGAGAACAGGACTCAGGCAAAGCTCTGTGCTTCAAAACTGACTTTTAACAGGAGGGAGAAAGGGAGGAAACCATGCGATCCGGACATACATGCGGGGCTCCTGCCCCGTGAGGGGTGCGGACGGCCTCCCAGGTGCTGCCGGGTCCCGCGGCCCCCTGGGTACCAAGCACCCACACGAGCACGTCTGCAGCCGCCCGCGCCAGGCCCACGCCAGGCTACTTGCCATTCTGTCCTCGAAGGTCTTGACCATGATGCCGTCAGGCAGCGAGGTAGCCAGCAACGCCATCTCCTTCCGTACTGTGCTGAAGAACTTCTTGGCTTCCGGAGGCTGGAACTCAATTTTCTTAAAAGAGTGATTTGCTACAAGGCAAGAAAGAGCGGTCAATCGCTAACGGCAAGCCCCTGAGAGCTCTATCTGGAAACAGAGCTGCCGCCCTTGGGAAGCCTGGCCCCGAGGGAGCGGCCGGCTGCTGGGTGTGCGCCCCCGACGGGGGGATAACCCCACGCGCTTCGCACCCGCCAGCCTGGCATCGGCACCAGTGACCACACCGGGGACATGGCCTCCTCCCCTCAGGCGGCAGCTGGCCACCGGCCTCCAGATCTGGCAACAAAAACAAGGTGAACTCACAGGGCGCGAACTCCAGCACTGAGAAGACCTCGCCCTTAGCGCTGGTGAAGGTGACTCCGGGCTTGCCGCCGCACTGCTGACAGAGCACCGGGGTCTCGCTGGGCCACTCGGCCTTCACGGGTGACTGCCCTTCCGGCTTCTCCTCCTTGCGCTCCGTGTCTGGCATCGCCTCCATCTTCTCCTCCTCTGCGATGGCCACATTGTCCAGGGTCTTCTTGAGATTTTCCTGCAGTTTCTTGATGTCATCTAGAAACTTCTTCTCCCGAGTCGGTTTCTCCGGCTCCACTGTGGGGGAGGTGGGCGAGCCTGTCAGAAGCTGCTCCACAGTCATGTTCTTGAGGCTCTCCAGGATCTTGATGGCCTCTTTCAGCTCCCGGAAGCTCTTCGGGGGCCCGTCTTTGCCAGCCTTCTCCATCAGCCCAGCCACGGGGGCAGCCATGGCCACGGCCCCCTGAATGGCGGCCGTGGCAGCCTCTTCGCTGATCACTACCCCCTTGTCCTCCTCAGGGGCCGCCGGCTGCTCAGTGGGCGGGATGGGGGGCTCCTCTATCTTGGGGTGCTCATCCTCCACCAGCCCGTTGTCCGTCTCCCAGCTGTCACTGTCGTCCTCCCACTCATCCGAGGACGCCCCACTGGTGCTGCCTTCCACCGAGTCATAGTCCGACTCCTCAATCTCAGACTCGATGTTGTACAAGTGCTGGGGGTGGGGGAAGAAAGGCAATTCAGAGAGGCTCTGCTGGGCGCTCTGGGGCCCTCACTCTGCGGCCCGTCCCGACCCTCAGAGCTGATGGTGACTGGGTGCGTTGAGGCCTCGGCAGGCCCCTTCCACCCGTTCCCCCTCTCCTGTTCTCGACTCCGCAGTTGAGTCTCTCTGCACTAGCTGGTGCCCGGGTCTCTAGAAGGCGCCTCTGCCTGCCCCACACCCACTGTGGGGGGCGGGGGGGGGGGCGGAGCTCAAAACCCCAACCAACAGCCAAAGGCTGTTCCAGCCTCCCCTGCCCCTGTGTGCACCCCTTGGCCACCATTTGACCTTGATGGCAAATCCGGCCCCTCCCCTAGAGGATTCAGGTCAGCCACCTCCGTGGGGCTGCACGGGTAGCTGAGAACGTGCAATGGCGGGGGGGGGGGGGGGGGGAGGTTCAGCAGAGCCGGCCTGTGTCACATCCTGTTCCCGTACCCTGGAATGGCCGCCCGGACGAGGGGGTGAGTGAGTCACTCCCTCCTCTACCCCGTGAAGGTGCCAGGAGAGGGGAGCTGGGGCGTGCAGATCAGCTCACACAAGGGGGGAGGGAAACGGTACTGAGAGTAGCTTTGCTGCTCAGAGCCCACCAGCAGGGGCTGGGACTGGGGCCCAGCTCTTCTCCTTCCTCTTGCTGACGTGTGAAAAGTTTTCCTAGGACTGTTGGTGGGAAAGGCTCTATCTCCTATAGGAAGTAACCTGTGTTTCTCAGCACAGTGAGATGGGGACACAGGCAAATCTGGAAAGCTTGTGAAAATCTGCACACACCTGGCAACCTGGGGAACCTTCCAGGTGGGACAAGACTACGGGCCAGCTGTGGGCTGCCCCTCTGTTCTCCGGACTGCCCACACCACAGTTTTGCATGGGACAGCTCCTTCCTCTCAGGTGCTCTGAGACCCAAACGCCCCAAAGAAGAGACCCTCGCCGGGAAGACCCGAGAGCCTGTCTCCCTGTTCCGTGAGCAGGGACAGGAGACGAGCCACGGCTCCCAGCCCGGCTGCCACGGTTACGGTCTGGGCCTCAGCAGGGGCTTACCTGGGGCAGAATGATGGTCTTGGAGTTGTCAGCCCACACCACCTCCACCTTGCTGCTGACGTCCACACGGGCCACCTGGCCAACTGATGGCTGCAGGGCAACGGGACAGGGTCAAGGGAGCATCTCTCTGAAGGGTGAGGGCCAGATCACCTCCAAAAGGGAGCTCCGGCAATGGGTGACAAGGGCGAGGCCGTGAGAAGGGACACGGGTGCCAGCCCGAGGCCGCACAGGGTGAGCAGCTCAAGCGTGGGGCCCTCTGGCTCCGGCACCGGCAGCCAGACACCAAGCCCCTGTTAACTCCCTTCCCGCTCAGCATTCTGCCCTCCCTGGGCTTCCCGACCTTCTCGGGACGGGGTTCCTGCTCTTCCTCGGCTTGACCCCACCCGATGTTCCCACCTGCTCGCCAAGGCAGGGCTTGGACGCCCCTTCCCCCAGCCTCTCCGGTGCCCCCACGGCACTCAGGACCAGGAGTCGGACTTCCCCACTAAACAGAACCACTGGGGCTCAGGGAGCAGCTACGTGCAGTCTGATCCTGACGGGCAGGCAAATCCTTGTGGAGGCGCACGCGAGGGCACGCGGAGCCCAGAGGACACCTGCAGGTCTGGTCTCCTGGAGCCACCCGGTGGCACCTCCAGGGATCGCAGATGCTGCCTGGGGCGGGGAGCCGGCATGGAGGCCGTGAACTGGGGGGGGTGGGGGGTGGGGGGGGGCAGACCTCATCCTCCTTGTGAGGAGCTCCATCCTCAGTATTGCCGATGCGGATGACGATGTCCGTGGTGCGGAACCGGAAGTCAGGGTGGTCAGCAATGTCGTAGACGCTCACGTCCTCCTCTTCTCCAATCAGCTGGAGCACGGGATGGGTTGTCATGAGCCCACGGGCCTTACAGCCAGCCCACCAGAGCCCACCCTGAAGGAAGGAGCGGGGGCTGCGCATACCTCCACGTCATCGCCACTGGGCCGCAGCTTGAACCACTTCACCATGCAGGTGCGGCCCACGTGGTCCCCAGACTGCACCACGCCGTAGACGGCGGGGTCTGGACAGGTCTGGACTGGGAAACCGGAGGAGGGAACGTGACTTAGGGCTAAGGAGCCCTGCCGCGCCCCCCCCCCCCACCGCCCGCCGCCACTACATCGCGGGGCACAGGGCACAGGACCTGTGTCCTCTGGCCAGGCTGGCAGAGGCCAGAGAAGGCTGCCCCAGTCCTTGAAGAAGTTCTTCAAAGGGGGCGTCTCCTCCCTGAGCCCGAGGCCTCCGGCCCCTCCCTCCCAAGCCCTGCCCAGGCCCTCGGCTGGGCGGCCTTCTGGGGCCGGCACTACCTCGCTTGTCCACCACAAAGTCTCCGGGGCAGAATTCGTTGTTGTCCAGGTGGTGCACGGGAAAGAGGTCGTTGGAGCGGATGTTGCACTCCACGGAGCCGTCTTGCCACATCACGTCTGCCGAGGTCATGGTGGTCACCACCTCCACCGCCACCCTGCAGGTGCGGTGCATCCGGTCGGCCGGGCCACACGCGACAGGCAAGGAAAGAAGGAGGAAAGACAGGTCCGTGAATGCCCCCCCCCGCATGTCCCGTGCCCCGGGACCTCCTCTGAGGCCTCGTTTGGGAGAGCCCGGTGAACGCGGTCCCGGAGGCCAGACTCGGGGCCAAACGGTGCCTCCACGCCACCTGCCGGCCCCACTCCCAGAGCTCTCCTCTCCACGCTGGCCAAGGCCAGGCACCCACGCGGCCTCAGCTGGGCCCCCCCGAGCCTGCGTGGGGCTCGCAGACTGTGCTTGCGTGTGCGGGAGCCAAACGGACAGCCTCAGGCCGGACACTCAGCCAGGAGGGAGAGGGCGCCTCTGGGTTTACCTGTCCCCCGGCTTAAAGTCACGAGTGATTTTATTCTTCTTCCGCTTGTGTTTCCGCTTCAAGTTCTTGATAGACAAGGGGATGCTCTTTTTTCTACTTGTGCCGCTGCCACTCTGGGAGGAGGTGGTGGAGCTAGCAGAGGAGGTCACCGAGCTGGTGTCATCCGTGTCATCGGCGGCCTCGTCGTCCGCGTCCTGCTCTGCCGAGTGCAGCCTGTCGTCGCCACCTTCCTTCAGCAGGAAGGGGGGCAGCTGCTCACCCGCGTCCTGGGCCTCCTCTGGGCCCTCGTCCTGCATCTCCACCGGGCTGGCGGCCCCATCGGGCGTCTCCTCGGGGCTGACCGACCCCGTGTCGCTCTTGGCTTTGGCCCCGCCTTTCTTTCCCGGGTCCTCCATGGAATGGTCTCGGGAGCACTGCGTGTCCGGGGAGCAGGACATGATCCTCACAACCTGCTTCTTCAACAGGCGCTTCACCTGTGAGGGCGGAGCAGGAGGCACGGGGGCTGTGGAGCAGTAGGGCGCCCCTGGCCCCAGCCTGGGCATGTGGGACACCCAGGCAGCTTGGGGGCGAGGGGGGCCGCGATACACATCGAGGTGGCCTGCAAGGTGACTGGGGCTGCCCCCCAAGGCCTAAAGCACAGACCGTCCTTCCCGGCTGTGGAAACAGCTCACGGCCAGTTCCTCAAACGCCCACCTATCCCAACCCCAAGGACGTACCTTCTTGGCCATAGAGCCCTCCCCCTGGGCGCAGTGTTTTTCTGGACATTCACAGGCAATCTTGGCCGGCTCTACCTTGGCTGGGAAGACATACAGACAGCGCTCCCCAAGCTGCCGCTGAGCATGGTCAAAGCATCCGAGACGCTTCACCCTGGGAGGGAGAGAAGCGAGGGGTGGACCAACGGTGATCTCGGCCCCCCCCCCCCCCCCCCACGGCTCTCACTTTGGTCCAGAGACACGAGCAGGGCACGCTACCGGGGTCGCTGGAGTGGGCATGCTGGAGCCACTCACCTGCCTAGGTTTTCCTGGGTAATGACAGAGGGCGGGGGGCTGACGCTGTCCGTGCCCCCTGGACAGAAACTCTTGGTAATCCATGTGACTTTTAGCTCTACGACCTGCACCTGGGGATGGTGGGTGGGACAGGGTCTTAGTCGGCAGCTTGACCGCTTTCTCAGTTAAGCAGCTGCCCGGAGCCCACCTGACCTCCGGAGCAGGAAGCCAGATGGATCTTCACAGCCTACCACCAAGTAGGACACCCCCAGAGCAGGCCCCACCTGTAACAACTACAGCCTCACCCCACGGATCCCCACCCTGTCAGGGCCCGGCGGGTCCACCACTCACCGCTGTGCCACCTTGCTGGGTCAGGCTGGGGGACACCTGCCTAGCAGTTACCCCAAGACCACGCCCTGGCTTCCCTCTATCCTTAAAGCCCTTTCAGATCAAGAGGGCTAAGGGGCCTCTTGGTCCTCCGAGCAGACAGCAAGGGAGTGGTAAGAGCTCAGCGCCAGGGCGCAGAGGCTGAGGCCCCGGCCCCACCCCAGCCTTACCTCTTCCACCACCACACGGAACTTGCTCTTGGTGCTGAGCACAGGCTTGACCCCAGACAGCCACTGGGCGCTAGAGAAGATCTTGGCGGGGCCGATGAGCACCTGGCCCGGGTAGAAGCCATAGGAGTCATCAAAGAAGAGACCCTGCAGGATGTGGGGCCAGAGAGAAAGTCCTTATGAGTGGCACCTGCCCAGGGGACAGTGCTCTCTGCATCTACGCCTGCCTCACCTCACACCTGCATGCTCCCCAGCCCTCTAAGCTAAGACAGACCCCTAGGGCTCCGGAGCAGCACGCATCACATCTAAAATGCACATAAATCACCCAGAGAGCTCATTAGAATGTACACCTGACTCATCCCAACAAGCTCTCAGGCCAGGTCAGTGTTGTTGGTCAAGGGTGACACTTCGAGGGCTCTAGAGGGCAGGAGTCCCCACACTGGTCTGATCATGTGCCCTTCCCATACTTACTTATAAACAGTCATATACTATTCGTTCTAAAATATCCGACTGTAACAACACAGTGTACTACTCTAATACTGAAAAGTGGCTATTTGTTAAAGAAAACATACAGTTAACAAAATGCAAAGAGAAGTTCTGATACTTTCTGTCCAGGTCTAGACTTCTAGACCTTTTGGTACGCACCCACCCCTTTTCTAGGAAACCACTCTGCCTAGAAGCAGCGTCTGCTTAGCCCGGGCTAGCTCGCAGCTCTCTGCTAAGAAGTCCTTCTTCCTGTGCGGCCCAGAGGGCAGAGGAACATGAGACTCTGTCCCCTCCAAGCCCGCCCCCGGAGAAGCCTGCCTGGGTGGAGCAAACGTACAGAGTCGCTGACGTGGGGACAGACGTCATAGAGCTTGGCGCCATCTTCTGTGTTCATGGAGCACCTGAAACAGCGAACATGGGTTTGGTCTCCACCAAGGCACAATGACGGACACACCGGTCCAAGTGGTTCCCCCGAGACAAACAAGGCCCCGACCCCTGAGTACTGACTACCATTAAAAATTATCGAAAATAAAGCACCAACCCCTAACAGATGCTCTAAATTAGGCCAGGGCGACAGGAGACCAGCCCAGGGGCGGGCCCCCAGAGCCAGCAGCGCGTGTCACCGCAGGCCCCACGAGAAGACGCCCTCGGCCCTCCCTGGCCCGCGGGTGGCCCCTGCAGAGCGTGGCCCCGTATCACGGGTGAGCTGTGTACCTGGCACCGTTGGACAGCTTCAGGATGATCTGGTTCTTTAAGTCGTAGACCTTCCCCAGCCAGCAGTCATAGGCAATGTAGTCCCCATACATGAAGGGCTGTGGACCGGGCCGGGGTGTGAGAGGCAGCGGGAGGCACTGGCGTGCAGCCCACCAGCTCCTCTTTGCCCGGAGACGGAGGAGGAGGGATCCGAGGAGCTCGCTGCCTGAGCCGGCCCGCCCTCCCCCCCAAAGAGTTCTACGCTGCACCCCGGCTCCCCCTCCCAGGTCGGAGGAGGGGGTGGCGGGGGGGGGGGGGGTCTGCCTGGCGGCAACGAGAGAGTTGCGCAGAGGCCACGGAGCCTCCGAGGACACGGCTCCGGGGCAGGAGTGGGCTGTGGAGGTGGCAGGTGGAGGGTGGTTACGTGGACAAGTAAGCGATGCAAAAGCAAGTGTCTCCCTGCTGGGAAAGGTTCTCACTCACACAGAAAAGCGGAAAGGAAAGAACGAACCTGAGCTGCTTAAACGGAACTAGAAGTATTGAGACAAAATCACATATTTTCATGTGTCCGTAGAAGAGGTGCTGACAAATTCAGACGTGCCTCCAGGTACACACACAGGCATCTCCTGGTGTGGTCCTGAGAGGCCCTGCTGGCGATCCGTATACCCTGCACACGGCCAGATTTCTGTTTAAAATGCCATTCCCCTCTGAAAGGAACCAAGGCTCTTGGGAGAAATGGCTGATTCCAGGGCCGGATCAGAAGAGGTAGAAAGTAAGAAGGTGCTTAAAACAAAACAAAACAAAAACCAAAAACAAGACCCAGGATGCGAAAGTGTCGAAAGGACACAGATATCAGCTTGAAGGGGCGCTTACTGGCTAAATCTGCAATAATTTAAGCAACAAAATACTGGCAGTAATGGATTGCAACCAACCGAACAGAAGGGGACCTCGGAGTCCGTACCGACGTAAAAAGAATTAAACGAACGAGGCTGAAAGTGAAGCTCTTCCGTACAGAATGCCAACTAATAAAAAGGACGAGAAGCCACCGTGCCATCAAATCACCACTCAGCAAGCATTAGAGGGCTAGCCGGCTCAGGTGGGAACTGCTAACGGAGGCTAAGGCCGGTGGATCGGGGTCTCAGCAATTATGGACACAACCCCGGAGCACCTCCCCGCAAAGCTGGCCGGCTCGGGTGGGAAGTGCTAACCGAGGCTGGGGCTGGTGGACCAGGGTTTCAAAAGTAACAGGTTATTGACGCAACCCTGAGGCATCTCTCCCCAGAGCAGAATCCCTTGCAAAGGTGGTGTAAATGGTGACCTTGTGGAGAGGCTGGGCAGACACCAATACGGCCGGGATCACGACGAACACCCCTACTGTGGCCGCTGGATGTCACGGGCCAGGAAGAGCTCCGGGTGTTGCTGGGGCGGTCCTGACAAGGATGCGGGGCCTGAGTCTGGTCAGGAGGCCGATGACACGGCTCCGCGCTCAGGTCAGCCACTGGAAGGTACCAGGGCGTGGACCACAAAGCAAGACTGGGGAGCAGTTCCAGATGAGGAATCAAAGAGCTGACAACCGAATGCAAAGTGTGCTTCTGAACGGAGTCCCGGATGGGAGGGGAAAGGCCGTTGGAACAGCCGGATGGGGTCTCTGGGTCGGACAGATGCGTGCTAGTGCCACCTTCCTGAACGGGGGCGCTGAAAGACGGGTTCCGGGTTTGGGGAAGTACGCACCGTAGTGCTTCAGGCCCGTGGGGCGCTGTGTCTGTAGCTTGCTCTCCAGCGTGTCAGAGAAAAGACTGGGGAGACAGAAGGAAATGCGGGGAAGGGAGGAGGAAGGTGATGGGGCCAACGGAGGGAAAGGTTCACCGCCAAGGAGCCCAGTGATGCAGGGAGCACGGGAACGTACAGCTTTCCCTAAGTTTGAAATCACTTCAAAAAGAAACTAAGGAAGAAATTTGTTGTTTCAAAACAGAGTGCTAAAGAAGAAAGGGAGCGAGGGAAGGAAAACCCCACCAGCAATGCATGCCGGAGGCACAGGGAGGTGTCCCGACCTCACGTCCGCACGGCTTCCTCACAAGGAGCGCCACTCAGGCAAGCCCGCCCCGGGAAGGTGCCCGGAAGGTGCGGCGCGGTGGGGACAACCGGACCGCCGAAGGCGGGCAGGCGGGCGGGGCCGCTCACCCAGATGTGCTGCAGGTCCTTGCTGTTGACAGGGTAGATGATGCAGTTGGTGCCGATGAGCTTGACGGCACAGTCGATGCTGACGTCGATCACGGTGCCGCACTGGCTGTCCTGGGGAGGAGAAGGCATCCAGGCCCGAGCAGGCGCACGGCACCGGCCGCCAGGGCAGACCCGGCCCAGACACTCCCCAGGCAACCCCCGCGCCAACACTCACGGTGGATCGCATGTGCCGGACCACGTCCCGGGGCACCACAGAGCGGTCCTCTAGCTTCAGCTGAGAAAGAGAACACGGTGTGACAGAATGGCCTCTGATGTCATTACGGGGTGCGTTCCCCCCCAACTTCTGACTACGCTGTGACACACAGACAGCCAAGCACACAAACCCTAAGTGCCGAGCACGGCTTGGGCCAGCGCCACACACCCTCTAACGGCAGCCAGACTGACAGACAGAACTCCAGGCGCTACCTCCCGGAGCTCCAAAGGCAAACAGTATGGTGACCGAAGGTCGTTTCGATCATACCGAGAAGCGTGCCTAAATGACAGATCACGTAAGGCCTCCTTCAAATTACAGGTTCGACGGCCCGTCACACAGCAAGACCGCCTTGCTAGGAGTGACATCCTTTTCCCACTTTCTGCGAGTGCCTGCCTGCGCCCCCACTGAGCGCTGCGTTACAGGGGGTGGAGGAGCGGCGTGACACCGGGCCACGTGGGTCACCCTGACGCCCGCTATCGCCTGACACGACCTTGTAATCTGGGCTATCCTTTCCGACCAGCCGCAGCCTGCTCCTTATCTACTGCTCCGCAGAGCCGAGCCCAGCACCGCGGGGGAGCCCTCGGGACGGCCGGCTCTGGAGCCCCGCCAACTGCTCGGCGAGCACCGGACCCATCCCTTCGCAGCCAGCCAGGCACAGCCTCCTCTGAGCCAACAGCCAGGGCCCCTCGAGGGCCGTCCCCCGCCTCCGCCAGGCACGGGACCCCCCTCCAATGGCCCGGCCGCAAGACAGTGGTCCACCGGGCCCACGTGTCTTCTTTGCTGGCTCGCCCAACCTGGGGACGCCCCTCGGGAATGCTTCACTGAGTCACGGTACCGGGTGAGTCTCTGACCGCCCACCTCCTCTGGACGGGCACCTCCGAGACCCCAAACCACAGGGGTGCGAGAGCTATTCTCTCAAACAACACCCAACCTACGACTCCTCAGGCTCACTCCCCCAGTGCAAGGCCCAGGGCAGGGAAAGGTGAACTCCACGGAAGGAGAACTGAGACACCGGCTCAAGGTCACCGAAATTTTGGCAATGATGGCTGACACAAACCCTGCTATCAGTAGGATGATGTGATTTACAAAAAAGTAAAGGAGGAAGCGACAGGCCCCATTATTGACAAGCGATGGAGATTCTCCTACCTGGGAATACAAGCCCATGATCCAGCTAAGAGTAAGCCCGGGGGTTAAAATCAGGGGTCCCTGAGCCAGACACTTACACGTGCCAGCTCTGAAACCTCAGGAAAGTCACTTATGTCCACACGTGAGAGCAGCCGTCTGGGAGTGGTGGAGGGGATTACAAAGGCAATGAAAGCACAGACGATCACAGGGCACCGGGCACACAGTAAGTGCTCAGCTAATGCCAGATCTGCTGTCTCCCAGGGCACAGGCTGAAGGCCCTCTGAGGTCAGGCTCTTCTTCCCTCTGCTCAAAGACCCCAGGAGGCTGTGAGGGGCCACAAGGAGCTCTGCTCAGGGTCTGCCGTGATGATGGTGCCACTTTTCTAACTCAAAGAACTTCTTATCCTGTAACCCTCTGTGCCCAGAGCTCTGGTCTGGGTCATGGTATTTTCAGTGCTGTCCCACCCTATCTCAAACCTCTGCTCCCATTTTAGACTTCAAAAGCCACAACTGCAGGTCTTCCCAGGTTGCCATAGAAACCAAAGTTACAGTGCCAGGAAATCCAATGGGAGAGGGGCCGTGCTGTGTGGGACACAGGGGTGCTACCCTTGGTGTGAGCCACGGCCGTGGGCACAGGCCGCCTTATCTGCCCGGGGATCCCTGAGGAGAGCCCCAAGTTGAGTCTGCAGATCACGTCCCCACCGAGGGGTCTGTGTCGGGCCCGACAGAGCTGCAGGGAAGGGACGGGCACAGGCCCAGCTCCTGAATCAGTGTAGTCTGTGATGGCACGCCGCCCGGCCTCGCGGCACCCTGGCCCGAGGGACGCTGCTCCTGAGGGTGGGTGGGTAGGTGGGACCGAGGCGACCGTTCCGAGGCCAGCGCGGGAACAGCACGTGGGTGAAGGCTGGTGTCACTGCAAGGCCAGAGGCGGGTTTCCTCCAACCTGCCTTTGTGAGCCCGTGCGGAAGGCGGCAGGGCAGCAGTTCAGTGTTCTTGGGAGAGGGGAGCTGGGGAGCAAACACCGTCCTCTGGATATGGCTATGCTGACCTCCCCACCCGGAGGCCTGGTCCTCAGGCCCTTCTAACCCTCTGTGACAAGGAGTGACATTTCTCCAAAGCCCTGACAATGCGGGGAGGGGAGCGGAGTGGGAACGGCAGGGAGAAGAAAGGGGTGTGGCGGCCACGGGTCTGGCTACATAGCCTTCCCTTGGGAATTCGAGACGGTGAGAGAAGGGCATCTGGAAGGGCTTAGATCAACCTGCAAGGCTCTCGCTGATCTTTCACAACCTTCCTCCCCAGCTCCCTACGTCCCACCCACACGGGGCACCGCCTGTGTCCACACAAGCCAGTCCTCCCCCTCCTAGGCGCCTCTCCACTGCACAGGTCCTTCCAAACGCTCTCCTTTCCTCGCCCCACTCCCATCACGTGCTACCTGCATCGCGAAGGCTCTCCATAGCCCCACTCTGGGAGGCACCTCAGTGCTCCCGGGGGCTCGGGAGCTCTGGAGCCCTCTGCCCACGGCACCGCCCAAGGGCGACAAGCAGCTTCCTCGGTGCTTTGTGTGTTGTAACCTGTGAGGTCCTCCACGGAGCTCTGAAGCACACTACTCCGGCCATTCCCATTTTACAGATAAGTAAATGGAGACAGAAAGAAAACACAGCTCCACGGAGGTGGACCTTGACTTGAACTCAATCTGGCTCCAGGGGCCATTCTCTTAACCGCACAAAAAGCCCAACCCTCCCTGGAGCCGCAAAAATGAGAAGCGAGTAAAACACGTTCCTGGAACGTCCATCACAGTGAAAGATCAGCGCTGTATTCATTCCTGGGCCGGGGATGCAGAGATCGGGCACCCAGACGGCGGGCACTGGAGGCCAGCACTAGAGGGCGCTGTGCCCGCTCTAGGAAAATGCCGGGCTCTGGAGCTGAACGAGCCGCGAAGCAAAACCTACCAGTGATTTTCTGGTAGGTACACCCTGACTGCAGTTACCCAAAGCTCGTTACCGGAGTGGGATCTGAGGTGGGGGATGGACAGGTCCCAACTGCCATTACCGGCTCTAAATTGCTGAACAACCTCTGAGGAGGGGACTATCAACATTTTTTGAGAGTGTAGCTGCCAGAGACTTCTGAACGGGGGGAAAAAAAAGATGCCACACCAAAATGCTGACCTGTCTCCGGATGAGAAGGGACTATGGATGGCTTTTAAAGGGAACGTGCATTACTTCAGACGATTTTGGGACACGACTGTGGGACGTCGTTTGCTCCCCCTGCCTGCTCTGGAAACAGCGACGCTGGCGCTGCTCTGCGGGAGGAGAGCCAGGCGTCACAGAGGAGGTGACTCATCTGAACAATGATGACTGAGCACCTGCCGTGGGCCAGGCGCTGGGGAGACAAGTGCCGGCTCTCACAAAGCTTAAGTTCTAGCGCAAGGAGGAGACACACGCGTGTGAGCGCACACACAGGTCAGGCGGTGCTAAGTTCCATACAGAAAAAAAAAAAAGGCAACTCAGGGGCAGGGGTGAGAGACCAGGAAGGGGAGGAAGCAAGAGTGAGTGAGTTATTTTATTTACTTTTTAAAGTAGGCTTCATGCCCAATGCAGAGCCCAACGTGGGGCTCAAAGTCACGGCCCTGAGATCAAGACCTGAGCTGAGATCAACAGTTAGATGCTTAACCAACTGAGCCACCCAGGCGCCCCAATGAGTGAGTTCTTTTGAAGGCTGGTCAGGAAAGGCCACGCCAAGGTGCCATCTGACCGGAGATCTGAGTACAAGAAGGCGGTGAGCTTTCCAAGCAGAGAGAAAGGCGGCCACAAAGACCCTGTGGGCCTGCGTGTTCCATGACCAGCAAGGAGGGCAGTAAGCAGATGAGGCTGGCTCATTCAGGCCTTGGAGAAAGACCCGCAGGAAGGGCCTGAGATTCCATCCGGTGCGGGGCTCGGGGGCTCGGAGCAGAGCGCGTGCATGACAATAACGTCAAAAGAATCCTCTGGCTGCCGGCTGTAAAGAGGGGTAGGGAGACCAGTTAGCCAAGTGGTTCTCAACTGGGGGCGACTTTGCTCCCCAGAGAACATTTGGAGTGTCTGGAGGCACTTTTCATTTCACTGTCACCACTGGGAAAAGGGGTTTCTGGTACACAGTGGGGAGGGATGCTGCTAAACGTCCAAGGAAGCACAGGACAGCCCCCCACCCTATTATCCCTGATGCCATGACAAAGAATGCGCTAGCCCAAAGCATCAGCTGCACTGAGGCTGAGAAGCCCTGAGGCTGCCCCCAGAATGGTGGCAGGAGGGAGACAAGAGCACTGGGGGAAAGGATCGCCCTCCATACAGTCTCATCAGAAGGCAGAGCTCACTGGGGCGCCTGGGTGACTCAGCCGGTTAAGCGTCCGACTTCGGCTCAGGTCATGATCTCACGGTCTGTGAGTTCGAGCCCCGAGTCGGGCTCTGTGCTGGCAGCCTGGAGCCTGCTTCGGATTCTGTGTCTCCCTCTCTCTCTGCTCCTCCCCTGCTCATGCTCTCTCTGTCTCAAAAATAAGTAAAAACATTAAAAAAATTTTTTTTTTTTTTTTTTTTTTTTTTAAGAAAGAAGGCAGAGCCCATAGTTGGGAAGCAACACAGATCACAGGGAAAAGGCAACACGGCAGGGAGGCTAGGCACTTCCATCACCTCCATTTGAGCTCCACGGAGCTCTGCTCTGACCAGGAGGACTACTCTCCTCTCCCCGGCCCCCACCCGAGGTGCACACTGCTTTTGAGCTGGGTCTCGGGGCCCACCACTGACAACACGACAGAAACACGAGCTGGTCCTGCAATCCTTGGTCTAGACCCTCACTCATAACATTGCTCTTTATTGACCTGGCGGAACCCAAATTCACGATATCAAACTGTTTCAAGAGTAGAAAAAGGCAAACTGAGGCTGATCAACAGGTTGAAAATGCAAGAAGCTGCTTTCAAGCAGACCGAACGTCACATCTGTAGGACTGGGTGGCCATAAGGGCTGGCCTGCTCAGTGGAGGCCAAGCACTTGCTCTGGGGAAAAAAGGTGGCTTTGTTCCTGGTCAGGAGCCCGAGCACAGGGGCCCCCAGTGTGAGAGGGGAAGCGGCAGAAAGTCCCCAACAAAAGGCAAAGGAGGGGCCTTAAAGGTACCTGAGCATCTGTGTCAGGGCTGGAATCCGCCCACCAGCCACCGCCATCTCCTGTCAGATTCTGGCGAGGGCCACAACACAAGCGAAGTGGGTAGATCTCCTTAAGTACCACCCGAGAAAAACCAACCTGGTCTTTGCTGGGGGGGAGTGACATTCTCACCACCAGACTCTCAACTTACAACCAGAAAGAGCTTCAAACCCAAAAGGTACGGCATCGTGCCAAGCACCTACGGGCGCCTAATAAAGTCTCAGATCACAAGGACAAGCTGTCTGCCAGCCCCTAACGGTGGTGCCCTGGTGAGCAAGTGGAAAACTGGGGACAGCCGGCAGCGGGCCCAGCTTCGGTTTGTATTCAGAGTGAGGTTTTACTACACTCCCCTCGACTGAGCCAGGCCCGAGACCCCGGGGAGACCGCTCAGGGGCCTCACGGTGCTCAGCAAGGAAACCAGAATCTTCTGAGCTACGCTGCTGCTTTGCCCGGTGAGGGGAGGTGGAGGGCAGCGTGGCCCGCAGACGCACGTAGGAATTAGGCTGTTTACCTAGGCCAGGACTCAAAGAACAGAGTCCTGAAAGGAATATGAGGTCAGACGAGCACTGGAAATTTCTAAAGGCTTATTACTTCCCAAGGGGGTAACAACCCCATACAGCCTGAGCCGAGGCTGAGTCCAAGCCGTACTGGAGAAGGATGAAACAGGTCAACAGGGGCTTCCACTTGTGACGAGGACCCCAGGGCCTCCTAAGCAGACCCCCACCCCTTCAGTGTCACAGACACTTTTGATGCTGTCCCCGAGCCTGAAGGGCCTAGCCACACTGCCTGTGGGCCGGGTCCACTGCAAGTACCACACCGCACTGGGTGGGGGGGTGGGGGGGGGGAACCCAGCAGTAGAGGGGGCATGCTGGTGAGTGCACACACACGTGCTCCGCCGGCTTCCGTCCGGGGAGGTGAGAACAGAGGAAATCATTCACCAGGAACTTTGCTGACACCTAGGGTGGAGGTCATTTAATTTCTTTAGAGCTTCCTGTAGATTCAGGGCTAGAGAGAACATCCAAATGTACAAGGAGCGAACACTACCTTTAAAGAATTTACGAGCACCTGGCACAGAGATGGGTGGGGAGGGGGATGGTCCAGTGGCCTTAACCCTTTCCCCTCCCCGAGGTAACTGCAACTGGGTGGCCAGAGAAGCTAATTATGCCAGACTGGGAAGTTTGTCCTGCAGTGAGGACTTCTAGAAAAGTTTTGGAAATCCCAGAATGAATGGAATGCTCTCTAGAGCAGTGTTTTCCAAACTGTGGGCTGTGACCCATTAGTCAGGAAATCAATTTAGGGGCACCTGGGCAGCTCAGCTGGTTGAGCGTCCAACTGTTGGTTTGGCTCAGGTCATGATCTCACAGTTCATGAGTTCGAGCCCCAAGGTGGGCTCTGAGCTGACAGAGCAGAGCCTGCTTAGGATTTCCTCTCTCTGCCTCTCCCCCTGCTCAAGCTCTCTCTCAAAATAAATAAACTTTGAAATCATGATGTAAAATTTAATATTCTACAGTGGGTCGTTTTCGAGAAGCTTGAGAGCCCCCACCCTGCCTACCTATCTGCCCGGTGCCTGTGCCCGGCTCTACTGGCTCTCTCTGGCTATGGTTTTGGCCAGTTGCATCCAGGAGAGAGAAACAGCTCATCAGAAGCTGGTCTGGAGCCAAAAACAAGCAAACAAACAAAAAACCCCAGATCTGTATGTTCACACGTAGACACTGTGGGGGTGGGGAACCTCGAACTCTGTGACATTACTTACAAACGTCAGTATGGTGGCTTTCAGAACCGGAAAACCGGAAGTGAGAGGAAATGGCACGTGAGCCCGAATTCCCCGTTCACACTGGGTCTGGGGATGTGACTGGTCAGGGATTCTAGCATATGCCGGGGTAAGGCCTTTCTCGGAGCAGGTGACCATCATGTGGCCAGCCCCGGACAACCCAGCAATCAGCAAGCTGCCCACCTGAGGACAGAAGGTTTTACCGGCAAAACACAAATGGCCAGAGGGCCTCCCATGCATGGGGAGGAGAGAACAGCTGGAAATGTCTGGGCAGTATGGAAGAAAAGACAAAGGTCAGTGCCCCTAACCAGAAAATCCTATTAATCGTGGAAATCATTCATCGGAAGTTCTGCTAAAGCCAAAGACTGAGGTCAATTAATTCCGTAATTTTTTAGTGTTTTCTATAGATTCAGAATGAGACGAGAATAAAAATCTGTAGGAATATGCACCTACATTTAGATGGGGAGAAAAAATGAAAATACGTGCAAACATTTATACACAATACACATACACTGCTTAGCTGAGTAGGGAGAAGAAAAACTCCTGTTTCTGGACGGTTGGTGGGGGAAGGTGGGAAGGGCCAGGCTGCACAGGAACTAACCATCAGAGATACAGGCAAGGGATGTCCACCACCTCCTCTGCGTCAGATGAAAACTGGCCAGGCCTCTGTGCTCTCAGCCCCCGGGGGCAGCACTGTCCCCAGGGAGCTCCCTCTTTGATCCCACACCCCAGACACCGCAATCTGGGCTGGGCAATGCGGCATGACTGCATCACTGCCTGGAAAGTGCAGCTGCAGCTTGCCAGCTTGCTGGAATGGCCTGGGAGGCACAGCCTGCCCCAGGGGGCAGAGCAAGGGGACCGAGTCGAACTGCCTGCGAAGTGAGGGGGCAGGACTGGGGAGCTGCGCCCGCGGCAGGCCAGCTGGAGCCTGGGCAGCAGGGCTGGGTCTCTACAGATGCCGTGATGTTTGGGGTGCGGTGCGTGCATTCGGTGGCAAGAGGCCGCATGGTCATAGAACAAAACCGCCCATGACTCCTGGATTTAAATTGAAGGGAGGGTACAAACAGGAAGCTTTAGGAGGAAACCTCCCTCCTCAAGGAGCACGACTAAAAGGTAGAAAAGTAAACAGTAAACATGACTTCTTCTTCTGTTCTTGGGGCCAGGCTGCTGTCCTAGGGCTGCTGGGCATCCCTGGGGGTAAGCACGCAGCAGGCCAACTGTCCAGGCGCAGAGAGGGCTCATGGCCTCATCACTGCCTTCCAGACCTCCACCACCTGATGTCAGGTCGGCTCAGGGAACGACAGACCTTTACTGAGCTTGCACAGTGTAGGGAGGAGTGCCACACACTCTGCCCCTTGCAGACCTCACAGCCTCTACAAGGGGCACCACCATTACCAGAGTACGGGGGCTTGGAGAGGCAGGTGAGCTGCCCAAGACCGCCCTGGCAAGAGCACTCCAGAGCCGGTTTTGCAAACTTGCCCTTCCTCATCTGGCAAGCGTGACCTACGGCGCAGCCCTCGGGCGTGGCGCTGGCCAACGAGAACCGTGCTGACACGGTGTGGCCCCTGACGGCAGCCCCGCCATCTTCCCAGAGCTTACTGAAATGCAGACTCCCAGGTCCCACCCCAGCTCTGCCGCCTGGAAGTCCACATGTTAACAACGTCTCTGCTCTCCGGGTGACCCGTGCACACGGTACGCCGTCTTCACGTAACAGAGGGTCTCGACAGAGAGGGTATCAGGATAGAGGGAGGGACAGCCCTGTCCCAGGTGCACTGCTCAGTCCAAAGCCCCAGGAGGGTATTCTGAGAATACGCATTCTGAAAAAACTACCCCCAAACCTGGCTATTCTAACTAGCACTTTAAAGACGGCAAGGGAGGAGGAGAAATAGCTCAAAGGGACTGTCTCCGGGTCCAGTGGGGTGGGCCAGGCCCACTCTCCAACCGTAAGGGACCCCACGTGGAAGAAACATACCCTCCCTGGACCCACAACCGACCTCTGCTTGTTTCCCAAACACCTGAGGTTACTACCTCCCCGCAGATGAGTACCCTATATCCTGGGGTACTGCGTGCCACTTGGGCACCAGATGGCCCTGCGGCTGGCACACTAGGGGCTGAGGTTACCTCTGGGTCTGATCGTTAAGTCTCAAAAACCCTGAGTGCCCAGCGCTCGCCCATGGCAACTTGCGGTAGGATGACATAGCTCATTGGGCTGGGACTTAAGATACTTGCAGACGAAACGGCAGAGTCGCTGAGACTGGAGTAAGAATCCCTGCAATCGCGCTGTCGCATCGAGGTGGCCCGTCTCCCTACCGCACAACCACCAGGCCCGGCAGAGGCTGGTGCTGCACTGGGGACGTCCTCTCACCTCCCCGGGTGTTAGCCGCCTCATCTGGAACAACAGCCCTGGGTCGGGCAAGCTCCGGGCTCTTCCAGCTTGAGCTCATTCCCTATAACATCGGGGGGGGGGGGGGGGGGCGGGGCAGGGGCAGGTTTCTAGCACCTGCCCGCCGCTGTCACTGCAGAGGGGCAGTCTGTTTGGAGCGTGCATCCCTACAGACCTCTCAAGTAGGCAGGCTAAACAGAAAGATGTCCCTGGTCTACCCGGTCTAAGAAAGCCCCACGCCAGGAGCACCCGGGCCCAGCCTGAAGCAGGCGCCTCCTCTGAGGTACTTACAGAGCCGCTGGAGAAAGCGAACACACACGCGCGCGCGCGCGCGCGCGAGGTAATGTTTACAAAGACTGAAACAAGATGCAACAATTAGCGTAAGGGCACATCTGGATTTAGATATCACTAGGAAAAAGCCTTTTGCAAACTGAAGGGATTTTAGGTACAACAGGGGAGCTATTTCAAGAAAACCCACAAGAAATCTTATAGTATACAAATAACCATGTTCCCATTCAGAGGGTCAAAATTCTCCCCTCCTTTTAATGAGTGTGGACACACTCACCCACAGGGGATCCGAGCAGGAGTAAATCAGAGAGTGTGGGACAGAGCGCTCTCAGCTGGGTCCGAAGCTACAGTAACACTGGCCGATACTGCTACCCCGGCTCCGGGGCGCAGGAGGTAACAGCGCTGCCTGGACCGAGGGGGTCCAGCAAACAGATCATCTCAGCCCTGGGTGAGGGGTGCTCAGGGGGGAGGGGGAGGGGGTACGTCTAGGTGCCTCACAGACCTCCTTCAACCCCCACGGCCGCCTCAGGGGGAAGGTCTTCTCCCCCCGTCGGACAGGAAACGTGCAGGGACAGTCACAGAGCCGCCCCATCCCAGGACCAGAACAGCGTCTCCACCCCAGGCTGCTCCAGGGTGCCCCTGCGGGGTCAGGGAAGGGTGAAGGGTGACTAGTGAACAGACACCAGCACACGAGACACAGAACCTCAGCCGTCCAGTGATCTTTTCTGTACAATCAGGCACGGAGCTTCTCTCCTTCTCCTGGGCCCTTCTGGGCTCTTCGCGCAAAGGGCCTCTCAGCCAGAATTCATAGTATCACAAACCTGAGGGGAACGCATTTCCTGAGAGCAAGAGGGCAAAACTGACTTGCACCCGCTTTTAGACACCGGGCCTTACAATCGGCAGCTGCGAGGTGGTGTTTTGGCTGACCACACGCTACCGTGTTGGTCTCTGAAGGGCCACAGGTGGAAGCCGACAAATGGCCCCATAAAAACGGAGCAGAGGAAGTCTAGATATTTAATTTGGCAAGTGCCAAAATCGTGAAAGATTGTGAGGAAAGACGGAGGCAGCCTCAGTAGGGCTCTTGGGAGGAGGACTAGGTTCTAAGGCGGCTACCCATTAGAATCCTCGCGCTCTTTTAAAACGGATGCCTGGGGGCGCCTGGGTGGCTCGGTTAAGCGTCCGACTTCGGCTCAGGTCATGATCTCGTGGTCCGTGAGTTCGAGCCCCGTGTCGAGCTCTGTGCTGACCACTCAGAGCCTGGAGCCTGTTTCAGATTCTGTGTCTCCCTCTCTCTCTGACCCTCCCCCGTTCGTGCTGTCTCTATCTCAAAAATAAATAAACGTTAAAAAAAAAAAAAAAAAACAAAAACGGATGCCTGGGGTGCCTGGGGGGGTGGGGGCTCGGTTGGTTGAGGATCTGACTCTTGGTTTGGCTCAGGTCATGATCTCATGGTTTATGGGTTTGACACCCGCATCGGGCTCTGTGCTGACAGTATGAAGCCTCCTTGGGACTCTCCCCTTCCCTCTGCCCCTCCTCCGCGCGGGTGCACACTCTCTTTCTCTCAAAATTAGTAATAAATAAACTGGAAAATAAAACAAAACAGGTTCTTTATTTAGCTTTTACCCCAAACCTACTGAGTCTCTGGGTGAAGCCAGAAATGTGCTTCTTAACATCCCCCAGGCAAGTCTTGACAAACAGCCTGGTGAAAACAGTTCTGACCCAGTCAGTAAGTTTCCCTTTCTTCTAAAACAAAATAGAACCCCAACTACTTACGGACATTTGTTTTTAATTTTAAAATATTTCAGGGGCGCCTGGGTGGCTCAGTCGGTTGAGCGTCCGACTTCGGCTCAGGTCATGATCTCACCGTCTGTGAGTTCAAGCCCCACGTCAGGCTCTGTGCTGACAGCTCGGAGCCTGGAGCCTGCTTCGGATTCTGTGACTCCCTCTCTCTCTGACCCTCCCCGTTCATGCTCTGTCTCTCTCTCAAAGATAAATAAACGTTAAAAATAAAATAAAATTAAAAAAAAAAGAAAAAAATAAATAAAAATATTTCAGGGCGCCTTGGCGGCTCAGTCGGTTAAGTATCCGACTCTTGAAGTTGGCTCTGGTTGCGATCTCACGGTCGTGAGACGGCGACCCGCGTCCAGCTCCGCACCGAGCGCGGAACCTGCTCGGGATTCTCTCTCTGCCCCTCTCTTGCAAGCGTGCTCTCTCTCTCCAACGAGATAAACTTTAAGAAATAAAAAATAACTTTTAAAAATATTTTAAAGACATAAACCTGGAGATCAAGGTACAAAAACAAGGTGACTAAAATAACGAACACGGTGAGACCCAACTGATTACCGCCGCTTTGCCTCAGTTTTCCCTGATACACTCGTGGTTCAGCCTCTGACGAGATACACGCGCACCAGGTCGTCCAAGTGATGTGGCCCCAACTGTGACCTCTTTTCGGGTGGTCCGGACCCTGATCTAGGCCAGTTACCAGACTGACGCCAACAACAAAGCCTGAGGCCCTGCGACCGCTTTTAGTGCGAAACCTCTACTGACCAGAGTCAAGGGACCTGACTCAGGCCAGCTGCTACCGAGGTGGCAAAGAGCAGATTCTGCCGTCCTCAGACACCTGGGGGACACGGTTTCGCCACCTTAAAGACTTCCAGGCAGAAAGGCAGCTCCTGGGCCCGCGCTGTGACCACGAAAGCCCGATTTTCAGAGCTGGGTTTCAGGACGGGTGTGAGCCAGTAAATGGAATGTGGCTCTGCCCACGGGTAAGTGCTCCAAATCTGAGACAGAACTACCCCGGTCTGAAGGGTGTGTCACTGTCTGGCCCAAATCATCCAAGATGGCCACCAGGACTTCATCTTTATAGACGCTCCCGCTCCCTTTCTTCACCTTCCCTCCCGTGAGCCCGCAGAAACATGACATCATCTCCAAGATGACATAATCTTCACTCAGCAAAGAGCTGACACCTCATTTCCACAGTGGCTTGTGACATCCAGCCTCACCTCCACCCACAACACCTGCGTCTCCTTCGGGCCACGCTCCCAAACACTGAGAATCAGCTGCTGATCAATAGCCACTCTCTGCAAAATGCATCCTACCTTCCGTGGCAGACTCAGACTGAAAGGGATCCACTCAGCACTGCTATTTTTAAAAATGCAAATATGGTAGGAAAAGGCAGTAAAAATAACACACCAGGGCCCCGATCCAAGGCAGATTCTTTGCCGAGGGGCCAGGATTTCATTGAAGTAGGGGTGGAGCGTGTGGGGCTCAGGGTGGCTGATCTTCCTACGGAGTTTTGGTTTTTATCACACCTGTGCGCACAGAGCTGCGGAGACCGTACAGACTGCCCCGCCTCCAACCTCTCCCTGGTGAGCCACCCCACAGCAGGTAAGCTGAACCCATCCCAGAGGGGCGGGCAGGCTTCACGGTCCTTCCCGGAATGACTATGCCAAACACGGACGGTTCTCTGCTTCCCTCAATTCTAAAATGACATCCTTCCAAGACAAACTGAGGTGGGTGTTGCAAACATTCCCCCGCCCCCCAGGGAAGCGGGGGCTTGGTAAAGGCACAGCGAGCCAAGGAGGAGACACACGAGACCCTGGGATGGGAAGCAAGCCGGGGTCCTGCATCATTCAGTGATGGCCCTGACGGCCAGATGGTCCCAAACTGCAGACTGCCTTCCAAATTGGCTGGTCCACACTGCCGATGCTATGGCCACAGAGAGCCCAACAGACAGGCGGATCCCGCCGCTGCGAGTCAGCAGACATGGCCTCGCCACTGCGGCGCCAACACGATGGCCATGGCGGCTTCCTTTCCCCAGCTCCCCACGTCACTAGAATTAGGTCAGGACAGGAGCAGGTACCCTGCCTCTGAGCAAAGATTTCTAACTAAATGAAACACAAATATTTAGCAGCCCGTTTCTGGGCAGAGTTCATCGTAATTGGCATGGCTGGGAAAGTGGAAAGGACTCCCCAGCACCCACCGGAAAAAGAGGTAAGGAGGAAACACCTAATGGTACTGCAGACTGATCTCTAACATGCCCTCTGGCCCTCTAACAGGGAGTGGGAATAATCACGGCTACGACAAGTGCCCCAGGGCCGAACCCAAGTGTCGAGAAGGGCCAGAGACTTGCTGGGGTACGGGTTACAGCTTCTATGGAATAAACCTCTCAGCCTTTCTGGGCTGGCCGTCTTCCCTTAATCCCCGGGTCCTGGGAGCCGGCCAAGGTTGCTGGAGTGGGAGTCTGAAGAAGAACCAGAAGGCGACGCCGGACTGGCATCTGAAGAGTCCTTCTACCTCTAGTAGGCTGCACCCAGACCTTCTCAAGGACCACCGATTCTAAGTGGGGGAAGGCGGGGACAGATAAAGACGTCTCAGGGGCTCTGCTATGGTCCTGCGAGGGCCAACCAAGCCACGTGAGGGCAAAGGCAGGCCTGCGGCGATGGTTTTGAGCTCTCTGTGTGTAATAAGCCCTGGGAAGCACCAGGACACGTGTGGCAAACAGTAAGTAATCAAGAACGATTTCCTTCCCGTGCCCCCTGCCCATGCTCTCCCAACCTTTTCCAAGTTTACTTCACTCATCTGCAATCTGAACTGTCCCGACACAGTAGACGACGTACAGAAACTGTGGAATGAAGTACACGGGGAGAGGTATGATGGAGGTGTCTCACGTTAACCCCCTTTTGTCAGGCTGCAGCTCCAGTCCTGTCTCTCCTCTATCAAGGGCTGGACAGGGACAGAGCCTGCCCTGTAGAGAAGTCTGGGCTCCTGACCGGTTGCTTCCTTTGACATTTGTGATATGCCCCTCCCCTGATCGACTACAGACCGACAAACCATCCATCCACTGATGCAACCAACTAAACACCTACATACGGGATGCCAGATGCCGTGTCTGATGCTAATGAAACATGGGGAAACGAGACAGACTCAGCCGGGGCAGAGCCAAGACGGGTGCGGAAGACAGGTAGTTCCATAAGCAATTACGTGCTGACGCGTGCGGGGCTGGGGGAAAGCATGAGCGGCCACACGAACAATCACGGCTTTGGTTTGTCCAGATGGCCGCACTCAGGTCTTTGCTCAGATGTCACCTCCTCAGAAAGGCCTTTGACCGCCCCATCTGGACTCATCCCTCCTCATTCTCTACATACTCCCACTTTTTCTCCACAGCACCTGCCATCCCCTGCACCCGTTACCGTTTGCCCCATTCGACGTGACTGCCCCCCACGAGGGCAGGCACCGCTCACCACCGCATCCCCACCACAGTGCCAGGAATCCACAGGGTGGAGGAAGATGTGAACATTCGGGCCTGAGAGGGAACCCACTGGGGCAGTCTGCAGCATGGCGTCTACGAAGCCATCTGCATACTGGAGGTACTGCATACTGTTCGGAAACGCCACTACCTTGAGGAGGCTGGATTTTCCAAACCTCAAGCCCAGAGTCCATTTCCTGTGACATCTGCCCTGCCTCCTCTTGGTGGAGGGTGGTGCCGAAGGGCATGCTACCTGTGGTCATAAGCCTAGTGGCTCAGCTCCCAACCGCCAACACCAGCAGCCCACGGGTCCAGTGCGACAGTTCTGATGGGTGTCCGCACAAAAGGAACCACTTCACAGGTAACCGCGATCTGAACAAGCAGCACTCGTGCCGAACAGGCCAAGAGCCACATGAAAAGAAGCACCGCCTGGAAGGGTGAGGCCGCCTTACCACTCGGTTCTCAGTCCGCCAGCCTTTCAACAGTATTTTAAACCCAGTTTTGATTATTACACCCACAGGGTGTAGAGAATTTGGAGAAGATTCAGAGCGGCACTAGAAACAGGATCTGCGAGGAAAGAGGGAGACACACTCTAGGACAGAAACGAGAAGCCCGGGATCGCTTCTGTCTTCGAGTCTGGAACTTCCATGAAAACACTCAGCAACTCCAAATGTCTGTGGAGAACTTGGAGTAGGGATGGCTGGGATGGCTGGGCGGCTCGGTCAGTTAAGCGTCATGATCTCACAGTGTGAGTTCGAGCCCCGCATTGGGCTTTGCACTGACAGTGCCAAGCTCGCTTAGGATTCTCCCTCCCTCTCTCTCTCTCCCTCTCCCTCTCTCTCTCTCTCTCTCTCTCTCTCTCTCTCTCTCTCTCTCTTTCTCTCTGGCCCTCCTCCACTCGTGTGCTCTGGCTCACACACACACTCTCTCTCTCAAGATAAACTTAAAACAAACAAACAAACAAATAAAGTAGGGATGGTTGGGCAAAAGGAAGAAACCAGGGTCAGGTAACTCCCCTCCAGAATGGGCTTCTCCAATGTTCCTGGGTCAGACCTAAACTGTCCAACAGGGAAGCCACTGGCCACATTCGGCCACTGAGCATCTGAAACATGACCAAGTCAGAGAGGAGACGTGCCGCAGCACAGACGAGGTGGCGACGACGCAGCGTGAAGAATGCAAATCATTACTCTTGTCACCTCTGTTGCATATGCTGAAATGATATCCTGGATCTACACTGGCTTGAATACAACATTAAATTCACCTGCTCCCTTTTGCTTTTTTTTTATGTGGCCACTAAAAACAACCTGAAATTACCTATGTGGCTTAGATGGCCTTTCCACTGAACAGTGTTGGTTTAAACCAGTAAATCCTTAACAACACCAACAACAGAGTACCAGACGCATAAAACATAAAACAGCGCCCAGTTGTACTGTCTCAATAGTGCTCCCCAGAGGCAACCACTTTCTACTTTCTTAGAGATTAGAATATTCAGCCACATGTAGAAACCATATGCTTGCATCACTAATTCCTAATCTGTTAACAGCAGACATTACCTACTGTTTCTCCCCTCCCCCTGACAACCCGTCCCTCGAGCCCATCTTTCCAACAGCTCTACCCTTTGACTGAAACAACTCGATCGTGTTGTAACGGAGCAAACAGAGCTTAGAGCCGAAGGGGCACTCCGCGAACACGTACAACCTGTGCGTCAAAAACCTATCCATAACTTTTCCCAACCTGCTCGAATAATTCATCAGGTGTTTTCTAGGTTTTGTGTCTGTTGGAGACCGCCGTTCCACCCTGCCTCTCCTACGTGGACTTCCCTTTGCCGCAGGGCAACAAGGGAGCTCTTGTTTCCCGGATCCCAGAAAACTCCCTCGTTTTGGTGAAGCACACCTTCCGTCAGCTTCCGGAGAAAGGGTTCAAGGGAAGCATGTTATTTTTCCAGTCCTTGCACGCCTGAACAGAATTACCCCGCTGGGTCACCTGGATGTGGGATGGGGGATGTGGGATTCCCACAGAACGTCGAGGGCTTTGCTCTACTGTCTCCCACCTGTCATAACCGGCACGTTCGCTCTGTTTATATTCACTGTGATCGTGCGGATTTCTTTCTATCACCTTTAGGGCCTTCTATCTTCCAGGCTTTTTCTTTGCTCTCCTTTTTTCTAGGAGAATGACCTAGTTTTTAATAACTGAGTATTTTCTCTCTATTGGTTGGAAAGCTTTCAGGCCTATTTCTATTTGACGGTTACCCTTACTTAACACGCTGGTTTGTCTACTGGACTCAGGCTGAATCACAGCAAGGCCCTCCTACCCTTCCCAAACGGGTCAAAGGCCTTAGAACGCGTTCATTACAATCGTCCCCTCACTCTCATTTCCGCTGTTTGTCGGGATTTTCCCTTTAAGCTCTCCTCAAATTAGTAATGCTCACTGTTTTGTGTTCCCCATGTCCTGGCACGCCGTTCCTTGTTGTCTGTCTCCTTTCTCCTGGGCTTAGTTTCCTTCTCCCCGGAGTATGGAGAAGGTCTGTCGGTGAATAAATTCAGTGTTTCTGTGCTGTGAAAATGCCTTTATTTTGTTCTCACTACTGAGTAGTAATGAGGTGGTTACTGAAAACGAAGGTAGCAACCTATTTTCCCTAGCACCCTGAAGAGTCTCTTCCATTGTGGTCTGGCCTCCATGTGACTACCTGGACCCCTGCTGACTTACACGGTGAACCCTGGGAGTAATCGGGATTTTTTTTTTCCCCTCAAGCTTTTTCCCTTTGGGAGCTCCCATCAGACACAGGCTGGGCACTCCCGTCCATGCCCCTGGTGTTACTTCTCTCCCTTCCATCCCGTCTCGCTCTACTCAACTTCTTCGAGATCTGTTTTCCAGTTCACGTAATTCTCCCTGGGGGTGTATCCACTTGGCTATTTAGCACTTCCACTGGGTTTTACATTCAATTAGAATTTTCATTCTGGAGGTTTTTTGGGTTCTTTTAAAACAAAGCCCGTTTAAAGGTACTGTCCTAGGCTTTCCTTTGATTTCTTCTCTTTCCTTTAGTTCTTTAGCCCTTCAATCCCTTCAGACATTTATATTATAATCTCTCCTATTACCTGGAATTTTAAAACGCTGGAAATCCTGTTTGTTCTGACAGCTGATTCTTATTGTTTCTGCATGTTTATCAGTAAACCCCTGGCGTGAGCTCATCATTTTGGTGGAGATGTCAGGGTTCTAGGAGGCCAGCCATGTGGAAGGGTCATTCAATCCAAGTTCTGCTTTTCTTCCTCAAGGGGCTCTGAGGGCATCACCAGCCTGGTGCTGGCGTGGGGATTCCTAAAATAGGAGGCTATTATCAATACAGAAATCAAACGTGGATGTTTCAACTGCTTATAAGAGACCTCCCCCAGCATCTCAGAGTGTGGTGCCGTGATAAAACTTCCCAGCCATTTCTCTAGCCCCACAATGGAGATCTTCTCGAATTCCTTTTATTCCTTTTAGCAGGGAAGAGCCCTTTGAAGGGATCTCTATTTCAACTCTGCACATGATCATCGAAATCCAAACTTCTATTATTGTGAGGGCCTGTTTTAAGGTCCAATCAACACCCCCTAAAGATGCCACAGTATCAGTAGGCCTTCTCGGCTCTAGTTTTAAATTCCTTCTTGATTTTGGTTTCTTGTGATCCCCTTTCTTTCTTATAAACTTAGTTACATATTTAAAATCTTCATTATATTCTATACGGCATTTTCTAAGTGATTGAGTAGGAGTGGTTCTACATTAGCTCAATCTACCGTGTTAGACTGGAAATTCACTCCACTGCCTGCTGGCTCCCCACAAGATTGAAGGTTGCAAAACTGGAGGTATCTTCATTCCCAATCTTTTGCATGTAACCTCTTTTCTCTCTTTGGAAGCTTCATCACCAGTGTTCCGGAATTACACAATGTGCCGGTCAGAACCTTTTCCATTCACCATCCTCGAACTTTGTGATCATCAATTCTGGAAACAGTTCTGATTTCTCTGATACGTTTGTGTCCTTAATTTTTCTTTCTTTATACATCTCCTAGGTGTTTTCACTCTATTTCCTGGGAGTCTTTGTCAACTCTTTTCTATCCCCTGATACGTTTTTAACACCAAGAACTCTTTATTGTTCTGAGTTTTATTTTTTTTTTAATTTTTTTTTCAACGTTTATTTATTTTTGGGACAGAGAGAGACAGAGCATGAATGGGGGAGGGGCAGAGAGAGAGGGAGACACAGAATCGGAAACAGGCTCCAGGCTCTGAGCCATCAGCCCAGAGCCCGACGCGGGGCTCAAATTCATGGACTGCGAGATCGTGACCTGGCTGAAGTCGGAGGCTTAACCGACTGCGCCACCCAGGCGCCCCGGTTCTGAGTTTTATACCATTCTGTTTTATTTCATCAACAAAACATTGGCTCTTATTTCTGAGAAGACATTCACTATGTTTTGAGGGTTTCTTTTTTTTTTTTCACGTTTGTTTATTTTGAGTGGGAGAGAGACACACACACACACACACACACAGAGGGAGAGAGAGAATCCCAAGCTGAAGAAGGGCTTGATCCCACAAACCTTGAGATCATGACCTGAGCCAAAATCAAGAGTCAGATGCTTAACTGCTGAGCCACCCAGGTGCCCTTAGGGTTTCTTCTGATTCATCTCTTGGCTTATTCTAGCTTTACCGTTCATGTTGGAAGCTTTTTGAATATGTTCAGTGACCCCTGGATGTCCATTCCTATTTGAGATGCGGGAACAGGAAATCGTGATGGTGATGGAACAGTTCTGTATCTCGATTGCTGCGACAACTACATGAAACTACACCTGATAAAACGGCACCGAACTGCACATACATTGTGTACCAGTGTTGATTTCCTGGTTCTGATACCGTCTGTAGTCATGTAAGATGTGACCACCGGGGGAAACTGGATGAAGGGTACAGGGGACCTCTCTGTACTATTTTGCAACTTCCTGTGAATCTCTAATTATTTCAAGATAAAAAGTAAAAAAAAAAAAAAAAGTTGAGAGATAAAAAGACGATGGAAGCTTTGCGAACACAAGCAGGGCTTTGGGCCGGTACGGATCATATTAGCTGGGGTAGAATCTAGCTTCTGCTGAGGGACTGTCAAGCCCCACAAACTGCAGGTCTGTCTCTGACGCCATTCTTTTTTTTTCCGGAGAGGAATCCTCCAACCCCACGCCTCATGCCTGGTTTCGGCACTCGGGGAGCAGGCAGGGAGCACAGCGGAGACTTCCCCTTTTGGTGTACAGACTTCCTGGAATCCCTATTTCATCTCCGTGTTATGCTGCCCTTCGTTACATGGGAGCTGTGTCAATCCACAGTCTCCCTGGTTCGATTTCTCCAGAGCACGAACCTCTGCTCTCGCACGCGGGGTCTGCACGGGCGGAGAGGCGAACCTCTCATCTAATCCCTCTGGCTTTGGGCCCAAGCCTCACCTACGCCTTGGGCAACATCAGGGGCGTCCGATCCCTGAGACTTTCTGCAGTGCTTCTCGGTCTCCATAAGCACCCACACGGTCTGGGCTCATCTTCCAGAACTTAAAATCTTTTGTTCTCTGTTCTTGCAGGTTTACACATTCAAAAACTTCATTTACTGGGGCATCCGGCGGGCTCCGTCAGGGAGCACAGGACTCCTGATTTCGGGTCATGAGTTCGAGTCCCATGGTGGGGGTAGAGATGACTTAGAAAAATAAACTTAAAAAATTCATTTACTGCCATTTCAGAAGGGCTTCTGGAGGAAGTGGAAATAAAAGTTCAATCTACCGTGTTTACCTAAAGGATGCCAACCACAGATCTCTAACCTTAATTCAGCAAAGTACTTACCTACAACCACGGGACAGATTTGAAGATGGAGAGATGGGAAGAAGTTAGTGAAAACAAGAAATCACAAATTCAAAAATCAGAATGCTTTAGTTTCAACATCCACCCACTTAATTTAGAGACCAGTTCATCATCGAGGGGCTCGCCCAGAACTGCTGTTCTAATATGCGAAATGGTGGGGGGGGGGGAGCGGAGGGGAGGGGAGGCACAACTGTGTCAGAAACTCCCCCAGTAACCTGAGGGGGCACCTATCTGTGCGGACAAATGGCTTGCTTTTTTGTTTTTTTAAATGTTTATTTATTTTGAGAGAGAAAGAGAGAGCGAGCACACAAGCAGGGGAGGGGAAGAGAGAGGGGAAGAGAGAGAATCCCAAGCAGGCTCCGTACTGTCAGCACAGAGCCCGATGCGGCGGCTCGATCTCCCAAGAACCAAGAAAGAGATCATGACCTGAGCCAAAATCAAGAGTTGGACGCTAACCAACTGAGCCACCCCAGTGCCCGTGGCTTTCTTTCAAATGTTGAAGAAATTCTGAATTCTACGGATTGCAGGGATTCAATCACGACAGTCAGACCTGATCCCAGACAAAGCTGGGCTCCGGGTGGAAGAGACTCACTCTCTGTGCCTTGCGACAGACATGGGGAACCGACACTTCACATGCTCACGAAGTTAAATTAGATTCTTAAATGCTAAACTAAAAACAAGCACCGAGAAAGTCACAAAACATAAATAGCAGCCCATGTGCCCCTCAGCAGACAGCCACTCTGCGTAAGGATGGGGGATCTGGGAAGCAGCGGGAGCCAAGACGCACTCGGCCAGCCCGGGGCCTCCGTTACCAGGCACCGTTTGTCACACGCCCGGCACCCCCCACGCGCCTCGGCACAGCCAAAGCCTCAAACCTGCCAAACGGCCACAGAAACGCCTCGGTTACCAACACACATGCGTGTCTAGCAACAAGCACTTCATCACCTACTGCGTAAGACGTATCATAACCCGTACTACAGGGGAGCCGGAGGGGGAAGGAGGTGGTACCGTCTCTGCCTCTGAAAAACTTCAATTGCGACTGCATGCCGTGCCTAATTCGTGCGACTGGTAAACATCTGCAAGCTTGCCCCTATGTCAAGGAAGCCCTATTTAGCAACCCCTTTCTTATTCTCGGGGGAATATGGAGCCCCAGATGTCAAACAATTAAAACTCAGTTCAAGAAGATTTAGAATTTAGAGCCCTTTCAGTTTATAAGGATCTCAACTCCTCTAAAGTACATTTAAATAGGAAAGGAAGTTAAATCCGAATGCAGTGCAAGACGCCTGGCAGAGACCCCCGTGACACACACACACAGCACCTACCGCAGGAAGTGGTCCCCCTGCCAGCCTCTAATGGACAGAGAAGACCCAAAGGCAGGGTCTACTAGGCAAGCCGACAAATGACCCACTTAAAAAGCGCGCAAACGATTCACTGGAAGAGACATTTCTCCAAAGAAGAGTTACAAATGGCTACGAAGCGCGTGAAAAGACGCCCTCAAAGCCGTCAGTCGCTAGAGATGCACACCAATCGTGACGCAATAACCACTCCACGCCCACGGGGGCGGCTGTAATCAGATGGCCAATAACAAGCACTGCTGACGATGCGGAGCAACTGGAACCCTCACATACTACAGTTGCTCAGAAGGACACACGCCGAGTCACCGCATGACCCAGCAACCCACTCCTGGGCATGACACCCCAGAGAACTGAAAATACGTGCCCCACAAAAACGTGTACGAAAACGCTCACGGCAGCATCGTTCAAAATTGCCCCCCAGATGGAGTGTCCGTCAACCGATGAACGGATAAACAAAAGTGACATCCCCATACACCGGACCTGGTCACAGAAGGGGAACGAGGTCCTGATGTGTACTACGACATAAAGGAAACTTGGAAACACGCTCAGTGAAAGAAGCCAGACACAAAAGGCTGCACGGTACGTGTTCTTATAGGACATGTCCAGAAGAGGCAATCCCATAAAGACAAAAACCCAAAGAGACAAACAAAGAAAGAGGTTACCGGGGGCTGAGAAGTATGGGTAGTTCAGTGGGACGGCTTGCTTTCAAGGGTGATGGAAATGAAAATATTCTACTTCTATACAGTGAGGGTGGGTGCACAAAGCTCTGAATATACGGAGAGCCATTTGAATTGTATAACTTAAAAGGGTGAATTTTATGGCATGTAAATTATATCTCAAAAAAGCTGGGTTTTCCTTTTCTTTCTTTTCTTTTTTAAAGGCAAGCCTAAGGTTAAGCTGCAAGTAGTGACTTTGCCTGCATCTATGATCTCGAGTAGGAAGTTTCTTGAACATGCCTCCTGAGTCACAGTTAAATCCTCTGTATTCTACATTTTATTTAAGTCAAACACAGAACCCATCAACTAGCACTAAATCACCAGAAAACTAAAACCGGCACTAACACCCTCTACTTCTACTCCTAGAAATTAGATGGGTGTCCTTCTGTGAACTTTTCTTTTCTGAAGTCTCAGGGTCTTTGTCCTTTGGTGGCTTCCGTCATCCTTAACCTGAACCAGTGAGCCTCCTGGGGCCTCAGTTCCCTGATTATGAAATAAAGGGGTCAAATGAAATCCTTCCTTCCGGTACCACTGCTGTGGGCCCAGACATACCCTAAAACCCAGTATACGGCCAACGTCATTCATCTCAGGGGCTCAGGGAAAGACCCGCTGGCACTGGGCACCTGATAACTGAAAACTCCCTTGTCCTCTGATGTCACCAGCAAAGGAGAGGCAAGCTTGAGGCACAGGGGTCTACAGGAGAGACAGAGAGGATGGAGATGGCATCACTGTACAGGACACAGTCATCGTCCCACTATGAGCTGGGTCATCTGACAAGTGCCTCGGTGGAGCCATGTGCAAGAGATGGGGATTCTGAGCGCTGACTGGGGTTAATGCCTCACCCTGGGGAAAGGAAAAAGGCCCACTTTATGCGACCATGATCTGCATTTGGGTCGTGGAGGGCCCTCTGAGAGTTCAGCCTCTGCAAACGCCAGCCCATGTCTGAGCCACCCTAGCTCCCCTGGCTTTCTCACCGTCCCCTAGGCCAGCCCTCTGTTCAGGGAATGCGTGCCCTGAGCCGAAGGCACAACAGACTGGCCTACCAGTCCTGCAGAGCTCGGGGACACCCCTGGCCACGAGAAGGGCTTGTTTCTTGGTGACAGAAGAGTACAGTCAGAAACATGCCTAGTCAACTGACCTGAGTTCTAGTCCCCAGATGCTGCCAGCTAGCTGGGGACCCCCACCTAAGTCACCAAAACCTCTCCCCACCAGCTGGGGAGACAGGCACTGCAAGATGGAAGTGTATACCCGCATACCACTTTGGGGGACGACTGTTTGGTAAAATGAATCCAAAGTCTTAGCAGTGTACTCCTATCCCTTGACTAGTAATTCTGTTTCAGGAATTTATCCTGAGAAACTAGAAGATTTGTTAAAAAAAAAAAAAAAAAAGGTATCAAGTGTAAGACATTAGTTCCATTACTGAAAACTGTGAAAACCTGGAAATGTTTTAGCTGGTCAAAAGTGGACATGAGCTCAAGAAACTTGGGTTGGTCCACCTGATGGAATTATGGGCGGTCATTAAAAAGCATGCTACCAAAAATCTGTTTTGAAACGGGAAGAAAACACTATGACACACAAACACCTCCACCTATGAACACCTAACTTCTAAATACCGTAGGCAGCACCAAAGCCACGTTCCCGAAAAAGAGCGGTCGTACTTGGCCTTTCTAACACACTTAGCCCATGTGTGTTTCACGAACGTTACACCTGCAGGGAGCGGAGGCAGTGGCACCGCAAGTGCTGTGCAGGGAAGCCGTTTGGCTGCGGAGGTCCCCAGGGCACAGAGGACAAAGACGATGAAGAGATGAAGGAGAGAACAGGATGAACAATTCAGGAGTACCCGGGATGCGCTGATTTACAGCGGAAATGACCCTAAGGGCTGAGCAGGTCTCTGTGAGATGCCAGCAGGGCTGCGTCTTCGCCGGGCAGGGAGATGGCCAGGCCACAAAGGCCTGAGCGCTGCCTGACCCTGACGTCTACTGCTGGTTCGCAGAAGGCTCAGAGTTAAGACCCTGAAGCCAAAGCAAGGTCAAGCGGCAAACAAGTTCTTGTTACTGGTGTTCTCTGTTCTTAAAATGCAATCTAGGGGAACAAAACATAAGAGACTCTTAAACACAGAGAACAAACTGAGGGCTGCTGGAGGGGTTGAGGGTGGGGAATGGGCTACATGGGCAAGGGGCATCAAGGAGGACACTTGGGATGAGCACTGGGTGTCATATGTAGGGCATGGATCACTGGATTCTACTCCTGAAATCACTACTGCGCTATATGCTAACTTGGATGTAATTTTTAAAAAAATAAATTAAGAAAAAAAATGCAATCCAAGGGGTGCCTGGGTGGCTCAGTCAGTTGAGCATCTGACTCTTGATTTCAGCTCAGGTCACGATCTCACCACTTGTGAGTTCAAGCCCCACGTTGGGCTCTGTGCTGATAGCTTGGAACCTGCTTAGGATTCTGTCTTCCTCTCTCTCTGCCCCTCCCCTGCTTGCTCGCTCTCTCTCTCTCTCTCTCTCAAATAAAGATAAACTTAAAAAACAAAATAAAATAAAATAAAATCCAAGAATGATTCTTTAGGTTTGAGCCCATGAGAATCAGTGTTACATCAAAGTGAGAGAAAATGTCAAGTAGCTCCTGAGGAGTTTCCGGGAACACCTGCACAGGTTGTCAAGAGAGGGTCACCTGCACAGCAACAGAGCTGATAACGTGCCCCCAGGAAAAACCAACAACTATAAACTTCAGACAAAGAGAATAATCCTACCAATTTTTCTTCAGAGTTGGATCATCAGAGACTGAAAGGGCCCCTAAGCCTACTTCCCCTACTTCCCTGACTTCCTCACTCTGCACTCACCTGTCCAGCCGCCACCCTCCTCTCTGGGTACTGCCCATAGTTACGGGTCACCTCCAGACTGCCTCATTTTCAAGGGCATCTTGCTTGACCCCTCTTCCCTGGCGTCAAAAGCTGTTAACAAAATTCTTCAGAAAAATAACTCTTAAGGCAGAGGATGAACTGAAGATTAGATCAAGAGAAAGATCAATTAGGTTTTTTTCCAACATTCAGAAGGCAATTACGCAGGGGCGCCTGGGTGGCTCAGTCAGTTGAGCATCTGACTCTTGGTTTTGGCTCAGGTCATGATCTCAGGGTTGGGGGATAGAGCCCTGAGTTGGGCTCCGTGAACATGGAGCTTGCTTCTTGAGATTCCCTCTCTTCCCCCCCCCCCCCCCCCCCCGCCCCCACTCTGTCCCCTCCCCCACTCATGCTCATTCATGCTCTCTCTCAAAAAAAAGAAGCAATTATGCAAAATGCAACGTAGTATTGTGAACTGGATCCTGAAACAGAAAAAGGACTGTGGTGGAAAACTAATCCAAATAAAAGTGTACAGTCTAGTTTATAATGTAAAACCAATGTTAATTTCTTACTTTTGACAAATATACCGTGTTACATAGGACGTCAACATTAGAGGGAGCTGCTGCAGGATATACTAGGATCCTTATAAATTGTCTATAAATCTAAAAAGTGTTTATTTAAAAAATGCAATTATGGAGGCGCCTGGGCGGCCGGTTGAGCGTCTGACTCTCGATTTCGGTTCAGGTCACGCATGACCTCAAGGTTGGTGGGACCGAGCCCTGAGTCGGACGGCGCAGAGCCTGTTCGGGATTCACTCTCTCCCACTCTCTGCCCCTCCCCCGCTCACGTGCCTGCTCTCTCAAAATAAACAAACATTTAAAAAAATGCAATTATGAGGGCATGGAAGAGGACAACGACAAGAATCAAAGCAAGACAGGACTCAATGCGCATTTCCAAGGTAGGGGTCTCTTCTCACGGATGATTCCAAGCATCTACGACACTCAGCTTCCGACACTCAACCTCCCTCGCGCTTCTGTGTCCACGCTGTTACTGGCGGGACTATCACCTGGGCGCGCACTCCGGAGGCCCGAGTCTCTGCCACGCTTCTTCCCCCGCCTCGCTCCTTGTATGTCAGGAGACCACATGTCTACAGTGAACGGGTCACTGTTTAATGGGGGCAGAGTCTCAGTCTGGGAAGAGGAAACAGTCCTGGAGACGGGTGGCAGTGATGGGTGCACAACAGCAATGTACTTCATGACACCGAACTGCACACTTAAAAATGGTACATTCGAGGGGCGCCTGGGTGGCTCAGTGGGTTAAGCGTCCGACTTTGGCTCAGGTCATGATCTCCCAGCTTGTGAGTTTGAGCCCCGCGTTGGACTCTGTGCTGATGAGCCTGGAGCTTGCTTCAGGTTCTACGTCTCTCTCTCTGTCCCCCCCACTCGTGTGTGCTCTCTCTCTCTCACTCTCTTCTCTCTCAAAAATAAACATGAAAAAAAAACTTTAAGAAAATGGTACATTTTATTATGTATATTCTACCACAGCAAAAAGCAAACAGGGGCGCCTGGCTGGCTCAGATGGTTGAGTGTCAGACTCTTGGTTTCAGCTCAGGTCATGATCTTGCACCTTCATGGGTTCAAGCCCCATGATGGGCTCTGTGCTGGCACCGTGGAGCCTGCTCAGGATTCTCTCTCTCTCCCTCTCTGCCCATCCCCCTCTGTCTTGGTCTCTCTCAAAATAAATGAATAAACTTATAAAAAAAAAAAAAAAGAGGATAGCCCTAAAAGAAAAGAAAAGAAAAAAAGAAAGAAAGAAAGAAAGAAAGAAAGAAAGAAAGAAAGAAAGA
The DNA here is from genome assembly GCF_007474595.2 of Lynx canadensis. Lineage (NCBI taxonomy): Eukaryota > Metazoa > Chordata > Mammalia > Carnivora > Felidae > Lynx > Lynx canadensis. Next base: position 55,587,972 of record NC_044316.2, read on the forward strand.
AAGAAAGAAAGACGTACATAATGGCTCCCCAACCCCCTTCTGATCATCTGAGACCCTGGGCACGTGGACAGCCACTGCTCCAGCCCAGTTGTGTTACACCTGCTTTCCCTGCCACTCCTAAATGCCCTTAATGGCTCTTGCCTGCCACCATCTGAGAAATCTGTCCCTGGGGCGCCTGGGTGGCTCAGTCAGATAAGCATCCGACTCTTGATTTCAGCTCAGGTCACAATCTCATGGTTCATAGGTTCAAGCCCTGAGTTAGGCTCCACAGATCCTGCTTGGGATCCTCTCTCTCTCTCTCTCTCTCTCTCAGCCCCTCCCTGCTCACTCGTGCTCGCACTCTCTCTCAAAATAAACAAACTTTAAAAAAAGAAAGAAAGAAAGAAAGGAAGGAAGAAAGAAAAAGAGCAACCTTCCCCAACCTCCCTCTACCTCTCTATCCCTACTGCTCTAACTCAAAGTGCCCTGGCTGCTCTCCGATTCAATAGTCCTCATTGTACTTGGGAGTCAGGTCCCAAGGTCAAACTGAGCATCGTCAAAATTATCCTTAAAAAGCTCCTTAAAGCTATCAGTAAGTCCTCCAACACACCAACTTTCCCTCTGGCACTGGAATAGGTTGCTGCTTTGTTCATTGAATACTGGAGGAAGTTACTGGTTCACACGTAGGGGCCATTTTGTATGAAAACCGGCACTTTCAAAACTCTGCCGTGTGTGTGTGTGTGCGTGTGTGTGTGTGTGCGCGCGCGCGCGCGTGTGTGTGTGTGTGTGAGAGAGAGTGTGAGAGAGAGAGAGAGAGAGAGGGAGGGAGGGAGAGAGAGAGAGGGAGAGAGAGACAGACAGACAGAGAGAAATGCCACGCAAATTAAATGCACAAAAGATAGAACTCGCCAGCACTGCAAAAGCTCCTAACCGGTCCCCAGGCTTCCCAGATCCCACCCCCCTCCCCCAATTCCATCTTAGGAAATGCTGCCACACAATTCACCGCAAACTTTGAAGTGGCTCTTCATCACGTGGAAAAACAGCCACAACACAAAGCCAAACTCCAGAGGCTGCCATCCAAAGACCCTTACCCCACAGAAGCCGTGTGCCGCGCAGTCCCGGAGGGGCAGCAGACCTTGTGGCTGTGGGGGCACCTGCCTGGGCTTCACCCAAACTCTCCTTCGCTACACATAAAATAGGAACACCTACGCCACAGGGTTCTCCCACAGGGGCCTAAGGAGCCCCCCGTGTGAAGTGATCGCAACACACCGAGAGCACAACAGGACATGAGAAATGCTGTCACCACCACCGGCGACCGGGGCCAGCCCGGCTAACCGGTGCTCCCTCTCGCCCACCTCCTCCTTCCACCCCACCGCCAGCTCAGCAGTCCTGGGCGCATGCTCCGGGGGTCCTGAGACCCCCTCCGGGAGGTCCCAAGTCAAAACCTTTCCGTGGTCCCATTAAGATGGAATCTGCCTTTGGCACTCTCATCCTCTCCCAAGTCCACGGTGGAACTTGCCAGAGGCCACGCGGCGTAATGATGTCCCTGCTCTGATGGCCAGAACGAGTGCCTGGGTATCTTAGGGCTTAAGTTTTGCTTTCACTTTGCACGTGTAAATACTGATACAACCCATATAAATAAAAGCTCCTTGGGATCGTCGATAATTTTTAAGTGTAAAGGAGTTCCAAGGGCCTGACTGAACGATTTCTCCCAAACGTGCGAACTCGTCCTGCGCCCGTCTTTCTTCACGTTGATCTTCCCGCTCAGGATGCGCTTCCCTCCCACCACTGTTGGTCCAAATTCTTCTCACCTTCCAAGGCCTAACTCAAAAGCTGCCTGCATGAAAGCTTTTCCTAAAGTTCTCCCACCAGTCTCCGCTTCCCCCCCTTCCCCCCCCCGCCCCCCCCCCCCCCGCAATGTTGTCTGTGCCTCCAGACGGGACTCAGCAGCCTCTACCTTCCACGTACCCCATTCACCCATTAAACAAGGACCACCGGGCACCGGCTCTGGGCCGGTCTCTGTTCAGGCACGGAGAGCAGGGAACGGTTCGCTTCTGCCCTCCGCCCTTCTGGCTGGGGAGACAGTAAACAAAGAAACGAGGCAATGAAATCTCAAATAATGCTAGATGCTCTGAACAAAACAAAGCTAAGCAAGGGACTGGAGGGTTTTCTCTCCCACCAGAGCGCGAGCCAACGCGTGAGCCACTACAGACAGAAGAATGTAAAATGTTTCCTAAGAATTTTTATACTGATTGCGTATCGATATGGTGTCTTGGTAGAACAGGTCACATAAAATTTATTAAATGTAATGTCACCTGTTTCTGTTTTCTTTTTCTTTTCTTTTTTTTTAAGTAGGCTTCACGCCCAGCACGGAGCCCAATGTAGGGCTTAAACTCACAACCCTGAGATCAAGAGCTGAGCCGAAATCAAGAGCTGGATGCTTAACCAACTGAGCCACCCAGGCGCCCCTCTATTTACTCTCTCAAACGTGGCTCCTGTCGAGTTTAAAATTACAGACGTGGCTCGCATTGTATTTCCATCAGTCAGGTCTCTTCTAGAGCAGAGATCGGCAAACTATGGCCTCTAGGCCAATTCCAGCCTGCTGCCTGTTTGAAATAAGATTTTACTGGAACACAGACATGCCCCCTCACTCCCTTATTGTCTCTGAACGTTTTCACGCTGCAATGGCAAAGTTGACCAGTCGTGAAGGAGACAGTATAGCCCGCTAAGCCTAAAATATTTACTATCTGGCCCTTTACAGAAAGAACGCTGGTCCCTGATCTAGAGCGCAGGGCCTGTGTAGGGGTGTTCTCTGTACTCCCGCAGCACCCAGCCGGCGAAAAGGGCCCGTGCTCTGGCAGCACAGACACCCAGGCTCTGCCCCTCGCTAGCTGTGTGGCTTTGGGTGAGTTACAGGCATTCTCTAGGTTTTAGGCTCTCCCTCTCTAACGTGGGGACACTGGCCACTTTAGGGAAGGAGTAAGATGATGATACGCGCAAAGCATTTGTTACGCCGCCTGGCACACGGCAGGAATCCACTGCTCCTGAATGGATATATATATATTTAAAAAAAGCAAGTTTCAATCATTTTCCTCTTGGACTGGTTGCATTCTTCTCGTAACAACAATCATATGTGCATCCTAAGAAGAAATGAAATCCAGCAAAACCCTTAGCGGCAACTGTGCATTAATACCGGTCAGTAGGCAATGGGGGGAGGGGGAGGGAGAAGCAGGTGTTTCCAACAGGAACACTAGGTTCTGAAAGCACTGCCTGGTTATTAGAGGTACTTAATGTCTCTTCCCTCCTGCCACCCCCCTTTTGATAATTTCTGGCATTACCACTGCTACCGGAAGACTAAGGCAGAGGGGAGACAAAAACCTCAAACCAGTTACACGCATACAGTTTGAGGGCGGGGTGACGGGGGTCACACCTGAACCTACAGACATCAACAGGGTTTCTGAAGGACCTACAATGTCAGTTCAATTCCGAGGACAGTCCCAACCAGCAGAATCAGCGTCCCAGGGGGCAGGTTAGACGTGCACACTCTCAGGTGCACCCCTGGCCATTTCAGAAGACTGCATTAACAAGAGCCCCAGGCAAGGCCACACACATTAGCCTTCCAGAAGTGCTGCTCTGGATTCCATGGATCCACGCTCTCCCCATACTCCCGGCACCCCTGGTGAGCCGTGTTAATAGATGGTGCCTGATTCCTTCAGAGTAACAGGCCGGGCACAGGCACGCCAACTCCAGGCTGCGCTCTCTAGGATGCCCCAGAGCACCGAGGCAGGCAGAGCACAGAGCCCAAGCTGCGCTCCCAGGCAATGCACCGCTGGGGCCCTGTCCTGTTTCCAGCAAAGCAGGCTTACACTAAAGACCCAAAACCATCTCCTAAGGTGAGGGCTGTTGGGCTGCTCTCCATTCATGACCTCACACGTGTGAACGTAGGTCTCACAAGTGTCTTCTTCAGCCGGGTTGTTACAGCTGCCCCTCACGACAGCCTTGAGATGGGCATCGTCCCCATTTCGTAAGCTGAGAAACTGAGGCTCAGGGACGGTGAAGGCTCCCACCAAAGTCTTGAAGTTACTGTGGGCGCTAGAACTTGGGCGGCTTCTAAATGTTGAACTGGTGCTTTTTCCAGATCGTTCAGAGCTTGCACGAGGACCTAAAGGAAACCCAGAATGGCACCAACCAGGGAGAGTCTCTACTGGCTTCGTGAGGCACAGCCTCTTAGTTCTCATCCCAGCCCGTGCTCCTAGGGAGCCTGTGGCCAGGAGAGTGTCTCAATTCCTGCTAGGTTTTAATCCCAGACACAGCTGCATTTCGGCCGTAGCTGACACCAGCTCTGGCTAGCTTTATCCTAGCCCACTGGGCTCATGCTCTGCCTGGGGAGCTTCTGATGGAAGTTGCTGAAACAGTCAACTACAACACGGTGTATTTTTGATTAATCTGTTCTTCCTGGTGTTAGGATACCCACATGTCTCAGTCTGGAGCAATTATTCATAGTGCTCTCAAAAGAGCCCAGCTTGGACGATAAATTACATGGGCAACCTACCTAGTACCCTAAGGGGACGTGTCAGCTGGCGAGGTGCCCGCATAGCTCCAGCACAGATCATGAAGCGTCTGGAAAAAGGCTAAGAATACTCTTTGTAGGTGAATGGGAAGGATCTGGTCATTAACTCAAACAAACGCCTCCCACGAAACTAGACGTGAGCCATTCAAAATATAAGCTTTCACAGCATATCAGGAGTCACTGTCTTTGTCTCTCAAGAAGCTTCCAATCCAGGGAGAGAGACCTCAAGTGTGTCACGTTAAGTGCCATGGGGCATCAGTGGAAGAGAACGGCACAAGTGAACCGGGGAAACAGATTAGATGCAGTCTACTGAAGGGGCAGAAGATTAAGCACAACACGAAGACGAGGAGCCTTGAGTGACAAGCTAAGGCGTGTCAGGAGGCTGGGTCCCGACACAATCCAACAGTCATTCAGAAGGTCAGCCTGTGGCACTGCGCACTGGGCTGCAGAGGGCTAGAGGCAGGGAGACCAGGCGAGATCAGTCCAGGCGCAACACGGTCAGAGTGAGCTCGTGTTGCAGAAAGGAAATGCAGAGGAGGCAAGAGGCATTTCGAACAAAGATTTGATGACAAATTAGAATGGGAGGCTGACACCAGAGGCACGGGCAATGAAAGAACAGACAAACTGGATTCATGAAAATTAAAAAAAACATATTATAACGCATTAAAAGACAGTATCAACTGAATAAAAAAGGCAACCCACAGAATGGGAAAAAATATTCACAAGTCATATATCTGATAAGGGATTAATATCCAGAATATATACAGAACTCCTACAACCCAACAGCAAAAAACCGCCAAATAACCCCGTTCAAAAATGGGCAAATGACCTGAATAAATGCTTACTCAAAGATATTTAAGTGACCGAGAAGCATGTGAAAGGATGCCCAACATCACCCATCCTTAGGGAAACGCAAATCAAAACTACAGTGAGACACTACCTTACACCCATTACGATGGCCGAAATAAAACAGAGAGAGAGAGAGAGAGAGAGAGAGAGAGAGGAGAGAGCGCGCACAAATGACAAACACTGGCCATAGAGAAACCGGGATCCTTGCGCACGGCTGGGGGGAACATGAGATGATGCAGCTGCTGTGGAGCACAGTAGGCCAGCTCTTCAAAAAAGTACACATAGAACTACCGCATGGCCCAGCAATCCCACCTCTGGGGATACACCCAAAAGAACCGGAAGTGGGATCTCGAAGAGGTATCTGCACGCCTATGTTCATGAGCTGCGTTACTCGGGACGGCTAAAGCAGGAAAGCAACCCAAGTGTCCACCGACAGATGAAGAGCCAGGCTGAAAGCTGTGATACATACAGTGGAATCTCATTCAGCCTTTAGAACGAAGGAAATTCTGCCGTCTGCTACAGCATGGATGAACCTTAGGGATATTATTCTAAGCGAAGTGACAGTTCACATCAGAAAGTAGAACGATGGTAGCCAGGGGCTGGCGTGGGGAGAAACAGGGGGTTATTGTTCAGTGGGCACCAAGTTTCAGTCTTACAGAATGAAAAGAGGTCTGGAGATGGATGACGGGGGTGGCTGCACGTTACGAATGCATTTAATACCACTGAATTGCACACTTAAATTAGAATGGGCGCCCAAGAAGGTAAATTTCAAATGATCCCAAACGTCTGAATTTTAGAAGACGCAAGCTTAAGTATTCAGAGCCGTCCGCCGTCACGTCTGCTTCTGACTTATCACATGACTCAGGAGAACATATATTTACATACACAGGTAAAGCACAGAGAACAGAATGTTAACTGCTAACTCATCATTATGGGTAATTAATACTCTTTGGCCTAGTCTTTCGGCTTCTCTGTATATTTGAAGATTTTTCATGATCAAAAGTTGGAACTGGGGGTGGGAAGGGCAGCTACACTTATAAAACTTTACGCCCACAAAGTCTGAAGTTCTAGATGACAGGAGGGAGCCGTCAGGTCCACGGCGGGGACCGCGGAGCGGGTGTGGAAGCTGAGTGCGAGAGCCAGCTGCAGCCTCAAGAGTGAACAAAAGTACCGAAGATAGGAAGGTGGTGAGGGGAGTGACAACGTGGTATGTGGACAAGTCTCACAGAGATAAGAGGAAAAAGCTAAAGAGAAGGGGCACCTGGGAGGCTCAGTCGGTTAAGCATCCAAGTCTTGATCTTGGCTCAGGTCATGATCTCACAGCTCGGGAGATCGAGGCCCGTGTCGGGCTCCACTGACAGTGTGGAGCCTGCTTGGGTTTCTCTCTCTCCCTCTCTCTTTCTCAAAATAAATAAATAACCCTTAAAACAAAACAAAAACCACAAAGGCTAAAGGGAAAAATTCAGTATGGTTGGGTATATGGAACCCAACGAAAGTAAGTTTCCAGTAACAGGGCAGGACCGACCACAATCAACAAGGCTGATGGACCAAAAGGACGAGGACTAGGGAGAAGTCAGCAAATACAGTGACCAGGAATCCGTTAGTCCTTTGTGACCTTCAGAAGAGCCATTCACATCCAGTGGTGAGAGGCCAGAGGAAGGCTAAGAGGTCGTGAGGAAATGGAGGCAGATACCTCTTGCAGCATACTGGAGGTAGGGAGAGCAGCTTTCTTCTTTGGCTTGAAGATGATATCATCAACCTTCAGGGCCCTCAAACTCCCTTAAGTAATTGAACAGTCAGAGCAGACAAATAAGGGGATGCTTTCAGCACAGACTCTGTTCCTGATCCTCCTGGAAGCCACACAAGACACAGATGCGTGTGTGTGTCCCTTCCTACCTGCACTTAAGGGGCTAGCAAGAAGTGCCGTGGACATGCCTGTCACAACAGCTTCACTGACCGTCATCACAGCAGCATCTCCCACAAAAAAAAAGATCAAAATGAAAACAAGACGAAGCACCTCATCAGAGCTGCTGAGTGTCAAAGACCAGCTCTCACTTGCAGGATGTAAATGAAGAACATGTTCTTTTTTAGTTTTATTTTAATGTTTATTTTTGAGAGAGACAGAGACACAGTGCGAGCTGGGGAGGGGCAGAGAGAGAGGGGGACACAGAATCTGAAGCAGGCTCCGGGCTCTGAGCTGTCATATCAGCCCAGGGCCCAGCGCGGGACTTGAACTCACCAACTGCAACCTGAGCCGAAGTCAGCAGCTTAACCACTGAGTGTCATCACCCAGGCACCCCAGAACACTCTTTTTAAGACTGCAGAAAATCTCTCCTGCTTGCTGGGGGTTTTCATTTTATTGTTGGATAGAATCAAATATGTTTTCCTTTCTATTTTTTTTAAGCAATATACAGTATCTTAAATTCAAAAAATTTTTAAATTATCATAGCTAGAATGAATCCTCACCGGACATAGCTAGGGTAGTTTGATCTTTTTTTTTTTTTTTTTTTTTTTTTTTTAGATTTTTATTTTATTTTATTTTTTTTAACTAATGGCTACATCCAACTGGGGCTCGAACTTAAAGCTCCAAGATCAAGACTGCATGCTCGGGAGGCCTGGGTTTCTCAGTCGGTTAAGCATCCGACTTCGGCTCAGGTCATGAGCTTACAGTTCGTGGGTTCAAGCCCTGCGTCAGGCTCCGTGCTGACAGCTAGGAGCCTGGAGTCTGCTTCCCTCTCTCCCTCCCCAGTACATGCTCTGTCTCTCTCTCTCTCAAATAAATATAAACATTAAAAAAAATTTTTTTAATAAAAAAAATTAAAAAAAAAGAGTTGCATGAGCTAGCTGGGCACCCCTATGCTATTGATTTAAACCCAAAGTGATCTGATAAGTGTCGTATTCCTTCGACCCAGCTACAAAAAATTAAGTGTTTCAGTCTCAAAATAGGCAAATCCCTCGGCCAACCAGTCAACCAGATTTAACCCCAAAAGGCCATTTGTTCCAGTACATGCTGCCTAGCTGAATACTTCTGAACAGTGTATCATCTGCCTCAATGTTTAAGTCAAAAACTTGTTTTTCACAATCTTGCTTCAGAAGAACACAGTATATCTGCAGGCAAAACTGACCAAAAGATCCATTCAACAAGGTCGGCCCTGGGTCGAAGGCTCAACCTCAGAGTGCAACTTAAGAGCAAAACGAGGGCGAACAACCCCGGAGTAGACAGACTTCAGAGGGCCATCCGTGAACATGACTCCATTTGATTCCGAAGTCCAAAAATTTCCAGTAAGCGTTTTGCTCTTCCCTGTCTGTGACCACACACGTGTCAGGTGGTTCCTACTAGAGCCCCCTGAGGCCAGCAGAAATGTCAGCAACGGAAGCAATTCGGAATGTGCACCCCGCTCACTAGAGCCGTGAGTGTGGGGCACGCAACAGCCTTGAAAGCACCACCTTCTCAGTGGCACCCAGCCACCGGGCAGGTGGAGTCTCAGAAGGAGCTACAGTTAAAAACACCAAAATCCTAGTAAGTGTAAGCGAGAGCATCTTGTAAATGAAAAAGCACGTTTCCCTCTTTCGATTATCCATGTGAATCAGCACCCTCCCATCCAGAAGCAGGCTAAGCTCTGGGCAGGGAAACTCTGAAAGCTTCCATCAATTGGAATAGGAGCACAGATCACGTCCTCCTCCCAGTTAAAACTGCAGAATGGCTCTTTAAAAAGACATCACCCTAAATCCAACTGTGAGGGGACCACCGGGGGCAGCTGACACTGATCATGGGCCCAGCGCTGTTGTGATGCTGATTCATGTTACGCACGGTAACCGATAACCGCATCCCTTTTGTAAAGTACTGGCCCCACAGAGGTTCCACTGGATTCCATGAGGCCCCTGGGTAAAACAGTAAAAAAGAGAGCAAGATTTCTCTTGATGGAACAGGAAAACGAAAAGAAAAAAAAAGAAGAGCAGGGATAACAGTGAAGTGGGAACGGGAAGGGCGCAACAGGACCTTTAATGTCCTAAAACAAGAAGAAGGCCGAGAGCACAGTCAGGTTCAGGGCGACTGAAGGAGAAGGAACTCAGCCTCTCTCCAAGGAGCCCTTCTGAACCCGTCTCATGACTCAGCATTCCCAGCGGGAGGGTGACAACAGCAGCAAGAGGGCGGACAGGTCTTTGGGGGCAGGAGGTCAAGCTGGATTTCCTAAGGCTGACCATTTCTAAGGCAACACAGAAACGCCCGTTCCCCGGACTTCTGGTCCAGGAGGTGCGGAGGGGACTAAACCAGCACTGGAATGAATCACACAGAGCTTGCTTTCATTCAACATCTAGGGGCACTCACAGGTTCTCCAGAAATAAAATGTATGTTTTGACAATGATTTTGAGAATGACGGCGGGGCCAGGGGATGAAAAATGCAGAACAGAAGCACAGCACAAGGGCCAACCTGGCGCCTCCTCCCATCCTGTCCCCGGAGTGAGCTTGCTCTCCCCTGGCCACCGGTACACCTTCCACCCATCCCAACACCCTGCTCCTCCCTCTCTCCTTACCTGGGGTTACCTCCTCTCCACTAAGACTTTCAAGTGTTTAATGACTGGATGATTAATACCAACCACAGGGTCTGTGACTCATGTTTAACCAGGGCACTTGATGCAGTAATGATCTATGAATGCTGAACTTAAACATTCTCAGGTGAGAACTACATTTACTTCAATTTGTATTCAGGTTCCTCCACTTATTAGCAGTGTGACATCGGACAAGTTACTTAACCTCTCTGCCCCTCAGTTTCCTCCTCTGAAACGTGCAGATAATAGCAGGACCTAATTCACAGGGTTGCTGGGAGCACTGAGCGATATGCAGAAAGCACTGAGAGTGCCTGGCACACAGTAACACGACATAATGCTTATCCATATTATGTTAAAATACAAAAGCAATAACCTACCATCTTTGTAATTCGTTCTTTTGGAAATTTCAAAAGATATCCTCCAGATTCTGGAAAATATGCACACGTATATGTTCATTCCATCCCTCTCCTGGAGGTTGGTGGACTTTTTGGCAGGTGTTACTTTAATTTTTTTTATTCTTTATTTTGGAGACAGTAGGGAGGGACAGAGGGAGGGATGGAGAGAGAGAGAGGGAGAGGGGGAGACAGAGGAGGGAAAGGGGAGAGGGGGGAGAGGGGGGAGAGAGGGGGAGGAGTGGGAGAGGAAGGGGCGGTGAGGGGGGGGGAGAGGGAGGGAAAGAGAGAGCGAGAGAGAGATAGAGAGAGAGAGAGAATATCTTAAGCAGGCTCCACGCTCAGCACAGAGCATGATGTAGGGCTTGATCCCATGAGCCTGGGATCGTGACCCGGGCAGAAATCAAGAGTCAGATGCTCAACGCATGGAGCCACCCAGGCGCCTCAGGCAGGTGTTACTTTATTTTTTTTTCAACGTTTATTTATTTTTGGGACAGAGAGAGACAGAGCATGAACGGGGGAGGGGCAGAGAGAGAGAGACACAGAATCGGAAACAGGCTCCAGGCTCTGAGCCATCAGCCCAGAGCCTGACGCGGGGCTCGAACTCACAGACCGCGAGATCGTGACCTGGCTGAAGTCGGACGCTTAACCGACTGCGCCACCCAGGCGCCCCAGGCAGGTGTTACTTTAAAGGCGCATAAAGTTCATGAGTATCTATAGAACAGTCTTAAAAAGAAGTCCAATCTATAACCCACCAGGTCAAGAGCAACAACATGATCAATGAGGAACTCCTACACCACCGAAACAAACCCCTGTGGCGCACGTTTTGCCTCCCAAGGTGCCTCCTGGGTGTAGCGCCACTCTGTGACGCATGGAAGTGGTCTCCTGAAGGGACGGGGCAGGGGTGGCTGGCTCTGTCCGATGGACATCAGGGTGGTGTCTGCTAACAGCCAAGTGGCCACAGCACTCAGCTACGCTTCTGTTTCAGGTTCATTTCAGGGGCTAGAAAGACAGATCTTGTATTTTATTGCAGAGAGAAAATGAGGCAGTGACTAGGCCAAGGTCATTCAGAGTAGGTGACAGCTGGGAAGAGCACCCAAGGGTTTTGACTTCCAATCACAGGACACAAACACACACCCTTCTTCTGGTGAAAGCGCCCTTGAGCAAGGCGGCAAGTCAGACAGAGGCACCATCTCGGCACCGGGTCCCAGAAGTCAGAAGGGGGGAAACCAAAGGACAAAGAACAAAAGCACAGGGGAGCTGTGCGAGTCTACAAGTGCTGTGATCCCCTCTGAGTCAAGTGCAACGAGATGCACTCGGTCCTGCATCTTGGTTAACCTTCCATAACTTCTTCCTATTACATCACTAAGAACAGTGACTTTTAATGGGTCCAGCACCCGGACTAGTGAAGCAAAGCCAGCTTCACATGCCATGATGCTACACCTAAACAGTTTTCCCAGTGGAAATGCTGGCCTGAGTAGAAGCCAAAAATAAACCGAAAAGCCAATTCCTGAGGGATGTGTCATGAGGGATGCTACACACACACACACACACGGCCTTCGAAAAGCAGCGTGATCGCAGAGACAGCTTAATTTTGAGACATCAAATCTCAAACCAGGAGAGACTCTGAACGTTGTGGTAACTCAAAGCAAGGGACAGCGCACAAGAGATGGGAAAGCCAAAGCCTAAACAGGAAGCCCCCAAACTTGGACGGACAGACGGCAGTCTGTTCTCTTCCTTACAGGGGCCATTGTGTCCAACCATAACCGCTGGAGACCAGAAAGACCCGCCGGGTCTAGCCAGTGCGCGAGAAGGCAGAGAGACTACCGGCATTTGGCTTTATTCCAAAAGTTTACTCAAGGATGGTCGCTGATGGGGAAGGCGTCAGTCACAAAGGAGACCCATGGCCAAACGGGGAAGTCTCAAGGAGTACCGGGCTGAAGGGGTCAGAAGATTGAGGGAAGAAAGGAGCACAAACTTCGTGTTTAAGTCCTAAAGAAGCTCAACGTTGGCTGCTGGAAGCCTCAGGAACTGGACCATAAATTCTGCAGTCTCCAAGGAAGAGCTACTTATTTGATTTCTGTTGATAATTTTCACTGAAGGGGCCAGGAGGGGGCAGAACTTGTCGGCCAGCCTCTTCATGTCTCGTCATGAATCTGTTCCTTTCAAGCTTGCATCAAGAGACTAATATTACCCCTTTACTCATTGCCCAACAAATTAACCCGAAAACGACAGAAATACTCCACAGCCTACTGAACGCTCCACATTAAAAGGGTACTATTTTAAAAGATGCCAAGAGGTGGCAGCTTTAAAAAGAAATACGTTTCTCCACACCGTCAACCACGTTATTCTATCAGTAAGTGGGTTCTCAGATCTCATAACCAAATCGGATGGAGTAGGCATCAGAACCTAAATGTTCAGCCTTGGTCTGAGAGTCTTTCCTTTACAGCCTCTACGGATTTCCAAGGAGAAGTGAGAAGAAGAGAAAAAAACAAAACTCTTCCTAAACCACTTCCGAAAGTGCAAGGTCCCAGGACCCACCCTACCGCCCCAGTCGGGGTCATCTGTGCCTAGAGTTCCTGGGACCCCAGAGCTACTTATCGGGTATACAACTCCCCTCCCCAACAAACCTACTCTCAAAGAACTGGGTCTTGCCATCCACAAATGGATTCCTAAGGTTCCCAGGCCCCTAAGCTCAGAAGCCACAGACGCTCCGGTGGCAAAGAAAACACCACCACCGGAGCTACAATGGACTTCAACAAATTCAAAGCAAATCACCAGAGGCCACCTTCAAGATATATCCAAGCCGGTGCCTTACCTTACAGTTATTTTCTGCTTAATTCCTAAATAGGTATTTTAAGCCCAACTCTGTAGATAATTACACATGGTGGAAGGAGGCGGGCAGAACATAACCGTAAACAAAGTTAACCACCAAAGTCAAGATGAACGGGAACCGACAACTGATAAACATGGCAGCTCCCGGTAGTGAACTTGGCCGGGCAGCCTGAGTCCCGGGGCAGGAGGCCATGACACGGTGAAACGAGTTGCCTTCCGAAAGTCACAAACCTCTGGAGAAGACGGTCAGGGCAAAACATTTTTTGTTTAAAGGAAAAAAAAAAAAACAAACCCGCAGAAAGACATTAGCAACCATGTGCTAGTAAGACAATGCAGAAACACGGCATAAAGACCAAAAAAAAATCGTCTTTCCGACGTAACAACACGGATGGGAATTGGTAACGAGCATTCCGCTATAGAAAGTAGTATTTCCCACATACTTTTGTGTTTGTTTGTTTGTTTGTTTTTGCACACGAACTTGTCCTTTTCTTTCAGTCGGGGCAGCCACTGCCTGATTGGCATTTCTCTGAGGGGAAGCCAGGGGACCCGCGTGCGTGCGGACTTCAGGGGTCTTGGGGAGGCATGCGCACTGGCCAGCAGAAAGACTCTGCTGCTACCAAGGGTCACTTCTGCCCCGGGGAAGTGGTTCGCAGGCTCTTCCTGGGAGAGCGGCCTTTTCCCTGGCCAGAGCTGTTATCACAGACCCCCTTGGCAGGGTGGCCTTTGTCTCCCAGCGTGTGAGAAACCCAGATGAACTTCTCAAGCGCCCTCCCTTGAAATCACACCTGTCAACAGCACAGGCCTGATTCCTGCTTAGAAATGTTTTCTGGCAGGGGAGGAAGAGGACGAGATGAAGAAGGGGTGAAAGATACAGGGGTGTGTGCCTGGGTGGGAACCGCCGATAGGAGTTCACACTCAGGAAAACAAGACACAGGAAGCCACCAGGCCAACCTGGGTTCAAGGTTTCGGGTTTAAGACGATACACCCCTTCGCTGGTAAAGACTGCAATATTCACCAGCCTCACCCCGATACCGTATGGGAGTCTGAGGTGTGCCTCCAGCCTCAGGTCAGGAAAACCCTTCGGGCTTCCCGAACGGGTGGCTCTTTTTCCATCCATGGTTCTGTAGTATTTTTTTCAAGAAGTCCAACTGCACTTGGGAGTCATCAATTCCAGTCGCAGCTGTCACATCCCCCCCTTCCCGTACTATTAATATCACGGCTCTGATTGTTAATGATTTTACTCACAAAGTACCCCGCAGCAATTACAATGAGGCAACAAGGTTGGGCTTTTTTTGTTTTTTTTGTTTTTTTTTTTTAAAGAGGGGTTGGGGTTTCTTTACCCATAAGAACGCATTCTGTCATTTGGGGAACTTCTCGGGCTTATCCGTCGCCCGAGATTTTCACCTCTACCTTTGTTTTGGACCGCCCACAACCCTTCCCTGCACGGACCCGGCACGGCCTTCCTTTCGGGATGCACAATGCAGTATGTAGCTCCTTGGGGGTCAGCAAAACGCCGCACTGGTGTCATGCCGAGCGTGCCTCAGAGTCTGAGAAGTTCCCCCACGGTAGTGGGTCCACATAATCTTGAGGCCGACACCACAGCACGGCCAGGCGTGGAAGCCCCTTCGCGGGCGGAGGGGGGCGGGGGTGGGGGGGAAGCGCGGCGCCCGGTGGCCCGGGGCTGGTGCAATGACTTTGCACCGGAGCGTCCCCTCCGCGGAGGCTTGTCCTCCCACCTCGGCCCACTGCGGTTGCACCACGCCGGCCAGCGCCTCGCGCGCCTCTCCTCCCCGGCCTAGGGCTCCTGCAGCAACTCCCGTCCCCGCGTCGGTCCCGGACCCCGGCCCCCCGGCCCGCCCGCCGCACCTTGGTCTCCTTCACGTGCTGCTTGACGCCCTCCGGGTACCACTGGACGCGCACGTAGCCGCGGCGCAGCGGGCTGGCCCGGCCCTCCTCGTGGCCCGCGCCCCCCGCCTCGGAGCAGCCCGAGCTCCCGCGGCCCTCCTCCTCGCCCTCCGAGTCCGAGTCCTCTCGTGGATGAGGCGCACCAGCCCGAAGTGCACCGAGCCTCGGTAACGGCCCGACACCAGGTCGTGAGAGAAGAGCAGCCGCTGCGAGCCGGCTTCGGGGCCGGAGTCCGAGGACGGCCCTGAGGCCGAGTCCGGGGCGGGCGCCGGCGCCGGGGCCGGGGCGGGGGCCGCGTCCGGGGTCGGCGCCGCGTCCGGGGCCGCGGCCGGGGCCTGGGCGGGAGCCGGAGCTGCGGGCGCGGGCGCTGCGGGATCCGCCATAACTGCTCTGCGCGAGTCCTCGGGCGGCGGCGGCGGCGGCAGCGGCGGCGGCGGCGGCGGCGGCGAACGCGGCACGGGGAGGCGGGGCCAGCCGGCGCGGGGGCGGGGCCACGGCGCGCTGACGTGGCCCTACGTGCCGCCGTCGTCTGGGAATCGAGATGCGGTTGCTAGGAGCTCCTGCCTCGTCGCTAGGGGACGCTGGAGATGCTGCCCGGGGCGGGGGGAGGGGGTGGATTTCCCGGAGGGAGGGGCGGGGCCAGAGGGGGGAAAGTAATGGGAGCGGGACTGGGTGGGGACCCCGGAGGAGGAAGTGGAGTGGTCAACGAGGAAAAGGGGAGTGGCCGAGGTGGGGCGGAGAGGATGGTCCCGAGACTGTCAACAACATTTGAGGAGCCTCCTTGGCGTCCCCAGCCCTAGTCCTACGCTCTGGGAGGGGTGGGAAAGAGCTAGATACCGTCCCTGTCCTCTAGGCGTTTACAATCTGGTTGGAGAGACAAAACATACACATATTAAATAGCTACAAAAGCAACTCCAAGGTAGCTTGTAAGCAAGGCTATAAAAGATATGTATAGAGTGTATCTAGGGTGAAATTCCGCACAAAGCTTGGAAGGTCATGACTCCTCAGGGATCGGTCAAGGGGTTGGTGAAGGAGGTCCAGAGAAAGATCAGAAAGATCATCAAGCGTTAGTAGCCCCTATGGTTTGGCTTTACACCCATCAAGAGGGGCTCAAAGCGGGGCGCGTGGGTGGCGCAGTCGGTTAAGCGTCCGACTTCAGCCAGGTCACGATCTCGCGGTCCGTGAGTTCAAGCCCCGCGTCGGGCTCTGGGCTGATGGCTCAGAGCCTGGAACCTGTTTCCGACTCTGTGTCTCCCTCTCTCTCTGCCCCTTCCCCGTTCATGCTCTGTCTCTCTCTGTCCCAAAAATAAATAAACGTTGAAAAAAAAATTAAAAAAAAAAAAAGAGGGGCTCAAAGCTCCATGAGGAGCAAGGCAGGAGGTAGGACAGTGAGGCAGTTAGGAGTGGGATGGAGCCATGGATTCCAGTATTTGGCACGGCCACTTACTAATCTTGTACAGGTAGGTAAACTGAGAAACTGTTTTTCGCCTTAATTTTCTCATCAGTAAAATAGGGGTGATGGCAGCAGTACGTGTCTCATCGGGCAGTTGGGAGGATTGAAGGAAATAGAATAGTGCCTGACGTACACTTCCGTCAGTAAAGCTTAACCATTACTACAATATTTCACCTCTCCCTTCCTAGACTAAAATTCTAGCCAGGTAGAACTGTTATACTTATGGTTTGCTCCATGTTGCCATTTTAAAATATAAAAAGTAGTGGGACGCCTGGGTGGCTCAGTCAGCTGAGCGTCCGACTCTTGGTTTCAGCTCAGGTCATGATCTCTCAGTGTGTGAGTTAGAGCCCCACGTGGGGCTCTTTGCTGACAGTGCAAAGCCTGCTTGGGATTCTCCTCCCTCTCTCTTCCACTCCCCTATTCTAGTTCTCTCTCTCTCTCTCAAAATAAACGTTAAAAATAAGAAATCAAATATAAAAGTAGTTATACTAACGTGTCCTGTAAGTAAGTTCCAGAAGATTTAGATACATCCGGGGGCGCCTGAGTGGCTCAGTCGGTTGAGCATCTGACTTCAGCTCAGGTCATGATCTCATGGGTTGTGGGTTCGAGCCCTGCATTGGGCTCTGTGATGTCAGCACCAGGCCCACTTTGGATCCTCTGTACCCCTCTCTCTCTGCCCCTCCCCCACTGGTTCTCTTTCTCTCTATTTAGTTATAAATAAATAAACTTAAAAAAAAAGATTTAGATACATTCTCGGAGGACAGATTCCAAATGGGTTCTTAGAAGGAAATTAAGAATCCTCAGAATAGGGCCCTACCCTTTCCCAGTCAAATGATTTTTTCCTCATTTGACTGCAAGACCATCAATGACAGATTAGTAAAATGGTTCCATATTACAGTACTTGGGTTCTGTTACAAAGGCAGGATCCCTGTTCCTTTTTTTTTTTTAATTTTTTTTTCAACGTTTTTTATTTATTTTGGGACAGAGAGAGACAGAGCATGAACGGGGAGGGGCAGAGAGAAAGGGAGACACAGAATCGGAAACAGGCTCCAGGCTCTGAGCCATCAGCCCAGAGCCCGACACAGGGCTCAAACTCACGGACCGCGAGATCGTGACCTGGCTGAAGTTGGACGCTTAACCAACTGCGCCACCCAGGCGCCCAGGATTCCTGTTCCTTGAGCAGTTTTCAGACCGCCAAGGATACAGAATGACACGCGTGGAAAAGCCCTAAGAACATACATGAAGCCCAGGTGGCAGCCTGAGTACATAATGTGTCCTGAGTCAAAGTGCTTCGAGAATATTGATGTAATATTGGGGTTGGGGTCGTTGTCAATGGACCCAAATCTTAGAAAACTTGCATACTAAGATAGAGAGGAAAAAAAACTGTGGCCAAATGAGCTGAAGGGGAACTAGAATACAATTTAGGGGCACAGCTGGACCCACAAAGCCTGGCCTTTCCATTGCAGACCACAGTGTATGAATGGCCATCTGGAATCACTGCTGGAAAGACTCAGTTCCCCACCCCCTCCCCCGTAAAGACCTGGCAGGCTTAACAGCAGTAAGTGGCTTCTGTCTCAC
The DNA here is from genome assembly GCF_007474595.2 of Lynx canadensis. Lineage (NCBI taxonomy): Eukaryota > Metazoa > Chordata > Mammalia > Carnivora > Felidae > Lynx > Lynx canadensis. Next base: position 55,606,084 of record NC_044316.2, read on the forward strand.
CTACCATGCCCCTTTAGCCCTTTCCCCTTACCCCCTGATAGCCTAACACTTATTGAGTACCTGTTATTGACCAGGTACTATGCCAGGCACATTCACATACATTATCTTGTTATCACAACCCTGGATATAGGTGTCCCGAACCCCATTTTATCAAGGAGGAAACAGGACCCGAGGAATTCAGTGCCTAGGGTTACAACGTAGTAACCTGCAGAGCCAAGTTGGAACCCGGGTTTCCTGACTCCCAAGACCAAGGGCTTTTCTAGTTCCTATGTCTATCAAGGGATCGGGGGAGGGAGCAAGCTAGTAGGCTGACAGGGCAGGGCAACGATGAGCTCGATATCTTTGGCGTCAGAAACCCAAGTGACGGGCCACCTGGGTGGCTCAGTCGGTTAAGTGGCCGACTCTTGTTCACGGCTCAGGTCATGATCTCAGTTCCCGGGTTCGAGCCCTGCACTGGTCTCTGCGCTGACGGCACAGAGAACCGCTTGGGATGGTCTCTCTCCCTCTCTCTCTGCCCCTCCCCTGCTTGTGCACTCTCTCACTCACTCTCCCTCAAGGTAAATAAATAAACTTAAAATTTTTTTTTTAAATCCAAGTGAGTTTTGGGGTGCCTGGGTGGCTCAGTCGGTTGAGCGTCCGACTTCGCTCAGGTCACGATCTCACGGTCCGTGAGTTCGAGCCCCGCATCGGGCTCTGTGCTGACAGCTCGGAGCCTGGAGCCTGTTTCGGATTCTGTGTCTCCCTCTCTCTCTGGCCCTCCCCCCGTTCATGCTCTGTCTCTCTCTGTCTCAAAATAAATAAATGTTAAAAAAAATTAAAAAAAAAAATCCAAGTGAGTTTTGCCCTCTACTCTAGCTTATGCCTGTGTTTGTTTTAATATGAAAAGAGTGTCCTTCCTCCCTAATCACTGAGCAAAATTGGCACTCCAGGAAGATGTGCCATGTTTATTCTGTGGCTTCTTGTAATAATGGCTAATAATAGCTACCAGTTCCTGAGCTGTAACTTAATAGCAGGTACATACTAAATGCTGTAGATAGATTATGCACCTTTATGTAGATAGATTAGCCCTCTGTGAGAGAGGATGTATGAGCCCCCCTTTTGTGAAGCGTCATGCCAACCCTGTGCTGTCCCCCTCCCCCAGGAAGCTGCTAGGTTGTAGGTAAGAGCCTTGATTTCAAACGCTGATCTCTCCCTTGCTAACAAAACCGCTTTGGAGCACGTGGATCATGTCCTGCGTATGCCTGTAACCCCAGTACCTAGTACCGTGCCTGGCACAGTCTTGGTGCCCAATGATGTACCATATCAGGGGGTGTCAAAGGCCTGACGTTCCTGGTCCTCTGCTTGGTCAGTTTCCCATCCTTGTCCCATACATCCAAGTAGCCGCCTGTGCGTTCTCTCAGCCATTTTTTGTCGCCCCCAGGTTGAGCTGCATCAGAGTCCTTTTAGAGGAAGAGGCTCAGGACATTCCTCCCAACCTCACTCGCACCTGAGATGCTCCAGCCAAGGTCTGAAGCTTGACTCCTTCCTGGTCCCCGAGCCCCCAGCCACAGTCTGCACACCCTAGCTGGCGAGCGGGGTGAGCTGGGATGAGAACACTGGCTTAGTTTTTATTTCCATAATTGTTGAATGAAAAAACAACAACAACAACAACAACAACAAAAAACCCTTCACTCCCCAGTGGAGAAACCCCTCCTCTCACGGCCCTAATACCCAGCCCTTCTTGGGGAAGAGAGAGTCTTCTCAGGAGAATTTTGCTTATTTACAAATATGCCTGCAAGAAACTGAACCAGTCTGGCCACTCCCCTTGCTGAGGGGCTGGCAGGCACAGGAGGCATCAGAGCCGGAGGCAGCCTGAACTGATCTCTAGGAAACAGGCTCTGTCTTATCCCTATCTTACACGGCCACTGGGCTAAGAAGTGTGCACGGGCCTCAGGGCCTCTCACTGCTCCACGGGGAGCCCCAGCCTGCTTGGCCTTTCCAGGCCTCCCTGTAGGAGTGAATCCAGACGGGCCCAGAGAACTCCTTCTATCCTGGAGCACATGTTTGGAGGCTCCAGGGTGCCTGCAGCGCTGGGGTCCTCAGCTAGGAAGGTGGAGTGGGAGGGGAGCTACCCTGGGGAGCCCTCCCACACCCCAGACGCCGGCTAGAGAAATGCCCTTGTCTGAGGCTCCAGCTGTGGGTTACTCCCCAGTCACGGGCTTTGGGAATTAAAGGAGTCCTCCTTGCCCTTGGAGCCTTACCCTTTTTTTGTATCGATGCCCTGGGAGAACCGTGGGATTTGTCCAAGATCGCTCTTGCGGGGCCGTCAAGATCAGGACCCAGATGGGTGGGCCCTTGGCCATTCTCACTCCTGACTCTGAGGAATGGTTACAACCCACGGAGCAAAACGCTCTGGGCCGGGGGCAACGGGGAAAGGGTGAAGTGATTCGTGAGAGCCCAGGGTTGGCAGAGTCACCCCGTTTCCCTCCTTCCTGCCGATACGGGGGCCGAGGACAGCAAATCCACCAGACCAGCTTGAAGAACAGTAGGGCGGCTGTCTCTCAGTAATGCCACTCTCCTCACCACCACGTCCCAGATCGCCAGGCCAAGGCCTTCTCCTCAGCACTCGTGGGTACTTCCTGGATGACCAGCCAAATGTCACAAAGTGACATCTTCCCCCAAACCCATTTCTTCTCCCAGACTCCTCACCCAGGTTGATGGCAACATCACCTACCTGGGAACCAAACTGGCCGCCTGAGGGTTAACCGTTGATCTTTTTTTTTTTTTTTATTTTTATTTTTTTTATTTTAAAAAAAAAATTTTTTTTTTTCAACGTTTATTTATTTTTGGGACAGAGAGAGACAGAGCATGAACGGGGGAGGGGCAGAGAGAGAGGGAGACACAGAATCGGAAACAGGCTCCAGGCTCTGAGCCATCAGCCCAGAGCCCGACGCGGGGCTCGAACTCCCGGACCGCGAGATCGTGACCTGGCTGAAGTCGGACGCTTAACCGACTGCGCCACCCAGGCGCCCCTAACCGTTGATCTTAAGCTCCACATGCAATCAAAGCCCAGGTCATGGCCCCTCTACCCCCTTTCCACACCCTCCAGCTCCAGAGGGGCTCCCCCGGGGGCCCCTTCATGGGGAGGTGGAGTGGTGCCGTGGCACCATGGCTAGGGGCAGGGTCCCAGAATCAGACGGACCCGGGTTTGAAGCCTGCGCTGCCACTGACTCACCGCGTGGCCTTGGGCAAGCCATTTCGCTTCAGTGAGCCTCAGTTTCCTTTTTGTGAAATAGGAATAACAATAGTACGTACTTCTTAGGGCTATTGAGAATCTAACTGACATGGTGAATATATTGCATAGGGCCTGTCCAGTGTTCCAGCCTGATAGACGGTTACCTGCTGGTGTTAGTTCATCCCCATCGCTTGCCCACGCTGTTGCTGTAGCCTCCGTCCCATGCCCCTCCCCCGGCCCGTACTCCGCCCCCATACACCCCTTCACTGTGCTGCCTAAACTATCTGCCACCTTGTCCCCAGGGAGCTGGAAAATGCAGACACGATCATCCGACTTCTCGGCTTAACATCTCTCTGTGGCTCTCCTGGCCCACCAGGTAACCCTTCTAGAATCGATTCCCTCTACCTACCTCTAACCCTGTCTTCCAGCTGTCCGTCCCACGCACATGCTCCGTGCTCCAGCCTGGGCTGCCTCCTCCAGGACCCCAAGTGTTGGTCCCTGGTGCCTTTTCGCTTGTTCACCATCTGCCTGGAAGTTTTTATGCCTCGACTTCAACTCCTGTTTTTACCTAAAGAACTCCTTTCCATCTCACAAAACCCAGATTGTGCCTTCTTATCTAAGAAGCCCTCGAAGCGCCCATTCCCCTGCCATTCCCCCCCCCCCACCTTACCTGGTGACACCCGTGTGATTGCGTTTATTCACCTCTCTTGTGCCCTTCTTCATCTTTGTATGCCAGCATCCAGCACGGGTCTGGCGCATAGAAGGTGCTCCTCGGGGCGCCTGGGTGGCTCAGTCGGTTAAGCGGCCGACTTCGGCTCAGGTCATGATCTCACGGTCCGTGAGTTCGAGCCCCGCGTCGGGCTCTGTGCTGACAGTTCAGAGCCTGGAGCCTGTCTCAGATTCTGTGTCTCCCTCTCTCTGACCCTCCCCTGTTCATGCTCTGTCTCTCCCTGTCTCAAAAATAAATAAAATGTTTTAAAAAAATAAAAAAAAAAAGACTAAAAAAAAAAAAGGTGCTCCAAAGGTTTTTTTTTTTTTTTTTTTTAAGTTTATTTATTTATTTTGAGATTGAGATTGAGAGAGAAAGCAGGGCAGGGGCAGAAAGACAGACAGAATCCCATCACCCGCACCATCAGCGTGGAGCCTGAGAGTGGGGCTCGAACCCACGAACCGCGAGACCATCACCTGAGCCGAAACCAAGAGTCGGACGCTCAACCAACTGAGCCACCCAGGCACCCGGTGCTCCAAAGATTTTTGTTGAGTGATTGAACAGAACCAGCAACCTCCTCCAACGGCTCTAAATGTGTCATCGGGTCTCTGGGACCTGACACCTGTTTTTCTTCAAGTGCCCTGCTCTCGTTTCCTATATATGGAGAGGAACATTCACAAACACCGCATGGATGCACACCCACCCCACATGCATGCACACACAAACACACACATACCCTTGTTCTCTCCTCGGACTTCAGCCTCTAGATCTGTGCTGGCTTTTGCGGTAACCCCTAACCACGTGTAGCTCTGGAGCCCTTGAAATGAGGCTAGTCTGAATTGGCATGTGCAGTAAGTGTAAAATATACACTGAATTTTGAAGACTTGTTTGCAAAAAAAAAATCCAAAATATCTCAATAATTTTATATCGATTACTGGTTGAAATGACAATATTGTATCTGTATTGAGTCAGATAAAATATATTATTAAAATCCAGCTCACCTGTTTCTTGTGGCTGCTTCATGTGGCTACGACAAAATGAAAGTCACCTATGAGGCTCACATGACCTTTCTGTTGGGCAAGCAGGGCTCCAGATGTTCAGGGAGCCGTAGGTCCCTTCTTTCTCCAGGAGATGGCGATCCCTCCCTGCCTTTGACACCTCCGTTCCAGAAAGGTCTGGAAGGTTCCTGAGGAAACTGCCCTGTGTACTATGTCAGATTATTGAACCCCCAGTAAGGACGGGGCTCCACTCAGCCCTGCAGTGAAACCAGCCTATCTATGCAAATGAGGCTTCAAAATAAATCCACAGGAAGTCAAGAAGCTAAACGCCATCCTCCTCAACGGAAGAATCAACACCTGTTGATACACACCTACTCTGGGGGACACACTTCCACTTTCACCCCGGGCTCTGTTTTCCAGGGGCTCATAAAGCCCGTTGGGGAGATGGGCATCAGCGGATACGGTGGTGTGTAGCCTGAATCCATTTTCAGATCCCAAGAAACCCTTCCCCCACTGCCAGGCACTGGTCGCTCAGGATCACGGCTGGGGTACCTTTCCAAGGGTTGCCCTCGGCCAAAAGAAGGTGCCTCAGCCATCCGATGACTGTCCTGAAGGAGGAACAAAGCCTGGCCTTTCACCTCCATTCAGGACACCTGGGAAGGGCCACCCCGACTTCGGAGCTTCTCCTGGGCTCAGCTGAGGTCTCTCCTAGAACTTCCTCATCAAGGTTAAACTTCTCCCTCTGCCCACTTCTGCTGCCCTTGCTCCCTGAGGACACTCCCAGTAAACATCCTCAGAGTCTTTAAGTCTGTTTCCTGGGCAATCTGACCTGTAATTGGTGCCAAGTGTGGTCCTAGGGAACAGACCCTGAAAGGGATTCCAGAGGGGCTCCTGGGTGGCTCAGTCGGATGAGCGTCCGACTCTTGGTTTCAGCTCAGGTCATGATCTCATGAAATCATGATCTGTGAGTTCGAGCCCCACCTTGGGCTTGGGGTGTGGAGTAGCTTAGGATTCTCTCTCTCTCCCTCTCTCTCTCTGCCCCTTCTCCTCTTGCTCTCTCTGTCTCTCTCAAAAACAAATAAATAGGAGCGCCTGGGTGGCTCCTTCGGTTAAGCGTCTGACTTCGGCTCAGGTCATAATCTCGCAGTTCATGAGTTCGGGCCTCGAGTCGGGCTCTGTGCTGACAGCTCAGAGCCTGGAGCCTGCTTTGGATTCTGTGTCTCCCTCTCCCCCTGCCCCCGCCCCCCACTCATGATCCGTCTCTGAAAAACAAACATTAAATCTTTTAAAAAATAAAGAAATAATAAGCAAATAAAAATTTTTAAAAATGAATGGGATTCTACAGCTGGATCATCCGCCTACTAACGAGGAGCTCCATCAGCAGTCAGAAGGAAATGCGGTTAAAAAAAAAAGAAGAAGAAAATCTCAGGCATTTGCAAGGCACGGGAGAGTGGTCATTATAAGGACTACGGCATCTCATGACTATTGCTGGGGGCAGCCGCACTAGAGACAGTGAAAAGCTACGGGTGATGGGTCACCAATTCAAAGCTCAGTATATAAGCCAGAGGGTCTCCTGGGTAGAAACGCACCTCCCGAAGTTAGGGAACAGAGAAAAGCAGGGGATCCGGTTCTGGGCTTAATCAGGCCAGCAGAACCCCAGAGGAGGTTGAATTCCCAAACTTGGTGAGTCAGCTATGCCAAGGAGGACCCTAACTGGGAAGAAGGGGGGCTCTGAGACACCTGGGGATATCTGGATTGCTGTGCTCGAAAATCGCAAACCTTGAGAACATCTCCTTGAGCCTTCTGGACCCTCACAGGTGTGGCCCCCCTCCCGCCCGTGACAGATTATTGCTTTCTCTTTGCCGGAAGACAAGACTCTTCCTGGTAAGACAAGCGCCAACCCTCCCCCACCCCCGGACCCCAAGGGTCTACTCTATCTCCTCTGTTTGGACCAGATCAATAGCTGGGTCTCAATCACAGCATAACCCAGCTGGCGACGTGCTGGGCCACCTAAGGGAGGAGAAAGGCTGTACCTGGAAGGGCCTGCAGGGGCCAGCCGCTGGTACCGACAGGAGCTGGGAGAACGTGCGACTGGAGTCAAGGACACGGGGCCAAGAGGGGCAGAACATCAAGCTGGATAAGGTGAGTGCGTAGTTCTGGGAACACTTCTCCCCACAGCGGGATTTATCACCCTGGCAAGGACCCCGGAAGTTGGTGCTAACACACCGCCAGGGCGGCTCTTGGCAGCTTGGAGAGAATGATCCAAGAGCACCCGCCCCCTGGCTGGCAGGGCTGCTCTCGGTTCAGGAAGCTTCCTCAACCAAGGTCAATGCAGGGCAAAGAGGCCTGCCCCCTGCTTCATTCAATCTGGGTGTCTCTGAAGGGCTTCCTGGCTCCTGAGCTCCCACGAGATGGGCTGAGGCCTCTGTGGCAATGACATCAACATGACGGACCTCTCCCTCCACCCAGGGCTGCTTCCCCTGCTCCCTGACAGGGTCGGCCCCCCCGAGAGCTCTCCCCAGCGAGACTGCTGCGTGCAATCCTCTATCTCGGTTTCTGTTTCCCGGGGAGCCTGCACGTAACAGACTAAGTTTGAAAAGGTAAACTAGGCAAAATGTGCTCAGTGCAAGGCGTGCAGGGCGGATCTGAAGTCCAGGGAAGGAGTTAAGAGAAACAAGCCGCCCTCAAAACCACCAAAAATCGCAACCAGTGGGGCATCTGGGTGGCTCAGTCGGTTAAGCGTCCAACTCTTGGTTTCTGCTCAGGTCATGATCTCGTGGTTCGTGAGTTCGAGCCCCACGTCGGGCTCTGCGCTGACAGCATGGGGGCTGCTTGGGATCCTCTGTCTGCCCCTCTCTCTCTGCCTCTCCCCCACTCGCTGTCTCTCCCTCAAAAATAAATAAACGTTAATAATAATAATAATAACAATAAATGCAACTGGTTGCACAGATGACCTAACAGGGCTGCCTTCCCTGCCCCTTAGGGCCTTTCCGTTGCTTTGCATGGAAAATTGGGGTCTCAGAGACATCATCAGAGTGTCTCTGGGCCCTGTCTCTCAAGGGGCCCACTTCTCAGTCTCCCCCAGGTGGACTCCCCCGGGCCCTGTAGTGGGAACCAGGCCATCATCACATTGAGGAGAGGAGGGAGGAGCAGGTGCATCCCCGTGTGGGAAGGTCCCAGAGGTCCTGGGACCAGGGCGTCACTCACCTGGGCCCAGGTGGATGCTCGCTGCCACACTGTGCCAGGCTCTGTGGGTGCGTCAGAGCCATTGCAGGTGATGGTGCTGGTGAGGGGAGAGAGGGATGGAGGGATAAGATAGGGGGTGGGGGAAGTCTTGCCAATGGGTCCGTGTGTCTTTAATTTTTATTTATTTTATTTATTTTTTAATTAAATTTTTTTTTAATGTTTATTTTATTTTTGAGAGAGAGAGAGAGCACAAGCAGGGGAGGGGCAGAGAGAGGGAGAGAGAGAGAGGGAGAGAGAGAATCCCAAGCAGGCTCTGCACTATCAGCACAGAGACTAATTCTGGGCTTGAACTCACGAACCATGAGATCACGACCTGAGCCAAAATCAAGAGTCAGACGCTCAACCAACTGAGTCACCAGGCGCCCCGGGTCAGTGTACCTTTAACAGGTGGCCTCTGCCCTGCTGTGACCTCTGCTTTGCCACCATGAGGCCGCTCCCCTGCCTCTGCCCTCACACCTCCCCACCCCTCTCTTCTGAAAGACTTCAAGGCCCCCAGGGGCCTCCGTGATAAGAGCATCTGAGATCTCTTCTCCATTCTGGCTGCACTTGACGTTGCTGACTGCCCCATGGCCGGGACTCTGGGAAATGTCTTTATCCTTTTCCTTTCTTCCTGCTAACGTCTCCTTCCTCCCAAAGAGTGGACGTTCCTTAGCTTTCCTGTGCCAACACGCAGCCCCTCAGAACACTCTTTCAGGGGCGCCTGGGTGGCTCAGTCAGTTAAGCATCCGACTTCGGCTCAGGTCACGATCTCGCAGTTCGTGAGTTCGAGCCCCGCGTCGGGCTCTGTGCTGACAGCTCAGGGCCTGGAGCCTGTTTCGGATTCTGTGTCTCCCTCTCTCTCTCTGCCCCTCCCCCGTTCATGCTCTGTCTCTCTCTGTCTCAAAAATAAAAAATAAACGTTAAAAAAAATTTTTTTTTTTCAACGTTTTATTTATTTTTTTGGGACAGAGAGAGACAGAGCATGAACGGGGGAGGGGCAGAGAGAGAGGGAGACACAGAATCGGAAGCAGGCTCCAGGCTCTGGGCCATCATCAGCCCAGAGCCCGACGCGGGGCTCGAACCCACGGACCGCGAGATCGTGACCTGGCTGAAGTCGGACGCCCAACCGACTGCGCCACCCAGGCGCCCCAAAATTTTTTTTAAAAAAAAGAACACTCTTTCAGTACCCAGACCTCCGTCGTCTACTCCATCACGAGTATGGCCACATCTGTACCCGTCATCCTTGCCGCTTCAGATTTGTTAGTGGGATAGGGGCTCAGCTGGGTCAGAGGTGAGGCTAAGACGGGTGAGGAGTTAGGTAACGTGACACTTGTGTGGGGGTGGGGGTGGGTGGTGTCTCTATGGGCCCTGAACAGCCTTGCTCCAAACTATCATAGAATGTTCTGGAGCCCTAGAGCAGGAAGCCAAGCCATCGCCCACGGTTTGCTTGGGACCAAAGAACCGTGTGGGAGAGAACCGGAGCCCAGCCCATAACTGCCATTCACATGTACATAGACCCGTCTGGTGGACTGGGAGACCAGACCGGAGGGAGTGAGGGCGGCACCCCTAAGGGGGAGACATGCAGTGAGGAGGAGTGTGGTTTGGAGGCCAACGGGCAGAGTCAGAACTGGGGAGCAGTGGTTACAGGACCCTTTCAAGGGAGCTGGTGCTTCTCAATGCGAGAAGACTGGCAAAGAGCAAAATTATACCAGGGCGCCTGGGTGGTCCAGTCAGTTAAGCGTCCGACTTCGGCTCAGGTCATGAGCTCCTGGTTCGTGGGTTCAAGCCCTGTGTTGGGTTCTGTGCTGACAGCTCAGAGCCTGGCGTCTGCTTCAGATTCTGTGTCTCCTTCTCTCTCTCTGTCCCTCCCCCCCGCCTCAAAAATAAACATTAAAAAAAAAAAAGACCAAAATTACATCAATAGGGGATCTAAAAAGAAGCACCCTGAGCCAGTGGTCCCCACACAGGACACTGGGTCACACTGACTCCATCAGATACGCAGCTCACCTCTGGTTCTGCTGTTGGAGAGCCTGTGATGTCCTCTGTGATGCCTGTCACATAGATGGCCCTTTTCTCTTGCCCCCTGAGCCTGGACAGAGCCTCAGAACATGCAGGGGGGTGGGGGGGGCATTCAGGGCAGAGGGCACTCTAAGGTGAGTCTGAGCTTCTGAAGGGAGTCCATTTCTCTTAGGGGGTCCCTACTGGGACCAGTCTCATCTCGGCAGGGCCCTCATGGAATTCACAGCAGTTCTGGCCTGTTGCGGGAGGGTCGGGGGGGGGGTGTGTGGGGACTCTTGATCTGTTTTACACACTTGACCTCTGCCCAAGACTCCACTTGCAAAGGCGTGCAAAAGTTTGAACCCCTGCTCTGGGCACATGGCTAGGTAGGCACGCTCTCTCTCCCCACAAGGCAGACAAACAGGATGCCAACCTACAGCTCGGAGAACATGTACCTTTTTTTTTTTTTTTTTTTTTTTAAATAAACTCGCCACGTGCGGGGCCCGAACTCATGACCCACAGACCCAGAGTCACATGCTCTGCTGACGGAGCCAGCCGGGGGCCCCTTGGAGAATGTGTACTTTGAAGAGTGGTTCTCAGGCCCGGCTGCGCAGAGGAAGCCCCTGGGGGAGGAGCTATGCTCCCGAGGCCCTACCCCAGAACTTAAAATGAGAATCTCTGGGGAGGTGACACAGTGCTTGGAATTTTTTAAAGCTCCCAGATGATTTCAGGGTGCAGCCAGGCACGGGAGCCCTGCTTTGAAGCCGGGGGAGTGGGATCGGTCACAGTAATGGCTAGCGACATCACACCATGATGTACACAAGGACTTCAGCCCTGCCCGAGGCACGGACACCTTCTTCCCTGTGCCCCGGTGCAGGCACGCAATTCTTCCTGGTTCCCTCACTGCCCCTTCCCCGGCCTGTGCTGACCACTCCCTTTCTCAGACCTCACAGACAGAGTAGCCAGATAAAACACAGGATGCCCAATAAAATCAGAATTTTTTTAAAAATCTATTTTTAACTTTGAATAGGGTTGACCTAAATGTCGCGTGAGTTTCAGGTGGAAATCAGAATTTTGGATCAACAATTTTTTTGTGTAAGTGTGTCCCAAATATTGCAGGGGACAGACTTATACTTAAGAAAATTTGTCGTGGGGATGGGGCGCCTGGGGGGGCTCAGTTGGTTAAGTGTCCGACTTTGGCTCAGGTCATGATCTCCCAGTTTGTGAGTTCGGCCCTGTGCGGGGCTCTCTGCTGTAACACAGAGCCTGCTTTGGATTCTCTGCCTCCCCCCTCTCTGCCCCTCCTCTGCTGGCCCTTTTTCTCTCTCTCTCTCAAAATAAATAAATAAACTTGGGGCGCCTGGGTGGCGCAGTCGGTTAAGCATCCGACTTCAGCCAGGTCACGATCTCGCGGTCCGGGAGTTCGAGCCCCGCGTCGGGCTCTGGGCTGATGGCTCGGAGCCTGGAGCCTGTTTCCGATTCTGTGTCTCCCTCTCTCTCTGCCCCTCCCCCATTCATGCTCTGTCTCTCTCTGTCCCAAAAATAAATAAACGTTGAAAAAAAAAATTTTTTTTTTAAATTAAAAAAAAAATTAAAAAAAAAATAAATAAATAAACTTAAAAATAAGTTATTTGTGGGGCACCTGGCTGTCTCAGTCAGTGGAATGCGCGACTCTTAATCTCAGGGTTGTGAGTTCGAGCCCTAGGTTTGGGTGTAGAGATTAACTAAAAGTAACATCTTTAGGCAGCTCTTTCTGCCCACGGGGTCCTGTCCCCATGCTGTGACAAAATCACCTTTTTGCACCGAAAAAAAGTAAAAATAAAAACAAAAATAAAATCCTAAAAAAAAAAAGTTGTTTACCTGAAATTTGAATTTCACAGGGCTTCCTGCATTTTATTTGCTAAATCTGGCACCCTTATTCACAAGGTACATCCCTTGAGGCCACTCTGTTGGTCAGATGAATTTGATGACAGCTCCTCGTGGGGAAGGACACCCCGAGGTCCGGAAGCGGTTGGTGTTCCCACAGGCCTCCAGAGATCATCACTCAGCAAGGCTGGGACTAGAGACAAATGCAGTCACTCTTGACCTTTCTCTTAATTTCACTACAGAGGCGTCCTTCTCTGTCTCCGTCACCCCCGTGTGTCCGTCACCCATCTCTTTCCCTCTCATCGCTGATGGCATACTGTCAGGTTCTTCAGTTGATGGGGACAGCTCACCCTCCCTTTCCCTCGCCTGCCCCCTTGGGGGATCGGGTCCCCAGCTCAGCCATGTTTAGTATAATGATGTCCTGTCTTCGTCTCTGAGGTTCCATGTATCTAGAGGTGTTTTCCAGAAAGAATAGGGCCATACAGTGGTCAATCAAAAGAGAGGCAGATTCGATAGCCTGCTCTTCTCTGGTGGCTCTGGGCGGTGGCGATGGGCATGAGGGGGCGCGGTGGAGCCACAGGGTCTAAGAAAGACAGAGAAGACCTTTCCTGAGACCTTGAGGTTGGAGGTTGAGGTGCCCAGCCCCGGTCCGGGACCTGTCTTCCCAACCAGGCCCGAAAGCCAAGCGTGAGGAGGTCTTCTGGGCGGTCCCGAGAGGTCTGTCGTGGGCCCCCAGAAGGGGCAAGACAGGAAGTGCCTGGTAGCAGTTGGGGTGGGGGGCACGTTAAGCTCTGGGGGTTCTGCTGGGCCTCACACAGCAGAGAGGCCCTGGGAGGAAGGGATCCCACAGATAGGAGTGTGGGTGCGGGGGGCATCTGGGCTGGTCTGGGGACCCCGATGTCAGAGCCACGTAGGCAGAGCTCCAGGACCATGGCAAGAGCAGGCCCTCCTTCTGCGGCGGGTAGACAGGGCATCACCAGGGTGATGGCAGGGGGGCATGAGTCACTAAGGACCTCTTGCTTGTTGAGGTTGGTTTTTGTGACAGGTGATGAGCGAGCGGTGAGCGTGGGGCTTTGACTCTTACTTCTGGACCTGGGTCTTTTCCTCAGAGTGCTCTGGAAAGAGGTAGGCTGGTTACATACGTGGAGGGGGTAATTTATGAGGGCAGGACGTAGAGGGTGTGTCTGGTGATCAGTGGCTTGTCTCCGTCTACCCGGCAAGGTCTGAATACGGCTGCCTCCAGCCCTGCCTGCCTCTCCAGGCTCACTGAGATCGGGGCATTTCCTCCCAAGGCCAATGGGACACCCACTGGCTCCCCTCGCTTTGGCAGACCCTGACCTGAGGACACAGTCTGATTGATGGCCAGCAGGAGTGTGAAGGCGCGGATCTGTCATGTGGAAAATCAACACACCCTGTAATTGCGTGACACAGGGGTACAGCCCGGGGTTGCCTTTCTGGCCTCGACGACTTGCTGGGAGGCTCTAAGCAGGTTCTTCAGCCTCTCTGAGCCTCTGTTCCCTTCTCTATAAAATGGGGCTAATACTGGGCAGGCCTGTCATGTGGATTAAAGGACACTCGTCCCCGAGGCCCAGCACACAGTAGATGCCACAAAGGGTAGCACTCCCAGCCTGCAGAAGCTGAAAGGACCCTCAGAGGTGGGCTTGCCCAAGCCTCCAGAGCACAAAGGGTGAATGCCTGTCCCAGCCAGGCAGAGCCAGGGCCGGGATTAGAGCTGGACCCCTGAGGTTTTAGCCCTGTGCTCTCCCCACCCCTCTCTGGGGCCTTCATCAATCACTGTAATCCCTTGTGCATCCAGTAAGTCGTGCTGATGTCTGACAGGCAGAGACAGGGCACGGAGCCGCACAGCCCTGCTGGCTTTGTCCTGCTGGTATGACAAGGAGGCGGGGCAGGGATTATAAATCGCCGAGAACATCCCATGTTCCCCAGTGACGCCTGCTGCAACAGGCGAGCTGCGCACGGAGGGGGCGTCCCAGATCTCCCCCCCCGCCCCGCTCCTGTGCCTGCGGACCACCTCCGGGGTGATCGGCTCTGTGGTGGGAACACTGGGCCCCTGCTGAGGGTGCTGGTAAGTGGGACCTTTGCTCTTGGCTCCCAGCCTTCAGGAACAGGAGCTACCCTGCCTGGGGCTTCTGGATGTAGGGAGAAAAAGTAGAAGGGGGGGGGGGGCGGTGAGGCAAGGCACGTATGGAAGCCATGGGCTTTTTAAGGGAAGGATGGCCTCCTCTAAGAATCCCCAGGGTATTTTGGGAGAGACACGGCGCCACAGGGGCACAGCGGCTGAGCCAGGGGCAGGGCGGGAGGGGTCTCGCTGCTCCCCAGGCCCGCTCCCTTCTCCCTCAGACTGCCCCTGCACTCCTGATGCCTTCCGCATGCGTGCGCGGTCCAGTCTGAGGCCATCTGAGTAAACGTGAAGGTTCCCTGAGAACCCGCTTTGGTTAAGGGCCTTTTGCTCCAGGGCCAAGGGCCGAACCCGCCTAGAAAGCTGGAGCCACGGTATCTTTCACCCAAAGGACCAGAAAGTCTCCTTCTGGGCAGATGAGACCAACTGTGTCAGAAGTGGTCGGTGGCCACCCGTCCCCAGGCTCCGCAGAGCCCTGCCCACCCTTCCCACCGCCTCCTGAGACCTGGGTGTCCCTGGAGGGCAGTGAGGCCAGATCTGGAGGTGTGGAAGGGCTGTTCCGCGGGTACTTCTGTCTGAGACGGAAAGGGGGGGGAGAGGGCACCAATGTTTACGGCCCCCAGGGTCTGCGTTGGGACTCACCTGACCCCAGGTCCGGCCACAAGAGGCAAGACGCGCCGTCACCCTGGCCCGCCCCTATTGGAGAGGAGGACCGTACCCCTGACCCTCGCTCCTCCCCGATAGGTGCCGCAGGACCCTTTCCGGCCACCAAGGCCACTTCTGAAGCTGGGCACCCGGGGACGCACCAGCATCCAGGATGTCCACACAGAGCACGTACCCGCTGGAGCCCGAGGCCTCGCAGCTGCAGCCGGAGACCCCAAAGGCCCCAGGCCACCAGCGGCGTCATACGCTTCCCGCCAACGAGTTCCGCTGCCTCACCCCGGAGGATGCTGCCAGCGTGTTTGAGATTGAGCGTGAAGGTGAGTGGGCCCCGCACAGGGTCTGGACGCTGACGCGTCTGTCCGTGGGGAGGAGCCCCTGTCCATGGTGGCTGGGCCCCCAGAGTATCAGATCAAGTGTGTGTGTGCGTGTGCGTGTGCATGGGGATGGGAAGGGCCCCGAATCCCGCTTTCCTATGGGGGAGGGGTGGGGAGTGGGAAAGCACACCTGGGCTTCTGAGCAGATGCTCGGTGGCCAGTGGCATGTGGCATGGTGACCGCTGAGTCACACGCCGTACCTCCCCTTGCAGCCTTCATCTCTGTCCTGGGCATCTGCCCCTTGTATCTGGAGGAGATCAAGCACTTCCTGACCCTGTGTCCAGAGCTGTCCATGGGCTGGTTCCAGGAGGGCCGCCTTGTGGCTTTCATCATCGGCTCGCTTTGGGACCAGGAGAGACTCACTCAGGTGAGGGCAGGCGCCCCTGGGCTGTGATTTCTTCCTCTGGGCCTTTCCCGGGTCAAAAGGACCCACCTCTTTGGAGGGTACGGCTCCCAGTTTGGGGCCCTCCTTGGGTAGGAACGGAGCCCCGATTGGAGGCACTCGAGAGACGCTTGCTCGGCCAGTGGAGCTAGCTGGGGAGGCAGGTATCCACGGAGATGCCCTGGACTCACATCCCTTGCCCGTTCCCAGGAGTCGATGACGCTGCACCGGCCCGGGGGCCACACCGCCCACCTACGCGCCCTGGCCGTGCACCACACTTTCCGGGGACAAGGCAAGGGCTCCATCCTGATGTGGCGGTTCCTGCACCACCTGGGGAGGCAGCCAGCAGTGCGCCGGGCCGTGCTCATGTGTGAGGATGCGCTGGTGCCCTTCTACCAGAAATTCGGCTTCCGCCTCGTGGGCCCATGCGCCATCACCCTGGGCTCGCTCACCTTCAATGAGCTGCAGCGCTCCATGTGGGACCATGCCTCCCGGCGTAGGAACAGCGGCTCCTGATGTCACTGCTCCCCGCACCCCCCCCCCAACCTGGGGGCTCCCACCCGGCCCCAATTTCCCGTTCTCTCCCCAACCCAGCTGCCCAGCAAGCTTCGGTGATACACTTCCCAGCCTATCCTTGTGAGGCTCTCTGGACCACCCCTCTCCCCGGCCCACATTCCAAATTGTGCCAGAGGTGGGGAGTGGTTGATAACCGGGGACAGCAGGAGGGGTCCTGCGACCCACCTCAGCGACTCCTTCATTCTCGGGAATCAATGGGGGGCCCTCTGGGCAGGCAGCATCGTTGTCCCCGTGGGTTGGGCCTGGTGCTCCGAAGGCCCTTACCCTCCCCAGCCTCACGGAGCCCCTTTCTCATCCTCTGCCCCGGAATGAGGGGTAGCTGGGATCAGGAAAGAGCAGAGGCTACCTCCTAGCTCAGCCCCTGTGCCCCCCACCCCTGGCCTCGGACCCCCCCGGGTCCTCTCGTCACTTCCCACGTGGCTCCTTGATGTGGGGTCAGGGCTGTGGGTGGGGCCCAGTGAACGGACGAGGGCTGTGCCTTCCCCCCACCGTCTCTGCCAGGGGCAGCCAGACCCTCACCGCCCCTGGGCTCCAGGCATTTAACCCGGCCCTCTCAAGGGACCCCCTGGGACCCCAAACCTGGTTTCTGGCCCAACCAAATCCCCCACAAGTTTTCCGCCATCCCTTTAGGCCGAGGCCCCGCCCCCCAAAATAAAGTTCCAGCTTTCATTCTGCTAGAGCCCCTCGGGTCAAAAGATGTTACTTGTAAAGAGTATCATTTAATACATTTGAGACATCATCCATATAAAGTTAGCGTTACTTTTAAAAATTAGAACCTTAATATAAACCAGTAAAAAAATGGGTCTGACCGAGCCTTGGGCAACCCCGGGGGGAACCCACCCCAACTCGGGCAGGAGTGAGTAGCCCAGCCCCCGCCCCAACTCGGGCAGGAGTGAGGCAGAGTGGAGTAGGGCTGGCCTTCTCGAAGCCAGCCCCATGAGGCAGAACACTGACTCCAAGGGAGGGCCAAGAGGGACACAGAGGGGACAGCTTCTGTCTGCTCGGAACAAGCAAGGGCTCTCAGCTTCCCAGCCCAGCTGTGCCTCGGTGCTCTTTTCTGCCCCAGACCGTGGCAAAGCCCTTCCCACAAGTCTGCTCCAGGAGCGTTAAGGGCAGGCTCACCAGGCCACCGATGAACGAGGGGCCCGGGCTCTTAGGGTAGAGAGGGGAGGAGAAACAGGAAGGAGGGCTGGCGTGGTGAGGCAGGTGTGGGAACCCTGGCCACGTCCCAGTAAGGGCACGCTCACAGCAATGGGGTGTGTGTGTGTGTGGCCGGGGGGCACCAGCAGAGGCTGAGGGGGGTGATGGGCGAAGCCTGAGGACCTTGGGAAAGAAAGAAGCCCACCCCTAGGCAGTGGTCCCGCCAGCAGGGGAGCGACGGGCGGGCATGGCCCTGAGCCCCTGAGCTGCAGAGAAGCCCGTGCGCGGAGTGTCCCCCAGCCTGAGGAAGGGGGCGCCTCGCTGCCCCGGGGGGACCCGCCTTTGTGACCGTCTCGCCCGGTGGAGGGAGGGCCCGGGCCCCTGGCAGCGGGTCTCCGGGGCGCGGGGGAGGGGGCGCTCTGCAGCCCGGCCCGGGCCCCGGGCCCCCAGCGCCCCGTGAGCAGCAGCGATGCCCCGCCCGGGGGGCAGGGGGTCAGTGCAGCACCTGGTCCAGCTCGTACTTCTCGCAGAAGCGGCTGGTGAAGGGGAAGCAGGTGAGGTACTCGATCCAGGGCCAGTGCACGGGGTAGACGTAGAGCCAGATGACCAGAGAGGCGAAGAGGCCGGCGAAGACCAGCAGCGAGACCAGGATGAGGGCCCTCTTGCGGTACTTGTCGCTGGTGCCGAAGGTGATGTAGGGCAGGAAGGCGAAGGCCAGCAGCAGGCCGCTGAGGAAGCCGAAGATGTGGGCGATGTTGTCGATCCAGGGCAGGAGGCCGCAGACGAACAGGAAGAGTACGATGGCCGACAGGTTGAGGAAGGCCTTCCAGGGCCGCTCCAGCAGCTGCCAGCTCTGGAAGAGCTCCACGAAGAGGCAGGCGAGGAGGCCGAACTGCGAGCCGGCCGGGCCCACCTGGGGCGGGTGGGGGAGGGGAGAAGGGTCATTTCCAGGCGCCCCGGGGGGAAGCCTGGAGCCCCCGGGGACCCGGGTCGGCCTATGGGTGGGCTCCTCCCAGGCGCGGGGACCCTGAACCTGGGGCGGGGGCGGGGGCGGGGAGGGGGTCAGGGAGCAGCCGCAGCAGCCGGGCCACAGCTGGGCTTGCGGCACCCACGTTTTCTGCAAACTCTGGGGACCTACTACGGGCCCAGTGGGTGGTCAGTGCGATCAACGCGACAGACAAGCCCGCTCCAGGCAGCGAACGGCGGGACAGACAGACCCTGAGCGAGCCAACAGCGTTAGGCTGAACCGATCAAAAAACTCGCTGTTTCCGTGAGTCTAGAGTGGCTGGGCGTTGGCGATTCCACACAGCTCAACCCACAGTTATGTGACAGGCAGGTAGGCAGGCAGGGTCGCGGTCACGAAGAGAAACGAAGCAGAGGCGAACAAAAGGAGGGACAAGATCTGGGAAAGCCGGAAGGGATGCCTGAGCGTGACCCAGGGGCAGTGCTGTTCCCCGGCACCCGGGGATTAGGGGATCGGCCAATAAGCCCACAGCTTAGCTGTCCCATCTGCTGTTGAACCTGGCGTGGGAGGGCGCCGTGTGTCCCTGTGGCAGAGCCAGTGGGGGGGCGGGGGTGGGGAGCAGCAGAGCCGGCCCCGCCCCCTGCCCCGCCCCTCCGAGTGCCTACCTCCGCCCGGTAGGGGAGGAAGAGGGCACTGGCGAGGTTGCCGGTGATGCCGCTGAGGATGAAGATGATGGCGATGCGGTGCCAGCCGGCCAGCTTCTCCAGGTCCCGCAGGATGGTCATTTGGAAGACCACAGACACGAAGCAGTGCACCACGCTGGGGAGGGGGGCGCACCAGGCATCAGCCGTCCCGCCTCTGCCTGCGGCTGCCAGCCAGGCACCGCAGGGGCAGCGGGGTCTGGAGGCTCGTGGCGGCTGCGCGCTGGCCCGGGAGCCCTCCTCCAGGGGTCTCTGGGGGGCGGGGGCGGCAGACGTCACAGGGGCCTGGCGGGGAGGGGCGGGCAGCGAGGGGCCTTTTACCCAGCGTGGAGGAACAGAGACAGCCAGAGCCTGTAGAACTGATCTGGGACCTCGGGGTTGAGGAAGGGCAGCAGCCCACACACCTTGTCCAAGCAGTGCACCTGGGGGCAAGCGCGTGGAGGTCAGTGCCCTCGACCCAGCTGGCCCTGACGTGGGGGGGGGCAGAGCCGGGTACCCGCTGCGGGAGGGAACGCACGAGGCCAGCTCCAGCAGGCTGCGGCGCTCACCTCCTCACGCTCAGGGCCCCGCCAGGCCCTGCCTCACCTGGGAGCAGAGTGTTGCCTCTTCGTGGAAATAGCCGTGCATGAATTCACAGTATTCCCGGGTGGTGATCTCACAGCTGGGGGGACAAGGAGGCCAGGGGATGCGTCAGGGCCCTGAGGACTCCTGCCCATTCACCTGCTGCTCAAGGCCTGGCCACAGCGGGCATCGCTGGCAGGAAGGGGGTGCCGCTCTGCGGGGACCACAGCTCCGGGGCAAGCTCCCTTTCATTCTGCTCACGCCACGGGTGACCCCAGAGTCACCAGGTAGGGAGGACACTGGCCCGGGGTGGTGGGTGGTGCCAGAGGATAAGAGGAAGCTCTGGGCAGGGTGCCCGGGGCAGAGTGCCCGGGCTGGCTCACCTGCCCTTGGTGCCGATGCAGCACGGGCGGCCCTTGATCTGGCAGTCCATGTGCAGGAAGCCCGTGCGGTTACTCTTGGCCTGCTCCGTGCAGATCTGCCGGGACGGACACCGGGTTGGGCCCGGGCAGCGGCAGGCACCCCCTCCCCGCCCTTCCTAGACCATGCTCCACCCCGGACACTCACTGGCCACTTGGTGATGTCGTCGGGCCAGATGTGGGCGCCGCTAGAGGCCGGCTCCTCACAGGTCCTGGAGGCAGGGGTGAGAGGGGGCAAAATGAGGAGCTGTGCCCCGCCCCCCAGCCTGCCACACTCCCCTCCAACATCCCCGCAGGAGCCACGGGCAGGATACGCAAGGCCGTCTTCTCATGGGTGGCCCAGCGGTGGGCCACCCTGGGACCGTACCTGGGGTCCTGATGGCACACTGCCCCCGATGTCCGCCTCTGGCCCAGATCAGACTTGTCCATGGGGGGGCCCGTGTCATCCTGCCACTTGACAAAAGTGGCCAAAGTCTCCTGGAGGGTGGAGGAGGGCTGCTTACGACTAGGCGAATGTCCCCGTGAGAGTGGGCAAGGGACCCTCCGGGACAGGGGCTCTTCCCCTCGTCCCCAGGGCTCAGACCCAACTCCCAGACCTCTACCCCCGGCTGACGTTCCCAAGACCTGGCTTCCGCTCCTCTGGGGAGGTCGGCACCCTCCCCGTGCTGGCCCGTGTACAGGGGTGTGTGGGGCCGGGAAGGAGGGAGGGGATGGTCCTCCAGGGGCCCTCCCCAAGGCTAGGGCAAGCGGAGGGCTGGCCCCACCGAGCAGTCTTTCCGCTGGGTCTGGATGCAGCCCGAGTGGTCGTTCTGGACACAGCAGCCCGAGTCCCGCTCAAGGTCTCGCTCCCGAAGCACCAGCTGGTCGATCTGCTGGTCCTTCCGGATGCAGGGCGAGAACTTGGCTCCCAGGTGGATCAAATCGATCTGGGGGAGGGCACAGAGTAAGCGTGGGCCCCGACCTGGCCACTCTGTTGAGTCTCCCCTGAGGGCCCCCTGACGAGGGGGGGGGGGTCCCCTGGGCAAGCCGACCCCCTGCCCAGCTGGGGGTGACGGGGCCCAGGGCCTTCCCGCTGTGGTGCTGTCCCACCCGCCGGGCCCCTCACCGAGCTGGGGCCGATCCAGAAGTTCTCCTGCTGGATGTACTTCACACTCTCATACACACCTTTGTTCCTGAGCACCTGGGGCAGAGGCAGAGGGAGGGCGGTCAGGGGGTTCCCCATGCCAGGGTAGGGCTGAGGGGTAAAGCTGTGGTGAGCCCAGAGCACCCTCCTGCACGGGCCAGGTTGTGGCCACGGGAGGGATTCGGTGGCCGACGACGCTTGATGCCTCTCGGGCGGGTGGGACCCCCGGAGCGGAGCACCCCTAACTTAGCCTGGCTCACCAGCTGGGTGGTGACGTGCTGGGCAAAGCCCACGGGTGCAATGCCATACGTGCAGATCACCAGCAGCGTGATGATGATGTGGACGAAGGTCAGCCAGTAGGTGAAGTAGGGCCTGGGGGACACAAGCCTGGGGTCAGCGGAGCCGAACCCACATCCCATCCCTCAGTCTGTCGAGCCCATCCCCCATCAGCTCCCCTTCTATTCCCCTCCAACTCATCCTTCATCACAGTGACATCCACAGCCCCTACAGGGGGCGCCTGGGTGGGTCAGTCAGTTAAGCGTCCGATCAGTTAAGCGTCAGATCTCATGGTTCGTGAGTTCGAGCCCCGCATCGGGCTCTCTGCTATCGGCACGGGTCCTCTGTATCCCTCTGCCCCTCCCCCACTTGCGCTCACTCTCTCTCTCAAAAATAAATACGCGTTAAAAAAAAAATGCACTCCAACATG
This sequence comes from Lynx canadensis, assembly GCF_007474595.2. NCBI lineage: Eukaryota > Metazoa > Chordata > Mammalia > Carnivora > Felidae > Lynx > Lynx canadensis. The sequence goes on from NC_044316.2 coordinate 55,627,843, forward strand.
TCTCTCCCTGCTTAAAACCCTTAGATGGCTTCCTGCCACCTTGGAATTAAGTCCAACATCGCCCCCTCCTGCTGGCTGCAAGGCCTTACTGTGCCCACCCACATTCTTCTCTTACAGTTCCTGGAACAAACCACAATCCTCGCGGCCCCAGGGCCTTTGCACACGGTGCCTCTTTTGTCGGAAATGCTCTTCACATCTCTCTTTACCCGGCTAACTCCTGCTCACGCTGGCTGCACCCCTCCTCACCAGTTCACTCTCATTCTCCGTCCTCCTTGGGACGCTTGCTATCCTCGTTATTACTTATTTATAATCGGGGTTTAATGTCCATCAGGTCACTGCCCATCGCACACTGGGAGGACTGCCCTCCTCCAATCCTCTAATTTCCCCCAAGGTCTCTGTGCACATCCTGCCCCACGCTCCCCTCCCTCATAGTCCAAGGTTCTGACCGTCCCTCTGGCCCACCGTGCCCTCCCGGTCTCTCCTGTCGGAGCTGTTCTGGGGCCAGTGGGGGATAGCACTCAACGCACGCTTGTCGACTCACTGCTTTCGGGAGCCAGGCTGAGGATACAGGCCAAGGAAACAGGGAGGGTGAAGAGGCAGCAAAGCGCCCGGGGACCCCTCCCAGGTGACGCACATGGTCGCAGGGCAACCCCGGGGACTCGTCCCTGCTTCCCTCACCCGCGGGGGGGTGCTCGCCAAATGCCGGCCCGGTGAGTAAGGGGGCTGCTGCAGGCGAGGGTCCTGGGGAAGCCGGAAGCTCCCAGGCCTCCCGGGGTGGCCCTCGGCCCTCCTGCCCTCTGCCTGCACCTGAGGGCGGGGACGCCGCCCACAACGCCCGGAGCCGGCCGCCTCGCGGCTCACCGGTGGCTGTCGAAGCTCTCCAGCTGGCGCTGCACGGTGCTGCTGATGCTGCGGCGGTAGCTTCGGTTCAGCCAGTTGCCCACCACGCCCAGGCCGTAGTGCCGCCTCTTGCGGTCAAAGGCAAAGTGCTTCACCGTGGAGGCGAGGCGCCTGCTGCGCCTGGCCCCGGGCGCCGCCGAGGCTCGGCCGGAGTCCTTCCTGGTGGGGGAGGGCTCTCAGCCGGCTGCCCCTTCCCCGCACATCCCAGAAGGGGGCCCGGGAGGGACCTGCTGCGGGCTGGGGGAGCCCTTCCCCACCGCACCACTTCCCTCCGCTTGGAGGAAGGCTGCCCAGAACTCACAGAGGGACCTGCACCCCATCGGGGGAGACCGGGGAGGCCGAGCGTGGGATCCCCCGGAAGTAGCTGGCAGAGAGCGGGGGAGACTCGAACACATCGTCGGGCATGGAGCTCATTTCTTCCTGGGGTGGGGTGGAGCGGGGGACACAAAGAAAGACAGCGTGAGGAGTCACTGTCCCAAATACTGCTCCCGACAGCTCAATTCAAGGACAGAACAGAGCGGGACAGGCTCTTGGGGAGGGAGGTGCAGGGCATGTGCCTGGGAGCCCTCATGATTTCCCCGTTGGCACCTGCCCCGCCAGGCCCCTGACGGAGAGACAGGGGCCCAGGAGCTCCGCAAGGCAGCATATCCCTCCAACCAGGGGGCCCTTGGATCTGTCAGGGGCTCCTGGCAGCGCATGATCAAGGCCAGGTCACCAGTCCTAACTCCCAGGCCACCCCGTACCCTCTTCCCGAGGCCCACACCCCATGCTTGCCTTACTAAAAAATGAGGAGTCAAATGTGTCTGCCCCATCGACCACGTCCTCCTCCAGGAAGCTGGGGTAGGCAAAGCTGCGTTTGATCACCCGGCACCGCTGTCCCGTGGCATCCAGCACGGAGCGCCCCTGTGACAGGGCAGAGGCACGGGCATCAGGCCCCCCGCTCCAAAGGGACTGTCAAGCCCATCCTCCCTGGGCAGAGCGTGGCCAGAGACAGGGCACCATCTTCCATAGCCCTAAACGTAGCGCTCTCTCCGCAGTTGGCCGTTTTCCTCTCCCTGCTGACGTCCTGCCCTCTGACTTGGCAGCTAGCTCGCCACCACTCGTTCCACACCCTTACTCCCAAAACTCGGGCCATCTCCCCCAGCCCCAGCTCCGCGGCACGGCACACCGTGCCCCTGCCCCCCTCTCTGACCCCCACGTGCCATGCCCCCTCCTACCTCCGGGCCTCTGCGTGGGCCCTTCCCTCTGCTGAGGAAGCTATTCCTCTCCTGGGGAACTTCTCCTTATTTTTCTGGGCTCAGCTCAAGTGGCTTCCCTGACATGAGCCCCTCTCCCGCACCGACCCCGACACTTATCACACTGACTAGTGACAACTGCCCCCCGGGCCTGGGGGCTCTCCCAGGGCAGGGACACTGGCTCCTGTCACTCTGCAGCCCCCGTGCCCAGCACATCACAGGGGCCGAGTAAACTCGGGTGAACTGACTGCACATTTCACTTCCGACTTGCCCAGCCCGTGTCGGTGCAGAACCCGGCTTCCCAAACCCTGGAGCGCTGGGGCTGGAAGGCCATGGGCCAGGCCCCGGGCCTCTCTGCCGGGTAACCTCATGCATCCGCTGCCCTTGGCACAGAGGGATGCGCCCAGGCGAGCTCTTGGGGGACGCTCTGGGGGGACAGAGAGGGAGGGAGGGGCGGCGGGGGCCGGGCAGAGGCATCTTCACCTTGAGGAGGGCGGCGGCAGCCTGAAAGCTCATGTGGGCCACAGACATCCTCTTGCGGCGGGGCAGGTGGGAGTAGCCAGAGCGGACGCTGGTGAAGGATGTGAGGGACAGGACCCCGGGGGTCAGGGGCGGGTGTGGGGCATGGGGCCTGTCCACCTCGTCCGGGTGGCGGAACGCCCGTCCTCGGGCCAGTGGATCCACAATCTGGAAGAGAGGGAGGGAGGGAGGGAGGGAGGGAGGGAGCAGGTCGGGCCCCTGGGCTCCGTCCCCTGCCACTGCCGCCGCCCCTCCCTCCCCCGCAAACCCACCTTGGGCATCTTGCAGGGTTTTGGAGACTCGGTGCCCTGGAAGGACGGCACCTCCTGGCTGGGGAGCTCCAGGTCCCGCTGGCACGAGGCCTTGAGGCGGCCGTAGCGCACGCTGCAGTGGTGCAGGCTCCTGCGTTGCCAATGCTGCCGCTTCACCTCCCAGTCGCCGCTGACCCCGAACCACTGGGCTGTGCCCCTGCGGGAGCCGAGAGCGCCGCGGGGGTGGGCACGCCGCGGGGACGAAGACCAAAGCGGGCCAGGGCACGTGCAGGGGGGACGCAGGGGGGCAGGGTGCCGTGCACTTGTGTCCAGGGGAGGGGACGTGGGAGGTGACAGCGTGTGTGGGCAGGGGACGACAGGCGACAAGGCACGTGTGTGTGCAGTGGAGGGGGACAGATCGGCTCCCCGCTTTTGCCCCTGGGTTGGTACCCAATGACCAGCTAAAAGGGGTGGGCAGGCCTCCCGGAGTCACTCTGTGGGCCGGTGCCTCCCCCCGCAGCCCCGCTCCTTGACCCACCCCGCAGGCTCCACGCTGTGACTTTCTACAAGGCACACATCGCCCTTGGGCCTCAGTTTCCCCCCCGGAACACGGTGTTAACGGATTCTCATGTTCCAGCCCTGCAGGGAGGGCCGCTCATTAAGGCCTTCCCACTCCTTCTAGGAAGGGGACCCAGGGGCCAGGCCCGGAGAAGGTCCGTAGGGCTGCCGGGGACGGGGGGGGGGGGGGGGGGGGGGCGGGAAGGGTGCTCACTTTCGAATGCTCTGGGACAGGGAGGCCTGGCGGCGGAAGCCTGGGCGCTTCTCTGAGCTGCCCTCCTGCCATCGTCCCCGTGGCTCCTGGAGGCTGACACTCTTCACGTAGGCTGGGTTCCTGGGCCTCTGTGGGAGGACAGGCTGGGACTTGGTGGAGCCCAGAGCCCGGGCTGGCTCTTTTTTGGCTCCCTACGTGAGAGCACGGAGAACAAGCCTCACCCCCAATTTACACGCCCTGAGCTGCTTTCCTTCCAAATGTAAAGTCACCATCTTTTAACTCTTCAGTGACCCCCAGCGTGATTTCCTAGCTCCTGGTTCCCTGTAGGAGGAAGAGCCCCCCGGGGTGAGTGGGTGGCACCAACACAGCACCCCTTTATGCCCCAGGACACTGTTTCAAGCCTGCTCTCAATGAGCCCTTTATGGAGCGCTGGTCCAGGCTGTTGGAAACGTTGCTCATTTCCATTCTCCACGGGAGCCAGGGGCCGCGGGGTCAGGCTGCTGATGCCCAGCGCGGGGGCCCCTTCCCCCAAGTGTGACAGCCCTCGCCCCTGGGCGGGGTGGTGTGGCGGGGCCTAGACAGAAAGGGAAACAGCCAGTCCTGGGTGGAACCGGGAGGCTTTCTCAGGACCGCACATCCCACCGGGAGACCCACAGCGATCACCGGGAGACCCGGCACCGGCGCTCGGGGCCCGCTCACTGTGACATCTGGAAAGGCAGGAGGGGGCACAGGCCTAAGTCAGGGGCTACACAGGCAGCTGGGGCTCAGGCAGAAGGGGCCTCCTCCGCCCGAACAGTGCTGTGTGGGCACGGCTGTTGTCTGGGGCAGGGCGGCGAGCCTCCAGGCTGCCCCCTCACCTGTCCCTTTACCTGGGGCAGCATGCTGGCCTGGTCGCCAGGGGCCGCGGTCTCGGGTGGAGGGATGGTGATGGACAGATTGGGCGGCTTCCGGCTCTGCAGGCGGCTGCTGGACACAGAGGAGACGCTCTCGCCATTCTTGTCAGCGGAGGCCATGGCGGGCAGGGGGGCAGCGCGGCTGGAATGGAAACAGAGAGGGGGGCACGAGTGTGTCGAGAGGTGGCAAGACAGGAGGGGACCGGGGGACCTTGGTGCCAGGGCAGGTGGCCCAGGTCAGGCCTAACTAACTCTGGGGTCTAAACCTCGCAACAAGAGACCGAATCTGACCTGGGTGGGGTATTATTGCAAGAAGGTCTATTTCCGTCCTTCGTCCTTCGTTTGCATTCCAGGCCGGCGGGGGCCTGAGAAATCCCCACCTTTCCACCTCCTCCCACTGCAGGACCACACCCAGAAAGGAGCCTGAGGGCAAAGGACTGAGCTGCCAGGTGACCTTGGCCGCCTTGTCAGCCTGGTCAAAGTAGGCCAGGGGCCAGAGGGCAGCTTCTTGGGACCCAGAGCCCTGCCTTTGATCTCGGGGCAGGGCCTGGGGGAAGACCAGGAGAAGGCTCCGGGGCCACCGGTGCGCTGGCCACAAAGAAGAGGTCCACGGCTGTGCGGGGAGCAGGTGCTTTCTGGGTTTCTAGCAAGGAAGTGGCTGCTCAGCCTGATTGCAGATAGAGAGAAAGCCACCATGCTGGTTCCTGTCCCCTGGGCGGCCTGGTTCCTTTTTCAAAGGTAACCGAAATTGCCACCTGTCTGGTACTTCTCTCTTTTCATGGAGGAAAAACGCTATATCCCAACCATAAAAGTGACATGTGCTCAGACCCAGAAGACCTATAAAGCAGAAAGTGAGCTCATGGCCTGCCTGTCACCCCATCTGCCACCAAACAGCCTCTTTGCAGCTGGAAAAGGACACACATACTTGGGTTCTACACACGCTCCTGCCACAACTTTTCTTCCAGAGTGTGTGCATCTTGTCCCATCAATGCACACAGAGCTACCCTATTTTTCTTTTTTTTAATGTTTATTTATTCTTGAGAGACAGACAGAGACAGTGTGAGTGGGGGAGGGGCAGAGAGAGAGGGAGACACAGAATCTGAAGCGGGCTCCAGGCTCTGAGCTGTCCCCACAGAGCCTGGCGCGGGGCGGGGCTCGAACTCACAAACCGCGAGATCATGACCTGAGCTGAAGTTGGACGCCTAACCGACTGAGCCACCCAGGTGTCCCCTATTTTTCTTTTCTTAAAAAATGTTTATCTATTTGAAAGACAGTGGGGGGGTGGGGTGGGGCACAGAGACAGGGAGGCAGGATCAGCGCAGAGCCCGACATGGGGCTTGAACTCACGAACCGTGAGATCACGACCGAGCCGAAATCGAGAGCCGGTCACACTTAACCCACTGAGCCACACCAGCGCCCCTAGATTTCATTGAGTGACTACCAAGATTTTATTGAGTGGAACATACCAAGATTAAACCAATTCCAGACTGATGGCAGCTGAGGGTGTTTTCGGCATTTTGGACCTGTGCCTGGTGCTCACCGACACCCCTGCCTAGACCCAGACCGGGTCCTTGTCCCAGCACTAACCCAAGACAAACTTCTAGAAGTGGAGTTGCTGGGTTGAAGAGTAAGTTCATCTTGAATCTCAATGGATCTTGGGAAATGGCCTCGCCAGAAGGAGGTGGCAATTTACTGACTCCGCCCCGATCTGGGGCTTTTCTACTCTCACTCCGGTCACCAGCCCCCACTTCCCCTTTGACTCCACCAGAATCAAGGCCCTCTGCCTGTTCTATTCTCTTCCTTTCATCCCTCACTCTGCCCTTCTTCTGGCTAAAATCTGCGGCTACTTTCTCTCCCCACTTCCCGAAGCTGCTGGAGCGGGTTTGGTTTCTCCTCCCTCCTGTAAGGCCAGGGGCGCCACATCCACCTGCTGATACAGCGGGGCTGACCCCGGGCTGTGCACGGACGCGGGGAGTCACACAGGAGCCCTCCGGGTAAGGGCATGTGGGGCCGACGTGTGACACAGGGTGACAGCAGCCGCGTTTGTCCCGAGTCTGTCCGTCCCCTCCATCTCTACCTGGCCTCACCAAAGCTACCGTCTTCTCTCACCCGAAGGACCACAGGCAGCCTCCTGAACAGTCCACCCGCCGCCCCTCGAGCCCCCACCCTCATGACCGTCCTCTACATAACAACAAAAGTCACCTTTTAAAAGCACCAATCACACCACATCACTCTCTGCTCAACAGTGTCCCACGATTTCCCATTCTCCCTTAAAACGAAGTCCAAGCTTCTCACTGGGGCCTTTGAGCCCTGAGTGGCTTTGTCTCCTCCTTGCCCCCGACCCGGCCGCTCTAGGCCCCCGACTGTCTCGCACCTGCTAAGCTCGGCTAGGGGCGCCGCGAGGGGTCACGGTCAAAAGCACGCTGCAGGTGGGTGGTTCTGGGCTTGACCTGCACAGAGGCTTGCACTTGACCACAGGTCACCCAAGCCCTCACCTTATAATGGGGGAAAGACCTCCCCCTAACCAAGAGAGGCGCCCTGGGCATCAGGTGACAGAATGCACGACACACGCCCAGGCTGTATGCGCACACAGAAACGTGGGCGGGAATGTTCATGGCAGCATGTTCAGCAGGGCCCAAAGGTGCAAACGACCCCAATGCCCATCAACAGACAAACAGACCAACAGAAGGTCCCACATACACACAATGGAATGATTAGTCACAAACAGCAGGGCAGCGCTGACATGGTCCAGCAGGGATGAACTTTAAGGATGTTTATGCTAACCGAAAGAAGCCAGACACAAGGGACGCCTGGGTGGCGCAGTTGGTTAAGTGGTCGACTTGATTTCCGCTGAGGTCGTGATCTCATGGCTCTCTCATGGCTCTGTGCTGAATTAAATGTGAATTGTAGCTCAATGAAGCTGTTAAAAAAAGTCTCAGGCAGGTGCTCCCCAAACGTCAGGCCTCTGCCTGCGCTGGTCCCTCCATCCCCACGTCAGATCATCACACGGTGGGACAGGTAGCTCCTTCCTCTCACTCTGGTTCCAGCCGGAGCGCTGCCTCCTCCGAGGAGCCCCCCTTGACTGCATGAAGCAGCCCCCTGGCCCTCCCCTCCCTTCAAGTCTCTCCGTCACTCTACCCGGGGTTGCCTCCCTCTCTCTCTGCCTTGTTCACTGCTGCGCCCCCACCTCCAGAGGAGTCCCGGCCGCAGACAGCATCAGTTCGTACATGTTGAAAAGCAAACAAATGAGCAAAGCAGTTGGTGCCTTGGGTCCAGCCCTGCCCCTCCCCCCACCCCCTGCTAACCGGGTTCCTACCTTCGGATCTGGGCTGAGCTCACAGCTTCCTGGGTCTTGTCGCAGGGGTCTTTAGAGCATGATCTAGTATGTTCTAGTCCTTCCCTCTCTCTCTGCAGATGCTCTGGGGTCAAGTTTCAGCTGTGTGGCAGGTGGACAGACGCAAAGGCAGCCGGTTCCAGGCCGAGCAGGGCAGCTCCTTAGGCGCACGCAGTCTCTAAGGAAGGAAGGGCAGACTCAAGCAGGCGCGTTGGGACCAAGGACCTTTCAATCTTCCTGACCTCAGTCTCTGCATCTGTAAAATGGGGTAATCCCACCGGCCTCGTGGGTGAGGGGTTAAAGGATATGTTCTCGCCACCTGGAGTAAGAACCCCTCTTGGCGGTGAGCTGGGTGCTCAGACGGCCGGGCAGCCAGGGGGGTCCAGCCTCAGAGGGTTTGCCTAAAAAGCCACCTGCAAGCCCCCCCCCCCCCGCTCTGGGCTAGGAACCCCAAATCAGGGTGGCCTCTACTTTATTTTTCCCGTTTCAACATAACTTCACTACACACGTTTAACTTAAACACAAAGTGTTGGCTGTCTTCTGATCATTTCCTTTCTTTAAAAAAAAAATTGTTTTTGGGGGGAGCACCTGGGTGGCTCAGTCAGTTGAGCGTCCGACTTCGGCGCAGGTCGTGATCTCACGGTTTGTGGGTTCGAGCCCCGCGTCGGGCTCCGTGCTGACAGCTCAGAGCCTGGAGCCTGTTTCGGATTCTGTGTCCCCCCTTTCTCTATGCCCCTCCCCCACTCACGCTCTGTCTCTCTCTCTCTCAAAAGCGAATAAACATTTAAAAAAATTAAAAAAAAATTTTTTTTAATGTTTATTTATTTTTGAGAGAGACAGAGCATGAGCGGGGGAGGGACAGAGAGAGAGAGGGAGACGCAGAATCAGGAGCTGTCTCCAGGCCCTGAGCTGTCAGCACGGAGCCCGACACGGGGCTCGAACTCACAAACCGCGAGATCACGACCCGAGCCGAAGTCGGACGCTCAACTGACTGAACCACCCAGGCTCCCTTCAACATTTCCTCTCGATTAGAGTAAGGCAGGTATTTCAGACAGTGTTCAAATGATTCAGAAGTCGTATTCGTTCTTTTTTTTTTTTTAGAACATTTTTTAAAATGTTTATTGAGAGAGAGAGAGAGAAAGAAAAAGAGGGAGACAGACCAAGCAGGTGCCACACTCAGCAGAGAGCCCAACGTGGGACTTGATCCCATGAACCGTGAGATCACGACCTGAGCTGAAATCAAGAGTCAGACGCTTAACCGACTGAGCCACCCAGATGCCCCACAAGTTGTGTTCATTCTTTAAACGATTTATCCAGGTCACATCCACACAACATAAGATCAAGCATCTGAAGGTAAAGAACTCTGTGATATTTCGCTCTAGGAGCTCCCGCACAGGGCACACTCTGCAGCAGACCCTCGGGGAGCAGAACCCTGACAGCTACCAGAGGCAGGACAGGTCAAGTATTCCCGTGCAACCAGGCCTGGCCTGGCCCTTCACACGCATTATCCCATTGTCCTCAAGACACCTTTCAAAACAGACATCTGCCATCGCTCCCCTTTTGTGGCTGGGAAGGGAGGAGGCTCAGAGGGGTTAAGTAACTGGCCCAAGCTCACACAGCCAGGAAGGGAACAGCTGGGTCTCTTTAAGAAACAGGAGCCACCCCCCACCCAGCCCAAAGCTAGAGCACACTGGGGGCTGGACGGCCCCCTATCAGGGTGACAGTGGAGTCCAGCCCAGAGGGAAATTATACTCAAAAGCACTTAGACTCTGTTCCTCAGAGGCCCAGGGTTACCAAGAGGGGCCCAAGGGGCTGCCATGGGGCCCACCAGAGGCTAGGGGCAGGTCTGCGCCCTCCCTCTGACTCCACGGGGCAACAAAGGCTTCCAACCATAGGAGGAACTTTGCGGGGGGTGGGGGGGGTGGGGAGGGAGTGGGCGCCAGAGGGGGTCCTGAGGAAGAGCTGGGGGCCCGGATGTTTCTGCTTTGGGTTTGACCAACAGACTCAAGCATCCTTCTTTCTTCCGCAAAGTGCTGGGAGGCCCGACCCCACACCTCAGGGCAGACTGGCCGTGGACGATGAGGCCGCCCAGAGATCACGGGCAGATGGGCCTTAGCGTTGGGCCAGCTGGCTCCTCAGATCCCACTTTGCGTCTGCTCTGGGGACAGCTCCCAGACAACAGCCTCACCTGGGGCCCCTGCACGGAAAGTTCTCCAATTTAGTTTCCTTTGGGACCAGGGTGCAGTGAGAGGGCACCAGGCAGGCACTGTCCTGGGAAACTGGCACCAAGGAGGGAGGGAGGCAGGCGATGGAAGAAAGCTGGGAGAATAGGGCTGCCGAGTCCAAGCTTGGGTGAGCTCATCAAGCATGTAGGATCCTTCTGGAACTCAGGGCCGGTCACACTTGCCTGGAGTAGATACCCAGGGCCCTTCAGAACCTGCCCTGACCCCCACCTGATACACCAGTGTCCCTGCAGATTCCCAAACCCCCACTTTCTTGTCTGAGTCCCTGCACCTCCCCTGGTCGCACAAGGCTCCACCTTGTCTGCCTGGGCGACGCCAGGTGAAATGTCACCTCCTCCAGGAAGTCTGCCCTGTCACCAGACAGAACCAACCACTTTCTCACTTGCCTCTCCTGGCATTCTGCAGAGATCTGCCCGTGCGTAGGCCTGGGCCCTGGGCAGAGGCAGGTCTAGGCAGAGGCAGGTCTGGAATAATCAGGCCCCTGCTAAGGGCTGATGGGATGGGAGGCGGGGGGGGGGGGGGGGGCGCATGCATGGCTGCAGACTGTCAGTCCACATGGACCCTGGACCAAAACTACCTCCCCCCATCCTGCACCCAGCCCACTCTGGAAAGCTCCACAAAGTGCCCACTGCCCTGCTATGGCTCTGTGACCAGATGCTGTCCCAGGATGAGCCCCCACTGGGTCCCCCGTTCCCCCCTCCCCAGCACAGCCCAGACTCCCCAGCCTGGGACCCGCTGTGTTGCAGACCATCTGTGCCACTGTCTTGACAGAAATAAGGGCAGACACAACCTTAGGCGGTAGGACTGGGGAGACTGGACCGGCCCCAGGGCACTTCTGGGGGTCACAGGGAGAAGCGGCCTGGCCCTGGAGAACAGAGGCAGGGCTGCGCGCGTGCCTTCCTGGGGCGCAGCATGGTACCCAAGACCATTTTCACCATCTTCGTGGCCCAGGCCACGTCCTGGCCTGTAAAGAAACTTTACCCTCCCCCCCTTTCCTTCACTGCTAAGCAAGGGAGTTGGATGAGGTGATGGCCCAGTATTGATGCCCATGAGGCCCACACATTTAGTACAAAACACCACTTTCCCACAGCCCCTCTCCACCACGGAGGGGTGAGTCTGCTCCTGAGACTGACCCCAAACTTGTGCAGAAGCACCAGAATCCCAGTTCCTTCCCGAGAGCGGCAGGGGGCAGAGGGTAGGGCCGGTAGTGTGGTGGGGTCATGGAGGAACCCAGACAGAAAGTGCTGGAGTTTTGGGAGCACCCCGCCCCACACATGTCTCCCACGCCCCAGAAATGCTTGCTCACTGCAGAGGAAATTGTGACATCCTGGGACCGGGCTTCCTCCTGGCCCACAGTCACATCCGCTGCTCCAAGACCCCCTGGGTTGGTGCAGCGGCCAGCCTCCGGGTCGGGGTGGGGGGAGCGTGGAGAGTCTGAGAGCCTGTCCCACGCAGCGAGGCCAATGCCACCTGCCCAAGCTGGATCCTGGCCTCGCTGGGGCCCTCCCCCAGAAGGACCTTCAGCCCCTGCCCAGAGTAGTTGGAAGACTTCGAAGGGGCCTGGGTAGGGAGAGAGGACTGAGGGTGGAGTCTGTCTGTCGTGGGGTGGGGTGGGGCAGATCCAAAGAAAAAGTGAAGTGCACAGTTCAAATGACCCAGAGGGACCCAGGGGCTGACACTCTGTCACCCCTGCACCACGCCCACAACCAGTGGTGTGACCCAGCTGCCGGCAGCCAGGCGCACATGACAGAAATGCAGACTCAGAAACCACTCAGTGATGCCCACAGAAAACCTGGTTTCCTCACAAAGGGTGGGGCTGGGCACTACCAGCTAAGCCCTATCCCGACAGTCACAGCCCGGCCTCGGCCGGAGAGGTCCCCTGCCCGAGATCTGGCAGCGCACATCCAGACGGGGCGCTGGAGGGGCCCCCAATCCCCTCCCCACCTGCCTGTCACCGATGCACCCTAGCAGGTTTCTGAATGCTCCCCTGGTCTTGCCCATGGTGGACGGGGTCTCCGGAATCCCCAGCCTCTGAGGACTTCACGACCCAGGGCAGGGAGTGAGCCGCGGCAGCTGACATCAGCGCTTAGCCTGCGTGTGGCCAGAACTGGGGACCAAGGGGAGGGAGGGAGGGACTCGGGCAAGGGGCAAGCATGCCCTCTGGTAGAGGACAGAGGGAAACCACTACCAGCCACCAGATGGGATCAGGAAGTTCAGGGGACCTCCTGGGGGGGAGGGGCGGCGCAGGTCCCCTGAACCGAGGAAATAAAGAAACCGCCACTTGGCCGTGGTGGGTGAGTGGGCCACGGGAGGTCCAGAGGGAAGGGAGGCGGCTCGGGGCTGCGGGGAACCTGTCTGTCCCCTGATGAATCACAGGATGACAGGATGACGGCCAGGGGCAAGGAAGTGGCCTCTCTCCCCTGTTTCCCTGCCATAGAAACTGAAACCGGCCTGTCCCTCCGCCACAGCCCTTCTGGGAACCAGGTCGTTTTTAGAAAGCTGCGAAGAGGAAGCTGGCCCTCACCCACTGTGCAACCCCCAGGCAAACCCTGGCTTCTGCTGACCTCGGGAAGTTGCTCCAGCTCAGGGCCCAGGCGCTTATGTAAAGGCGGTCGTTTGTCTAACCCGTGTCCCTACGGGCTTCCCGATGGCCAGTGACTCACCCTCGCACCTCCCTGCCCTGCTGAGTGGGGCCGGGAGCAAAGGCCAGGAAAGTGCAGAGGCGACTCTGAGGGCCGGGGATCAGGACTTAGGAAGGCAAGGGACGCGGGGAGACGGAAGGGGAAGGGACCACCACGTCCCCCTTGGAGGCTTTGAACTCCAAGTCACTCCCCGGTCAGAGTTAGAGAAGCCAGCAGGAAGTGTCCGCGGGCCTCTCCGTCCCTTCCGGCCAGCACCCACTTCCCCACTACACTGGCACCTGTGCTCAGCCCAGCCTCACCCTGCCCTGCACAGGGAGAGGCCGCACCCACAGAGGACCCCGGCCCCGAGAGCCCCCATGTCTTCACCCCCCCACACCTTTAAGGGCTTTGCTCACACTCAGTTCAGAAGGTAAAGAATGGAGAGGAGGGGGCACAGTCAGGGGCTCGAGGACCTGCTGGCTTGTCCCCACCGTCCCCACCAGACCCCAGGTTCTGGATTCCCCTTGACCCAGTTAGAGTGGCTTAGGTAGCAGGGCCGACCACAGACCCAGGAAGCGGGCCCCGGGCTCCAGGCTGAGGCTGTGAGCCTGTGGGAGTCCGGGGTGGGGAGGCCACGTTCTTAGAGCGCCGCAGACCCCGACGCCCCTTTGCAGTACGCATCAGCTTTCTCAGGACCGCACGCCAGCGGGGCGGGCAGAGATGTGAAGGCCCCGTCCTCTGTGGGGGCCCTGGGCCCAGGAAACCGGCTAGGCTGGATGCAGCAGCCGCTGGCAACATGCAGGGGCAGGCAGGCGGCACTCAATGCCGCCACGTGTCCCCAGCTGGACACAGTGCTGGGCCCTGGTCTCCAAGGTGCCCTCTGGGACTTTCTGGACTCCAGAAGCTGCTCGTAGAAGCACACGAGGGGACAGCAGCTGAGCAGGGATGTACGTGCCTTTCCACACCCCAGGAAAGCAGCAGCTCCCAGAGCCTAGGGGCCAAGTGCAGCTTGGGGACAACAGAAGAAAGGGAGCACAGGGGCCCGTCCTGGGGTGCTCTGCCCAACGGCCCAGCCTCCTCTGGGAAGGTGACACGTTCTGTCCCAGTTCTGTTACTCCCTGAGCATCACAGTGAAGAAGGGAGGAGGCAGGGGGGCCAGGCAGCTGGGTGGCTCAGTTGGCTGAGTGTTGGTTGAGCTCAGGTCGTGCAGTTTGAGCCCCACGTCGGGCTCACTGTATTGAAGCTGAGGTCGGCACACGTGGAGCCCACGTCAGGTCCTCTGTCCCTCTCTCTCTGCCCCTGTCCTGCTTGCTCTCTCTCTCTCAAACATAAACTTTACCTATCTAAAAAAATTGTTTTGTAATGTTCATTTTTGAGAGAGAGGGAGGCACAGGATTCAAAATAGGCTCCAGCCTCTGAGTTGTCAGCACAGAGCCCGACGTGGGGATCGAACCCACAAACTGTGAGAACCTGAGCCAAAGTTGGACGCTTAACAGACTGAGCCACTCAGGTGCCCCCAAAGTGAATAAACTTAAAAAAAAAAAAAAAAAAAAAAGGAAGTGGCATCGGGGGTCCAGAGGCCCTGACTCTTTCTGGGCCAGATACCGGGGCAGAAGAGGCTCCTAGAAAGGGAGGACACACCGCTGGAAGCCATGTTGACCCGAGCTGGGTGCGGACTGGGCTTTGCTCCAAACAGGCAAGAGGATCTGTCTCTCTTAGGATCCTGCCGTGCTGGGAATTGGTTTTTGTTGTGTTTTCAAGTTTATAATTATTATAATTTCACAATCTCTGCATCCAACGTGGGGCTGGAACTCACAACCTCGAGATCAAGAGCCAACCCTTGAACCAACCCAGCCGGGGGCCCCTGGCAGTTGGGTTTTCACTGGCTGAGGCCCAGCCCATGCTCAGTGGTTGGGGGAAGGATGGGGTCCAACATCGGTTGGGGAGCGGGGCGGGCCTACTTCACCCCTGCTGGAAGCTCCCTGACACCAAGGGGTGACCAGACTGTTTCCAGACAGGACCACACTCAGTACACAGAGCAGGGCTCTGTCTTGAGTTTGCAAGGGTGGGGTCCACCTACTTTCCACCCACCTCCTTGTGGCCTGGCTCCAGACGGTGAAAAGACGGTCCAACTGGGGCACCTGGGAGGCTCCGTCGGTTAAGTGACTCTTGACCTTGGCGTAGGTCGTGATGTCACGATTCATAGTTTCAAGCCCCAGCTCAGAGCCTACTTGGGATTCTGTCTCTCCCTCTGCCCCTTCCCCCCTTTCTCTCTCGTATGCTCTCTCTCAAAAGAAAAAAACACTGTCCAACTGGGGGAGACTGGTGCCCAGCCCTAAATGCTGTGTGCTGCAGGCAAGCCACTTCACATCTCTGACCCTAGTCTGTTTATGCATAGCCTCCCGGGAGTCTGAAATCTAGGTGGCTTTGTCACCATTAGCCAGGGCTCACTTGGGTGGACATTCAGCAGTTGGGTGGACATTCAGCAGAAGGACAAAGGCTTACCATAGTTTATGGAGAGGTAAGCACCTTGCCCACGACCACTCAGCCGGAAGTCAGGCCCTGGGCTGTCCTGGGTCCCCCTCACTTCTGGAGGCCCAGGCCGGCCCCACGGCTGGGAGGGAGCATGCCAGGCAAACAGTTTTCAGCTTGTAAACAGTCATTAAGGAGCTAATAAACCTGACTTCCCAGAACCCTGCCCTGGAGCTTGCTGCTTCCCTCCAAGGGGCTGGTCCTAGCCCCAATGGCTGCTAGACCTTCAGGGCCCTTGGACCCGGGCTCATCCGGGCCATTCAGACAGGGGAATGTGGGGATTTGTAAACCCTACTCACCGAAGTCCCTGCGTCACTTTGGGGCAGCATGGATTCTCCTGTTGAGGAATGAGGAGGGCTGCGGGGAGGACAGAGACAGGACTCAAACCCTGGCCTGGCCACCTACTTGCTGGGAGACTTTGAGCAATTTGCCAGAGGAAACTGAGCCTCGGTTTCCTCTGCTGTGAAATGGGGGGATGCCTCCCCCATCCAACAGAGAGGACATGAGATTGTGAATGCACAGAACCCAGGCCGCTATCGCTGGCCAGTGATTGGTAGCTTCTTTTATTCCTGGTTGACCACGGCTCAGTTGGGTCTCTACATCTGAGCCAAGAGCCCCAGTGGTAACAGATCTCTATTTGACAGGTGGGGAAACTGAGGCTCAGAGAAGTCAAGTCACCTGTCCAAGGCCCCAGAGTTAGGGGGTAGTGATGTCTCTTGCCACCCAGGCACTGGTGAGGCAAAGCGGCCAAAAAATGGGCCTGGGGTGGTGACCGAGTGGTCCATGGGCTGGGGGCGAGTGTAGGTGTGGGCCTCTGAGACTCAGGAGTCCCTCCCAGCAGCCCCTAGGCAGAAATGACATCACCTGGCACTTAGGTAGTGCTCCTCGGCTTATCACAGGGTTTTCTCAAACATTCTCTCACACTGCCCTTATCTCATCACCAGTGAGATCAAGGGCTCAGGCCAGATTTTAGTGCCAAGTCCTGCTCTGGCCCCATCCCACAGCGGGTCCCCCACCTCCTGTCTCAGGCCTTCTGGGGGCCACCCTGGAGGCCTGACCTGGGGAGGGCCATCCGGAGAGGAAAAGATGCTTTCTGCCGTCCGGCAGGGGCGGGCCCCCCCGAGGATGCTCTTGGCACAGGCTGTGGGGCCGCACGTGGGAGGTAGAGGAGGCAACCAAGGCTCTGAATGGCTTACCCCGTTCCTGGCCCCAAGAGCCCGGCCGGAGGGAGCAGAGCTGAGGGTCACCGCCGCCATGACCCCCTCGCCCCCCATCACAAAAGCTGGGGGGGGGGGGCAGGGAAAAGCCCCGGCTGGGAGAAGCCAACAGTTCCTGGTCTGAGACTCCACTCCCACTTGGAAACCCACCCTCCCGTTCCCTCTTCCCTCCGCCTCTCGGAGCTGAGGTTCCCCACCCCGGATCAGCCCCCCTACAGAGTAATTCTAGCACTGTTCCCAGCATGTTCTTATCGAGTCCTCCCCAGAGCCCACGAGGCAAGGCCCCTGTCGTCCCCACGGGCCTGTGCCAAGGGCCACAGACACGCTCCTAACAGCAGGCGTGATGCCACTATTGTGGCAGCTCCTACCTCAGGCTCCCGGCCCCCAAGACTTCACGTGCGACACCACTGGAATCCTCCCGGCAACTCGTCCCGAGGCTCTACTGTTACCCCACTGTATAGCTGAAGAAACTGAGGCACGGGCTCTAAGTGACCCTCATCCTACCGACCACTATCTCGTAGGCCACTGTGCCCGCCAGCTTCTGGGCCTTGCTTCTTGGCTCCCCACGCTGGGAATCCCCCTCCTACCGCCCTCCCACCCTCCTGGCCGGCATCCCTGATTGGCATTGCCCACTTAGCTCCGACCATTTTCCTAGCACCCCGCCCCCACAACATGCCTTCTGGCAGCGTCTGAACGGCAGACAAATGACTTGTGTCTGGGTCCCCGGGTAAGCGCACACAGTGACGGAATGTGGACGCAGTGCTCCTACTTCCCTGAAGACGAGGTGATGAATTCTTATTTACACACCTCCAACTCCCATTAGGGAAGCAACAGTAACTTTATGGGCTGGGTGGGAAAAGCCCTTGTTTTCCCCCCAGTGACGGGATAGGTGGGGCCACGTGCCCTGGCCTGTATCCTCGGAGCTGGCTTCGCCCGGTCGCCTTCCCAGCCCAGCCACCACGGGTGAGTTTGGCCTGCACTCCCAGTGGCCACTGACATCCCCGCCAATCCTCCCCCCAGCCTGGCTCAGCTGGATGGGAATCCGGGAGCAAACGGGTGAGCTCACTCCGGAAATCCCCGAGGGTGGCCAGGGTAACACTGCTCCAAAGTGGGTGGTACAGGCCGGAGGGGATGTGCAGAGAGGGGGGGGGGGGGGGGAGGCAGCCCAGAGAGCACATCTCCCCAGATGCCGCACCGCGAGGCAGGCGGGAGGCTGGGGCCACCCCGATGCTGCTACCACTCATCCTGAACCAAAAAGAAGTGGCAGGTGGCTCGCTGAAGTCACCTGGGCAGGAGCAGGTACGGGCATGCACAGACACACCCCCTCGGCGTCTTCCTGCTCTTATCTGCCGTCTCATCGGGCACAGTCTGTTGTAGGTTGACGGGAACCCTCTGAAGGGCTCCAGCCACCGGTAAAAACACCACCACCGACGAAGAGCCAGGCTCAGACCCCGGTGGCCTCTACAAGGTATTTGTGCCGCCGTTAATTCCTCCTCTGAGAAGAACAGAAGCGCCCTCCTGGGCAGTGTGGGTCTGTGCGTGTGTGGGATACCACGGAGACCTACAGCTCACAAATGAGCGAACCAGATAGGAGTCAGCTGGCCGTTTACCAGCAGGTGGCACAGGGTTTTGGGGCTGGGCCTGGGAACCGCGGCCCAGGTTCAATATCAGGCTCTACTGCTTAATTCCTGAGCAGCTTTGCACAAGTCTTGAATGCTGCTTTGTGCCACGAGAGACACTAAAGACAGAGGCCCCTGTTCCGGGGTTTTCGATCAACAAAAAGACAGCAGCGCCATTCCAGCCCTTTGAAGTTTAAAAGCAAAACAGCCGACAACAACAAAAAACAAAACCCACCAAGAAAACCCCCCAGAAACTGCCACCTGCCCTCTTGCCCTGCCAGAGTTCTGGGGGGGTCCAGGAGGCCAGGGTCCAGAAGTGAACAGAACGTGGACAATGGACACTGTCAGGAAATGGGAAGGGAGGGCAGTGGAGTGGCCCAGGCTCCTGGGCAGGGACAGTGTCTTCATTCCATCCCATCCTTCTAGGACACCCCCCCCCCCCCCCCGCCCCAGCCCCTGAGAACTGAGCCAACATTTCTGAGCCCCATTCAAAGGACTCGTCCCTACTGGGGTTCCCCTGGCCTGCCCCTTGGCTAACATCAGGAGCAGGGGCTGCCTCGCTCTGCCAGCTGGGGGACCCACCCTGGGGCCTCTTGTCTAACCCAGGGTTCCCACAAGCCACAGAGGACCTTTTTATTGCTGGAGGGAAGCAGATTGGAGAGCCACAAGGAACTAGAAGCCTGTCAGTCCTTGGATGTTATTTTCCTGGTGTAAATAACCAGAAGAGTTAGGTGTCAGGTTAGAAGGGAAAATTCCAGCAGGTCACATGGCATTAGGCGTCCATGCCTGTCTCAGCAATCCAGCTTTGGGAAAATCTATGAGAACAGAGTTGTCCCCATTCCCTCCCCCCCCCGACCAGGGGGATATTTGAGCTGGAGGGCTGTCCTGGCTCACCCTGCATGGGAGGCTGCCTTAGGGGTGAAGCACTCCAGGACTGAGCCTTGAGAGGGCCCTGTGCCCAGCCCCTGGGACTCAGCTCCTCCCCCACAGCACCCAGACCTGCTTCCTGTAGGGCCCCCGCTTTGAGCAGGGAAGAGGCAGGCTGATGGCACCAAAGGAAGTCCTATTGCTGGGGGACTAACTGCCCTCACAACTTAAGTTTACTCTGTTCTTCTCCTAACCCCTGGGGAAACTGAGGCAAGCAGGGGCAGTCCAGAAGTAACTTGACGGGCCAGGTGCGGCTCCAGGGTCTTTCAACCTCAGCGCAGCAGTGACATTTTGAGCTGGTTAATTCTCTGTGGTGGGAAGCTGCCCTGTGCACCGTAAGACGTTTTTAGCAGCATCCCTGGCCTGTACCCACCAGATGCCAGTGGTAACACTCCCCTCCTTCTCCTGAGTTGTGACAACCAAAATGTCTCCAGACATGATCAAGTATCTCCTGGCACCAAAAATCAGTCCCCTGCTTGCCCCTCTGCCCTCCCTATGAAGTGGCAGGAACACAGAGGCTGGGCTCATCCTTTTACCAGCAAATGTCACCAACGCGGGGTCCTAAATTATTTGGGAACCAGAAGCCAGTTCACGTGTGGGGTCATCTGGCAAGCCCCCCCCCCCCCCCCCGGCCCCCTTTAGCCTTTCACCCAGTTATGCAGGGGCTGAGACCTCAGCTTCCCCTCTGCCCTGGGATGGGAGAGTATGTCTAGCAGACATAATCCTTTCTAACGCGCACCTAACCCAAGGCCCTTGGAGCAACAGAGGGGACTGCTGGGTCCAATTTCTGAGCTCCGACCTAAACTTGCTGTGAGTCCACTCTCCCGCACCTGTTTCCACCCTGGCGAGGCTGAAAGCGGCCAGGCGGCGGCCCGCTGCTCATCCAGGAAGAGAAAGGGGAGGAAAGGGTCTGAGTTCCAGGAGCTTCTGAAACGAAGGCGAGACTGCGCGGTCCCGTACCCAGACAGTCCCCTCTCTTCCTCCCGGGGGCTTTACACTTCTGCTCAATCGTCGTGCCCCCTACATCTGGTGACCCGTGGCCAAGGGACCTCTTAGGCGTCTCGCCCCAGCCGAACCCCAGGGACCGGCAGCCCGGGTCCAGCAGCCCCGTCGGAGCCCAGCCCCGGCCTCTAGCCTCGGGCGCGGCCCACGTGGGGCCCGAGCGCTCCGCAGGTCGGGCGCCCTCGCGGGCCCCGCACAGCAGCCCCAGGCCGGGCCCGCGCCGGACCCCGCGGACCCCTCTGACGCCTGCGGCCCGGCCGCCGCGTGCCGAGCTCCGCCCTTCACCCCGCGCTCACCTCCCTGCGGCCCCACGTCCCCGGGACGCAGCTCCGAGCGGCGCCGGCCAGCGGCTGGGCGGTGGCTCCTGGGGGCGGGGCCCCGGCGCTCCGCCTCTTCCCTACCTGCGCGCGGGCGGAGGGGGCGTGGCCTGGCGGTCTGGGGCGGGACCGGGCGGCCCCGGCGACCTGGGGCGGGGCCTGGCGGCCTGGGGGCGGGGCTCCGGGCGGCGCGGGAGTAGGCTGCCCGCCCCGGGGCGCCGGGGGGCCGGGGGACCGGGGGGGGGGGGGGGGGCTCGCGCCTCTCGCTCTGCGCTCCGATCCCTGGTTTGGGGGCGGGCGTCCCCGCCTGGGGAGAGCCCTGTTTTCTACGGGAGCCGATCTCTTCCAGGCGTCGTCCTCTCCTCCCGGGACAAAGCGCATGATCTAGGTCTGAACTGCCATCACGTCACCCCTCCCCCCCAAGGAATAGTCACTCCAGTGACGACCCCCCCCCCCCCCATCCCGCTCCAGCCAGCGCTCTCATTCTAAGGCCAAGTGGACCTGTCCCTCGAACCTTTAGCCGCTCACTTTCCCTAAAACGCATTTGGAGCATCTCGATTACTCCTCGTCCTACTGCAGCTCCCGCCTCCAGCAAGCCTCTGATCTCTGCCCTCCTCTGCATCCTCCCGGGGCGGACGCGCGCTCCTAAGCCGAGTCTTGCTCCACTTCCTCCGCCCCCGTCCGTCCGACCCCCACACGAAGCCGCGGGTAGGAGTGTTTGCCGCTGAGCGAAGCACGCGCTGGGTGCCTGCGGGCGGAGGGGGTGGGGGGAGGAGGGGGGTGGGTGTCTCTGGAGGAGTCCCGGGAATCTTCTTTAGGGCCGACCCAGTGAAAACTCACGTTGTCTCTGGCCCGACGACACACGACCTTCCTGATGGGGCAAAACCTTGGTTCACACGGGTGCCTGCAGCAGAAGAGGAAAGCGTTCGGGATCTGGAGATTCGGTGAGGCCAGCCTCGGGGACAGGGTGGCCTCAACCCAGGCCCTAGCCCCTCTGAGCCTGTTCTTAATTTGCAAAGTAGTAAAGGCTGCCTGGCCTTCTCACGTGGTTGGCAGTGGGGATGCTGTGAAGCGTGGCATAGCAGTGTTAACTAGGTGGTTATCACCCGGGCGGTGGAGGCTGACAGCCAGAGAACCTAAGTTCAGATCCGGGCCCTGCCGCCTCCTCTCTGTGTGGCCTTGGATAACCTACAACCTCGAAAGCTTCTGCTTCCTACCCTGCAAACGGGGGTGATAATAGGCCCTGCCTCTTAGAAGCCCCTTTGAAGGCACCTGGCATTGCAGCTGCAATTGTTAGTATTAGCTATTATTGTTACTATTATCACAATGGGACCCCATGTCTCATCAATTTTGAGCCAATTTCTCCTCCCTCTCAGCCCAGAGAAGCTGGCCTTTGATTCCTGATCTCCCTTGGCCGGGCTTCTCCACAGCTCTGCCGCTCCCCTGGGGTGCGGACCTGGCATTGCTCTCTCCCTTTCCCCCAGGCACCCATAGTTGGGGGGGGTGGAGGGGGGTCCCACTTGCATCACCCTGTGGCCAGGGCCAAAACTCATGAACCTACCCCCTCCTGAAGGCATTGACAGGACTCAGCCAATTCCATCTGCAGGTTGGGTGCGGGCTGGGTGGGTGCTGGGTGTGGTGTGCCCACTGGCCCCTCCCCCCCCCCCCCCCCCGCCGGCACTGGGCCACTCCGTCCTTCTGCCCTCTCGGCCCTTTGGCCTGGGTCTGGCTACCCAGATGGACCCTTCTTTCTCCTCGGCATAAGGAGGGCTTGATTGACCTAGCCTCCACACTTCGGCCTAGACAAAACTGTGGCGAGGGGAGCGAGGAAAAACTCCAAGGTCCTGGTGCCCCTTTCTCAGCCCTGGTGGCTCTTATCTCGCCCTTCCACCTTGGGGAGGCCTGGCCTGCCAGGGCGAGCGCAGTTTGAAGGGAGACTCTACTTGGGGGGAGGGGGAGGGGCCTGGACCTGTGGGGACCAGAATCGAGCAGTCCTGTTGGTCTCAGGGGACAGCCAAGACCCTGGCCCTTTACAGAGTTCCTGTGGATGGGGGTGGGAAGTTAAGAAGTGGAAAGAGGAGGAGGGGCTCCTGGCTGCTGGGGATTATGCAGAGGAAGGCATCCCTCCTCCTCCCCATCCCCCAGGACTTGGGGGTGGGGAGTGGGCCAAAGCTGGAGGGTCGCTCCCCAGTAGCAGATGCAAGGACCATTTACCCACCACATCCCTGGGGGCTGTAGGCAGCGCAAAGAGGAAAGAGATCAGGGCCTGTGTGCAAAGGGGGGCGCTCAGTAGGGATGTGGAAACACACAGGGACTATAACAGGAAGGTTAGGGGCGCCTGGGTGGCTCAGTCCGCTGTGTCCAGACTCAGGTCATGATCTCGCAGTTCATGAGTTCAAGCCTTGCATCAAGCTTGCTGCTGTGAGCATGCCCCCCTCTCTCCTTCCCCCCGCTTGTGCTCCCTCTCTCTCTCAAAAAGACAACAACAACAACAACAAAAACCTTTTTAAAAAACCCAACAGGAAGGGTAAAGGCAGCTGGCCATTTGGGGTCCTTTCCCTTTGACGCAGTTTTGGGGTGATGGTGGAGTTCGAAGCTGATGGCCAAGAAAGAACTCTTGAAGACCTCTTTGGTGCAAAAAGGTGGTTTTATTAAAGCACAGGGACAGGACCCGTGGGCAGGAAGGGCTGCACTGTAAGTGTAGAGGGTGACGGTTTTTATGGAATCGGGGGAGACAAAGTCAAGAGGGAGTTTCCAGAGACTTTCACATGGAGGCCTAGCTACTGTCAAGCTTAGGTTGTTTTTCCCCTCTAACAGAGCATTAATGTTAAGACAGTCGGGAGTTCCTGGACTTTAGGCTATTGATGGGATTGCCTTTTTCTGGCAAACTAGTGGAAACTCTTATCAATTTAACCGTTTGTGGGTTTTTTGGTTTGTTTGGTCCTTTCCTGTTTTGGGGTAGCCTGGGGAGTCCAGGGAATATCACACATATCCTAGGTGGGGGGTCGGTGCTGTTAGCCTGTACTCTGCCCTCAAAGCTCCCTTATCACCCTGTACTGTGTTATCTCCCCTCTTGTTGACGTGGTTTGAAGTGGGGTTCATTAGCAAACCGTCAAGAAAGAATTCTTGGGGCGGGGGCCGCCTGGGTGGCTTAGTCGGTTGGGCGTCCAACTTCCGCTCAGGTCATGGTCCCACCGTTTGTGAGTTTGCGCCCCGCGTCGGGCTCTGTGCTGACGGCTCGGAGCCTGGAGCCTGTTTCAGATTCTGGTCTTCCTCTCTCTCTCTCTGCCCTTCCCCTGGTCACACTGTGTCTCTCTCAAAAATAAATAAGTGTTAAAAAAGACATTAAAAATTTTTTTTGAAAAAAGGAAGAATTATTGAGACATTTTTGGTGCAAAAAGGTGATTTTATTAAGGCACGAGAACAGGACTCCTGGGGTTGAAAGAGCTGTACTGGGTTTGTGGGGATCAATTGATTAGATACTTTGGAGTTGGGAGAGGCAAAGATTGGGGAAGACTTACAGGATCCTGGAGGCCTGGCTATTGTCAGGCTAAGGGATCCCCGCCCCCCCCTCCCCAGCAAGGTATTAACATTAAGACAATTGGGAGTTCCTGGAGAAGAGTTATCTTTTGCCTGTCTCAAGTATTTGTCAATGGGCTGCAGGTTATAGGGAAATTTAATTTCACCTACATTTCTTTTTGCCTTTGTTCTCACATCATTGTGACAACTCCAGGAGAGGCACCATTATGATCGTGGGGCTCTAACTCACGACCCTGAGATTAAGAGTCACGTGTTCTATGGACTGAGCCAGCCAGCCGCCCATGGTATAACTTCATTTACCTACGTTTAAAGAGAACATGCATGTGTTTGCTGGTAGGTGCGTTTGTGGAGTGACCTTGCGTGGGAGGGTAGTGGAGGGGAGGGGGACAGAGACCGGCTTTTCATTTTATACCATGAGCGCGTATTACTTTTCATCACTTACAGAAAATACAGTCTAAGCTTTTTCTAAAATGAGCCTCAAGGCATCGGGAGGGTCTTGATAGGTAGGGATCAGGAAAGGAGTTCCTGGTGGAAAGAACAAGAAAAAGGACACAGGAGGGAGGAAACCCCGGTTATAGGAGGGGAATTTCTGGCCCCTGTTTTGGCTGCATCCCAGGACACGCGGGAAGAATGATGGGCAACGAGTGTGGGGAGGCAGGCGGTGTCCGCTGAAGGCTCTGATGGGTCAGGATAGGTGTTTTTATTCCATTCTGCAAACAGCGGGGAGTTTTTTAACGGGAAAATTGGTGCCTAATAGTTTACTCTTTGTAAATTACTTTCGTAGATATGATAGCATTTTTAATCTTGACAGAAATCCCGTAGGGTAGGCAAGACAAGCCTTGTAGATGATGAGGGACCATAAGGCGAGCTGAAGGCCATGCACCAGCTAGCAATACTTCCCCCCCCCCCCCCAGGTGGGATATGTGTGATAGTCCTCAGGCACTCGGGCTGCCCAGGAACAAAGGAAAGGAAAGAAAATGGTTACCTGATAGAGATCACACTCCTGCAGGACACGAGTCTGTACTAGTTTACAAATGTCTTAGTCAATTACCAGAAAAAGGCAATCTCATCAATAGCCTGCTCTCCAGAAACCTATAGACTCAGTTTCCTGGAGCCCCCACATCGCCCTCCCCTCCATAGTGATGCAGGGAACAAAGGCCAGAAGGAAATGGCAGGTAAAATTCAATTTCCTTTTAACCTGCAGGCCGCTGGTAAATACCTGAGGCAAATACAAAGAAGTATAACATTTCTACGGGAACCCCCTACTGTCAGTGCCTTATTGACTTTATCTCCCCCCAACTCCATAGTGTATAAATGGTCACCCCTCACACTTATAAGGCAGCTCATCCCGCCCAAGGGTCCTACCCCCGTGCTTTAATGAAATCACCTTTTTGCACCGAAGACGTCTCAAAAATTCTTTCTTGGCCGTTGGCTCTGAACCCCCATCTCTCCAAAACCCCATCACTTAACGGCATTCAGATCACGAAGGTGAGACAGTGTGACCCTCAGAAGAAAAGGGCAAAGTGACCCTGAAGTCATGAGTTAGCAAAGCCAAAAAGGTTCTGATAACATACCTTGGAAGGATGTCCTTGTATTTGTCCAGGGGCGTAAAATTTTTTTTTTTTAATTTTTTTTTTCAACGTTTATTTATTTTTGGGACAGAGAGAGACAGAGCATGAACGGGGGAGGGGCAGAGAGAGAGGGAGACACAGAATCGGAAACAGGCTCCAGGCTCTGAGCCATCAGCCCAGAGCCCGACGCGGGGCTCGAACTCACGGACCGCGAGATGGTGACCTGGCTGAAGTCGGACGCTTAACCGACTGCGCCACCCAGGCGCCCCCAGGGGCGTAAAATATTAGGGGCTCTCTTTGTTAGTTGAGATTAAAGGAAAACTAGAATACATAATGAGGTTCTATTGAATGAAGAGATGCTGATTTTCTTGTCAAGGTTCAGAGAGGTTTAGGGCTGTGCCCAAGGCCACACAGCTAGTGGAGTATAGAGTTGGGTACTGTCCCCAAGGCCCATGCTCTTTCCAGCCATCGTGGACCATACCCATATGTCAGAAGGGTCGTTCTGGCTGTGTTTAGGACACGCAGGTTTGGCAAAGGTAGCAAGGCTCGTGAAGAGGCTACTGCAATGGTCCAGGTCAAAGGTATAGGGAAAGGGGGCCAGGGGACCTGAGTGGAGAAGAGGGATGAGAAAACATCCCCTCTGTCCAGAATTTGGCTAGCCCAGGACCCCAGTTGTCCTCTCCATTTATGCTGGGGAATGTACCCCCACCCCCTCTAGGGGGAAAAGTCAAGAAAGAGTCAGCTCAGGTGGGGTGTCGTGCCCTGGCAGCTGGTATTGATGGTGCAGAGTCGCCACCTAGTGGTGACCGGGGGTGCTGCGCCAAGGAGCCCCACCTGGTCCAGGAAATCCAGGGAAGCCATGATTCATCCTTGCTCCCTCTACCTGCTTTCTCATCAGAAAACCTGGCAGCCGCACCTAAATTCTACAGGCATTAAGGCCACAGGCTAAGATGCCAAAGCCTCTATAACTCCTCTCTGCCGTCCTGCCCTCCTTTCAGAACGTCCTGCCCAGAAAGGGGCACCAGTGACCCTCTCTCTCTCTGGGTGTCCCTGACCTACAAGACCCCAGGTACCCTAAGAGCTGCCTGCCACCCACGTGAAACGCTGGGGCGTCCAGTGTCCAGAGGCTGATGTGGTTAGACTCCTGGGCCCCAGAGATGCTTTCCAGCTCTGCCTCTTCCTGGTGCCGTCTCCTCCCCCACGGTGACCTTGAAATCTCTACCTCCCTCCCAGCAGCCTGCTCCCTGCACGTGCTGTCTTCAACCCTTTATCAGCCCTCCTCTGGGGCATCCTAATCTCAGCCAAAGCTTGGTCATTCTGACTGGCCTTTGGGAATGGACTTGGAATGTTATTGCAGAATCCACATTACCTCCCACATCCTGGCTGGGCTCACCCTGCAGACCCCAGATCACTGCCGTATCTTTCTTCCCTCACCTTGGAGGCTGCAGTCACCCAGGGAGGGTGGTAGGGGCGGGGCGGGGGCGGGGGGGACACTGGCTTTGGTGGCAAATACTCCAGTCTACCCAACTCACCACTCACTAGCTGTTTGATGTGTTACGAAAGCTGTAGACTTTTGTGCCATAAAAGATGCCCTCGACAAGGTTAAAAGCCGAGCAAATGAGAGAAAGTACTTCCGGTGAATGTAACTGATAAAGGATCAATATCTAGAAGCTAAAAAAGAGGGCCCACAAATCAATTTTAAAATTACAAGATAAGAGAGGCACCTGGCCAGCCTGGCTGGCCGTCTGGGGAGCATGTGACTCTCGACCTTGGGGTTGTGAGTTTGAGCCCCACGTTAGGAGTAGAGATTACTTAAAAATAAATTTTTTTTTTCAGAGAGAATGAGAGAAAGAGAGAGAGCGCGCACACAAGCAGGAAGGGGGAGGGGAAAGGGCATAGGGAGAGAGAGAGAGAATCCCAAAGAGGCTCCCATTTGGGGAGAGCGAGGCGGGGCTTGATCCTATGGCCCTGGGATCATGATCTGAGCCAAAATCAAGAGTCGGATGCCCAACCGACTGAGCCACCCAGGCACCTGTTAAAAATAAAACCTTAAGGGGCGCCTGGGTGGCTCAGTGGGTTAAGCGTCCGACTTCGGCTCAGGTCACGATCTCACGGTCTGTGAGTTCGAGCCCCGCATCAGGCTCTGTGCCGACAGCTCAGAGCCTGGAGCCTGCTTGGGATTCTGTGTCTCCCCCTCTCTCTGCCCCTCCCCTGCTCATGCCCTGTCTCTCTCTCTCAAAAATAAACATTAAAAAAAATTATAAAAAATAAAATCTTAAAACAAAATAAGAGGAAAATTGGATAAAAGATATGAACAGATAATTCAAAGAAGAATATGTAAAAACAGCCAGGGAATATATCCGATGCCCAAGCCCACTAGTAACTGGGGGGAAATGCCAATTAAAACTACAAAGACCCGTAGCATCCGGATCTCAGTACCTAAATGGAAGGCACCACTGAAGGAACCAGGGCTCCCTGGAAAAATGGCTGGCTCCGGGTCTGGGGCAGGGAAAGTGCATGGGGAGCTCGAGACATCTTATTTGTGGCAGAAAGCAAGGAAGCTTTCAGAGATTAATGGCATCATGTCAAAAGGACATACTAACCCGCTGGAAGGGACTCCCACTGGCCAAACTGACACAATCTGAGCATCAAAAAGAAAAATGAGTATAGGTGATGGAAATACACTAGAATCACAAAAGGTCAGTGTTCTTGAGAAATGTAAACAGGAGAAATCCAGAGAAGCTCTTAGGACCCCCTGGAGAGGCATTTATTAAACCAATACCTTACTCTGAAAGCTGATGGGGGGCAAGGGGCATCTGGCTGGCTCAGTCGGGGAAGAGCACGTGACTCTTGACCATGGGGTGATGAGTTCGAGCCCCATGTTGGATGTAGAGCTTACTTTAAAAAAAAAGGTCAGGGGCGCCTGGGTGGCTCAGTCGGTTGAGTGTCTGACTTCGCTCAGGTCATGATCTCGCGGTCCGTGAGTTCAAGCCCCGCGTCGGGCTTAGTGCTGACAGCTCAGAGCCTGGAGCCTGCTTCAGATTCTGTGTCTCTCTCTCTCTCTCTCTCTGACCCTCCCTCCATTCATGCTCTGTCTCTGTCTGTCTCAAAAATAAATAAACGTTAAAAAATTTTTTTTTCTAAAAAAAGGTCAATAAAGGGAAAATCTCAAGCATCTCTCCTGCCTTTTCAGCAGGAAATGTGTTTTAAAGTAACCAAATAGCCCTACTTTGGAGGAAGGAAAGATCCACTTTTCAGAAGAATGCCAGGGGTATTCCTTAGTTATGGCTGCACTAACGAGTTACCCGCTTAAAACAACACACACTATTCTCTCACAGTTTCTGTGGCCCAGGAATCCAGGGTATCTTGAGAGACTATAATTGAAGTGTTAGCTGGGCCTGTGGACAGCTCAACGCCTGGCTAAGGGAGGATCCATTTCCAAGTTCATTGGCAATGGCTGTTGTCCAGAGAGGCAGGGCCAGCTTCATGGGCATGTGACCTGGACAACAGCACAGGGCCCTGTGCTCAGAAGGGCTCTGTGCTAGATTTAATGCGCTGTAGTCTGTCGCTACTTTTGTCTTTGAACTTGTGTTTTGTAAGTGAACCAAAGGGACGATGTGCTGTGTACGTGAGCAGAGGAGACATGCCATATATGTGTCCCCCATCGTTCCTTGTGGCCCCATTTACATAAATTATCCAAGATGCCCCATGAGCACCAGGCACGGTGCAAATGCTTTCTGTATGGGTGAATTCATTCCATCCTCCAACAGCCCATTATACAGATGAGTAACTGAGACACCATAAATTCAAGTCGCCTGCTCAAGGCTTTGCAGCTGGCAAGTGGGAGGCTGTTCTCGGGCAGCTTATATAGAGTTCCTGGAGAGAGACTGTTCTATTTTACTTTAAATTCACAGACTTGATTTCAGCTCGGGTCATGATCCCATGGTCGTGGGATGGAACCCCCCATCGGGCCCTGCATTGGGCTCTGTGCTGAGCATGGAATCTGCTTAAGATTCTCTCTCTCTCTCTCTCTCTCTCTTTCTCCCCCTCTCCTTCTCCCCCACTTTCATGCACACAAGGGCATGCTTTCTCTCTAAAATAAAATTTAGGGGTGCCTGGGTGGCTCAGTCCAATGAGCTTCTGACTTCGGCTCAAGTCATGATCTCGCGGTTCATGGGTTCGAGCCCCACATCAGGCTCTGTGCTGACAGCTCAGAGACTGGAGCCTGCTTCGGATTCTGTGTTTCCCTCTCTCTGGCCAACCCCCCCCCCCCCCCCCCCCCCCCCCCCCCCGCCGCTCACACTCTGTCTCTCTGTCTCTCTCAGAAATAAATAAAGACATTTTAAAAAATTTTTTAATAAAATTTCAAAAATTCATAGGTATTTCTAGACTCTTTTACAATGAGAATATATAAATGTATATTTATGTAATTGAAAAAGAAAAATAGTTAGAGAAGGAGGAAGAAAAAAAGAAAAGAAATCCTTGTTCTTCATTCTTCCTCCTCCTGGGGCCTGGTCCTTGCCTTCCCGGAACCCTCGCTGTGGCCCGGTGCCCAGACCCTCTCTGTTCTCAGGGGGGCTAGTAGTCACCTCTAGGGCTTTCAGTTCCCTGGGGCCCCCTGAAGTAACTCTCAGGGGAGACTCTGGGCTCAGCAGAAAAGGGAAGAGTTCAAGAGCCCGTGGACTGCAATGGTCACCTGGCCCTTCGTCTGGGGCTGCCGTCACTGGGGCTTAGCACAGGAGAGATTTGCCCACGGTCGCACAGTAAGGCAGGGCAAATCTGGACCGGTGCGTATCTCCTGACGCCCGTCTGAAATGGTGCTACCCACACTCTGTCCTGAGAAACACGAAAGCTCTTCTGAAAAGCTTTGGTCCCTCAGGCTCCCAAAGTCTTTACCAGAGTCTGGGTCCCACCACTCCTCCCGAGCTAGGAACAGGGGGACTCCTACCATCAGCCCAGATCTCAGTTCGGGAAAGAGAAACTGAGAACCTCAGGTCTGTGAACGCTCACTGTCACTTCTCTCCCTGAAGCTCTGTGGGGCCTTTTTGCTTCTCCCCAAAGTCTCAGACCCCAGCTCCTTTATCGACTTCCATAACCTCCCCCATTATTAGCTGGTGCTTCTATAGGGCCTTCTAGACCCCGGAGGGCTGTCCAGGACCTGGAGGCCTTTGGTAGGTCTGAGCTGGGGCCAACAAGGTTCGAGAAAGCGTTGCCCAGCTGCTAGGTGGAGACAGACTATGGAAGTAGCAGAGTGGTGAGCAGGCCAGGCCACGGGTTCAGGATTCAGGCGAGGGGGGATGACTTCTTGCTCTGTTCCGTGTGCTTCACTCTGCTTTTCTCTGCTGAGTTGTTGAGGGGCTCGGACTTTGGGGTCAGCCTGGAGTTCCTGCTCTGTGACTGTGGGCAAGCTGTTAACTGAACCCAGTCCTTGGGCCTTAAAATAGGGTCACGAGGAGTATCTCTGAGGCCATTGCAGGAGAACAGATGAGGCCGTCTATAGGCGCTCCCTCCTACCCCCAAGACTATTGTCCTCGCTGGTCTGAAATTATTTTGGGGTTCACACATTCCCAGGCGCCCCTAGTCTGCTTTTTTTTTAATAGAGCATTTAACTTTTACCGCTGGGTTCAAACTATGGGAGGATATTTTCATATATAGGTGGGAGGGCTCACATTTTTCCTTTTTGCCTCAGATTATGTCCGCTAAAGCGAGGGAGGAAGGCGGGCCCACAGAGAAAGGGAAGCAGGAAAGGGAAGGTCGCCGGCCCACAGTGTTCGGCCTCTGGTGAAGGTCTCGCCCATCGGCCAGCAGGGGGCGCTGTGGGGCCGCGTGGCCAGGACGGCTTGGCGGGGAAGGAGCCGGAGCCTGGGCACCCCCGTTCCTGACACCCCATCACTCACAGCCCGAGAGCGCCAGGGGGAGCTGGCCCAGTTGCTTAGCTCTTCAGCGACAAGGCTATCCCTGAGTGTAGAGCACAAAAGCCCAGACATTGCTCCCCTACCCTGGGGACAGCCCACCGGGGACACCTGGGTTCTGCCCAGTTGGCGGTAAGTTGCACTTGTCCCTCCCCCACCCCACTCCCCACTTCCCACCCCTGTCCAGCAGCATCTCTAGCCCAGGTCTGGGGGGAGTCGCTCACTGCCTGCGCCCCCTCTCTAGGTGGCGGGGAGCCGAGATAAACTTTCTCAAGGGCCACATTCCAGAATGATTCCAGTTTTGCTGGGTTCGGAGGCCCCTTCACTAAGTGAAGTGAAGGAAGGGGTGTCTTTCCTCCCAGAGGCTCTCCCCCGCCCTGCCCGCAGATGCCCCTTTTCCTCTCGCAGCCCTGCAGCCCCCAACCCTGGCTCTGGCTCAGCCTGAGCTCCTCAGGGTCCTTCAGGCCACCTCGCTGTCCTTTGTCCTGCTTCCTGAGAGTTTCCTCCTTCATTCACTGCCTTCCTCTTTCCATCTCCGCCCCTCCTCTCTCAAGACCCAACTTGGCCAGTCCGCCCTCTCGCCTCCTTCCATTTGCTGCTTCCGATGGCCTGACAGTCAGGTCACCCTGCCCCGAGCAGCTCTTACGTCCCCAGTGCCGTGGCTGGCTTCCGTCCTCTTCCTCCTGGTACCTACCTTGTTCACTTATTTTATTTTTTATTTGTTCATTTTGAGAGAGAGAGAGAACATGAGCAGGGGAAGGGCAGAGAGGGAGAGAGAGGGGATCCCAAGCCAGCTCCGCACTGTCAGCGCAGAGCCCGACGTGGGGCTCGAACTCACGAACCATGAGATCATGACCTGAGCCGAAATCAAGAGTCAGACGCTCAACCGACGGAGCCACCCAGGCTCCCCTCACTCCTATCTTGAGTTTGAGGTGACCACGCAGCTCAGAAAGGCGAAACGGCTTGCCCAAAGTCACACAGCATTAGGAAACAGGCTGGCCCGGGAGTCCAGCGCTCCATCCCCGGGACACAATTGGCCCTGCCCCATTGACGTCCTCTCCACCCCGCACTTACGTCTCATGCACACAGCTCACTCTTGGCCCCGTGTACGGGTCTTGCTTTCTATGAGTGGAATTCATTTAGTCTCTGGATTTCTACTGAGCACTTCTGCTGTCCCAGGCCCAAGAGATTGAAGGCATAGCCTGCATTCAAGGAGTTCATGGTCTGGGAGATAAAACTTTTCCTGTCTGTCAGCTGAATCTTCCCAGGCAGCCAGGGGTCCTCCCAAGGGGCAGAGGCTGCTTCCTGCTTCTCCTGCAGCCCACCCAGGGGTGGTGACCTCCCCACCCCTCCTTGGGGAGCTGATGCTCTGGCTGTTGCTTCCATTGTGTGTGGGGGCTGGGCAGGCCAGCCTGAGGCTGTGGGATACAGGATACAAAGCTCGGGGAGGGGTGGGTGTGGAGAGCGCAGGGAAAGGGCTAGGGGTGTCAGGTTGGTACTAACAGACTTCCTTTCTCAAACTCCGGAGGGTTGGCCTTCCGCAGGGAACTGGAGAACACTTTGCTCTCCCCGTGTGGGATGCTGGGTGCTCGGGTCTGACAAGTGGGGGCCCGATGGATCCTTGGCGCTCTCACTGGCCCGTGAGACCAGCAGGGGCCCTTCTTCCTGAAAGTCTCTCCCCGATTCCTCCCTCACTCATTCTATCCTCCTTAGGGAGGAGAGTTCCAGAACCAAAGATTAAAAGCCCCTTGACGTTTGAAAACAAGCACAGGGGCACCTGGGTGGCCCCGTCAGTTGAGCATCCGACTTCGGCTCAGGTCATGACACCGCGGCTCGTGGGTTTGAGCCCCGCGTCGGGCTCCGTGCTGACAGCTCGGAGCCTGGAGCCTGCTTCGGATTCCGTCTCCCTGTCTCTCTGCCCCTCCCCCGCTCACACTCTGTCTCTCGAAAATAGACAAACGTTACAAAAAAATTAAAACAAGCACAAACACCCTTGCTGGCTCCCCCACCACCCCCGCCCCCGACACAAGCCCCAAAGCCCAGCTTCCAGTCTCCAGCTCTGTGCTCCTGATGAAACAGGTTGGGGCGTCCACTCCCGTGGTGAGCCCCAACTCAGAGGAGCCCCGGCCAGCCTAGGCTGAGGTACAGGAGAGCGGGCCCTTGGGTGGCTCCCAAGAAAAGCCCTGAGCCCTGAACTGAGGAGGGGAGGCAGAGGCCAGGGACAGCTGGCAGGAAAAGACAGAATGAGCAGCACAGACGCGGGAAGAGCGAGTCTGTTTAATGACACGGCTGGGACTGGTTACAAACATCAGAAACTACAAAAGGGCAGGCGGTTGACGCATGGCTGCAGGAGGAGGGACGGGAGGGGACACAGGCACAGCAGCCACACAGCAGCCAGACACCCTTGAGGACGGTACACGACCAAGGGACACACATGGGGGGGCGTCCCCCGCATCTCTGACCCAGATGGGTGGGCAGGACCAACTGCCAGTCAGCAGCCAGGGTGGGGGGAGGTGGGGAGGGAAGGCCCGAGGCCCGCAGAGCCCCGGGATGGGGACATCTGGCCTGTCATCTCTGACAGTAGCATAGAGCCCCTGCTTCTGCTGGGATCCTAAGCAGCAAAGGCAGATGGGGCTGGCATTCGAGGCTTCTTTACCACGGCCCCTCCCCCAGGGCAGGCATCCTGTCCCACACGCTGGCCCCTCTGCTGGCCCTTGCCCATATGGGCTAGAGCAAGTCAGGAAGCCACCTCCTTTTGGGGGGGGGGGCAGGGGGGAAGCCAAATCTTTTTAACCTAGAAGTGGAAAGCAGGAATGTGGGGAGCTGGTCAGAGAATGGGCTGGACTTGGCTGGCAAAGCTGGGTCACCCCAACCCTGCCCACCCAGGCCCTCGGGTCACCCCAACCGTGCCCACAGGCCTAGATTCTCTCCGACACGGGACCCCCATCTCTGCCACAACACTCTGTCCTCTGCCCAGAAGCATGACAAGGACACCTCCCTGCCCCACACGCAGATGGGCAGAACCCAAGCTCCCCAAGTGCCTCTGGGCCCCCCAGATACACAGTATAGATATGTATGTATATATATATATATATATATTTTATATATAGATCGTATATAGAATATATCTGTATATATGGTAGATGTGTGTGCGTGATGCTCTAGATAGGTGACACGGGACCTGCATGCTGGCCGGGCAGACAGAAACGGGGCTGGTTTATTCCCGGAGAGACTCGGACCTGCCCCGGACTCCTGCCAGCTGCTCAGCTGGGTCTCTGACAGAGAGTAGAAAAGCTAAGAAGGGTGGGCCCAACTCTTCGAGGAGGAAGGGTACCCCATCCCCACAGGCCACTGAGCTGGGGTCAGCATCCAGGCAGCCAGCGCCACCTCCTGGCGGCTCCGGTGGGGACCGTGGCCACAGCAGAGGCTGCCTCTTTCTGGGAAGACGAGTCAGGGATTCTTCCAGCTTCCTTGGCACCCAAGGAGGGTCTTCAGAACTCGGCCTTCGGCTCAGGGTGCTGCCTGGGAGGGGGGAGGAGAGAGGGGGGGTCCTATGGCCCCGAGGAGGGCAGCGTGGCCGGAGGGCTGTGGATGAGATAGCAGATGAAGTGAGAGGTTATGGGGGGAGGGGCATGGAGTGGGACCATGGGACGCCGGGAGGGGGGCAGCGGGGAGGGATCAGGGGATGGCAAGGCAGGACAGTATCTTCCAAGAGACCCATCACACTGCAGCTTGGAGACAACCCACTAGACCCCAGTTCTGCTAGGAACCTGCTGTGTGGTCTCAGACAAGTCAGGTCCCGCCCCCACCCGCCCCCGGCCCCCAGATCTTTCTCTCCACCATGCGAATCACATCTGAAGTAACATCAACCGTGTGAACGTGTTTCACACGCTGCAAAGAACCCTTCCGACATCAGCTCTTTTTCTATGAAGTCTGAGACCCGTGCCTTCACTCTGGTTGACCCGGCTGGGTACCCTTCCTGCCACACAAAGGCATTCTCTGCCCGTAAAGCCCCTGTGCTGGCCCACCACCGCTTCCCTGATGAGAGAAACTGGATGGAAACCCTGCCAAGACCCTGCTGTGTAACTGCCTCCCACTGTCTCAACGCATTTGAACCTTAGCAGTAGGTTGGGTGTGTAGGCCCCGGGCCCAGGGAGACATGCCTTCTTGGGGCCCACACCCCCGCCCTCAGGAGACCCGGGTGGGGGGGGGGAGAGTGTGCAAAGGGACGAGGGGACAATCCCCTTCATGTCTGGCGGGGCTGGGGGTGGGGAGTGACCTAAATTCGAGATGCCCAAGTCTAGATGGGGGCGGGGCCCCTGTGGCCCTTCGCGGCTCACTCTGCGAGGAGCAGAAATGGGCAGACTGAGATTCTGCTGGTTTCTTCGTGTTTGGGGTTTGGCGAGATGGAAGTCCCAGGGGTCCAGCTGGGGCAAGAGAGGGGAGGGGACAGGGCTTCGTGTCGGGAAACGCTGTCCATGTGTTTCTGATTCACTGGGGCGTGCACTGGCCAGCTCTCTCTCCTTCTCCCCCTCCGGTCCCTCTAGGCCCCTGTCAAAAAAAGCCCTTTTCTCTAGAAGCAGGAAGTCTTGTCTCCTGGCTGTAAACAAACTCATCTCCGGCAGCAGCGAAGAAGCCAGGCTGGGGAGAGGCGTGGGAGGGCAACCCCCTTCCCCCCAACTGACCCTCCCCGGCCCCTCTGTCTGCTTCCGGCAGCTCTCTAGGCTCTGCCAGCACCCCCTCTGGCAGGTAGAGGTCTCTTGCCTGCTTCCCGTCCACCCTGGGGATCTGGGGCAGATCCCCAGGGCCCAGCTGTGCACATCTGGAGTTGCTGCCTGGCTGTAGCCAGAAGTTCCCGAGCTCCCCGAGCTCCCCTCCCTCCCCGGGTGGTGCCGATGTGGGGGGAAGGGAGCAAGAGCACGCTGGGGCCAGTGTGGTCAGCGGCAGGGAAGTCAGGAGGCCTGGCCTCCCAAGGTTGCCCTCCAGGGACCTCCCCCAGAGCTGGGCCCGGAGGCCTGCGAGCAGGAGGTCTAGGAGGTTCCGTGGGCCAGCTTGGAGCCTGGGGAGGAGACGCGCCTTTTCTATGGGAAACTGCTGGGAATGTTTCTCTACAACGCGTGTCCTGAGCTGCTGGCTGACCCCTGCTTCCCATTCCCGCCCACGCTCCTCTCCCTCTTCCCTACTCGAGCTCTGCCTCCTCCGCCCCTCCGTGGAGCTCCCAGAGCCGCCTTGCCCCTTGGGGGCCCAGGCAGGCCGGAGTGTTCCCAGCCACCATGTCTAGGAGCCAGCCCTCCCCTCGTCCTCTGACTCGGCTGGAGTCACTGAGGCTGGCCACCCTCCTCGAGCCCATCCCCAGAACTGGGAACCCGGCCTCCAGGGCCAGCCTAGAAGTAAACACGCCCCCCACCCCCCGCCCCATGGTGTGCGTGGTGGTGATACCCACGCAGGCCCCTCGTGGGCCTGGGCACGTGCACGTGTGTGCACACGTCCTTGTGATTCTCTGGCTCCAGCCCTGTTGAGGCAGAGGCAGCGGGGAGCACTGGTCAGCCTTAGATGAAAAACAGCCCCCACGTGGTTGGTACCTAGGGAGGAAGTTGCAGGAGCTGGCCTGGGCTGCCTCTGGGCTCGATGAGCCAGCCTTCCTGCTAGGAACCTCTAGCTGCTGCTAGACCCTCCCTCTCTGCCTTGGGCCGCCTTGGTGTTGGGCCCTCTGGGTGCTCTCTGGTTCTAGGCAGCGGGATGGCTCTCCTGGAGGAGGACTTGTCCGAGGCTCACTGCTCTGAGTAGCCTCGAGCAGGCGCCCTGGGCTCAAGCCGGCCCGTGCCTTTCCCATCGTGCCTGTTCTTAAGGGTGCCAGACCCCAGACCCAGCCTCCCGGAAGGGTTCCCGCCCCAGCAGTCAGCTCCAGTGCCCCAGGAGAGATGGGAGGTCAGGGGGCAGGGGAGGACACAGCAGGGAGGCTGCCCGGCCCACCCTCACCCCTCCTCACGTGGTGGCGTTGGGGACCTGCTGTACCCAGCCCACTTCCTTGTAGGCAGCAGTCACATGGCTGTAGATGAGGCCACGCAGCTTGGCCCAGGCTCTCTGCGTCTCTGGTGGGAAGTCATTGGCAAATTCCTCGGCGATCACTTCCAGAATTACCCCGGAGAGGATCTGGGGGCAGAGGGAGGAGCGGGAAATAGATGCCTGGGCGTCTTGCTCCCCGAAGCTTCCCAGGGCCCGCAGCACCCCTTCTACCCAGCGTCTGGCCGAGGTTATTACTCCCGACACAGCAGCCTGGCAGCTTTGGGGACCAGACACCTTCGAGACCCAGCCCCGGCTGCCCTCCAATCCTGCTGCCCCTCGCTGTCACAGCCACCCCAGGGGAAGAAGCTGGGCTGCCCAGTGGTCACCTCTGCTGCCCCCTCCCCGAGCGTTCCCAGAGCAAAGCAAGGCGGGTGGTTAGAGTGGCCGCACCCACCCAGCCACGTACCTTGAAGTACACGGGCTCCACCTTATGCTTGAGGGCGTGGGCTTTGCCCACAAGGGCGAGCACAGAGGATACCTTCTCGGGGTCATGTAGGTTCTCCACGACAGTGTTGAGGGCCCCCATGACCCGGCAGGCGTGTTTCCGCAGCTGGGGGCTCCGCTCCATTTCCAGGGGCTCGGTCATGTGCTTGAACTGGCTGAAGTACTGCTTGGCGGACGGGAAGTTCACGAAGAACCTGGCAGGAGGTGGGTGATCGCTGAAGGAGGGGCAGCCCGGCCCCGCCCCGAGGTGGCCAGGATACAGGGGGTGCGGGGTAGGAGAGGCAGGACCAGTCATTGTTTCGCCACCACGGGTGCTGTCTCTCGGACACAGGCCCTCCGTCTGGCCGAGCAGGCTTACATGCAGCCCCCCACCCAGGTCCTGGCCATTTCTGTCGGCCAGACTTGCACAGACCGTCGGCTCTGTCTCTCAGGCCTCTGCCTTCCTTGCTCTGGCCTCCTTTCTAGACCCTACGCGCCCTTCGACGCCTGCTCCAGTCACAGCAGAGACACTAGGAGCTCTAGTTCTGGGATCTCGGGCCAGTGCGACCCGGGGCAAGTGACTTCACTTTTCTGGGTCTCAGTTTCCTCATCCGTGCGATGGGCATCGTTGTTCCTAGCTTGTTATGAGGCTGCACGGAGAGACCGCGTGGGGAGCCCTCAGCACAGTAAATGCCAGCCTTTATCACGATAAAGGTAGGGCTTTCTCTGTGAACAAAGTACAGCCCAAGTGACTTAGGTCACCCGGTCAATGGAGAGAAGCAATGAGACCCAGTCCTCCCGCCAGCTGCGTCTGTTCCCTCTTCACTACCTGCTTCCCTCCTCGGCCTGCAGAACATATCGATTGGGTGATTTAATTAAAGCTATTGACTCACCTTACCCACCTCGCGTGGTTCTGTAATGACTTCACAACTCTCCGACAAGCCTGCGCACGTCTTGGGGGCAGGCCCCAGGTCTTTCTAGCTCTCTCCTCCCCTCCCCAGCTTATCTGAAATTGTCTAATACACTTCATTAGGTCAAACATCACTTTCATTAGGTCACTCTCCTGCTCAAAAACATTCACCGGCTCCCCATTGTCTACCGGCCAGAGTCAACGTCCTTAATCCGGGATTCCAGTCCTTTAATTTGGGATTAAACCGTCCCAACTCCAGCCATCTTCCTGCAGCCCACGTACTGCGGGTAAAACATTCCTTGAGCGTGCCAGCCTTTCTGTCCACACAGTGGAATGTCTTCCTTACTCTTCCTCTGGTCAGACTTGCCTTCCCAGAGTGCCCAGGCTGTGCCCGGGGGC
This sequence comes from Lynx canadensis, assembly GCF_007474595.2. Taxonomy (NCBI): domain Eukaryota; kingdom Metazoa; phylum Chordata; class Mammalia; order Carnivora; family Felidae; genus Lynx; species Lynx canadensis. The sequence goes on from NC_044316.2 coordinate 55,667,046, forward strand.
TACTGCTTTCCCCTCAAGGCCATTAGGGGTTCCCTGACACCTTTTATGGACTCTTTCCTTTCTGCCTGTTGGATTGGGTCCCACAACCCAACGGCAGAGCCTGGCTCTCACACACCCTCTGACCCATCACCTCAGGGCCCAGGGCCCTGTGGCCTGCAGGATGACACTGGAGAGCTGACTGTGGTGGGAGGTCACACCCAGGCTCCATCGG